>NC_137057.1:44349653-44384653 GCF_032717465.1 Coenobita brevimanus
CATTATTGGGTGAACTTCGTGCGTGGCATTCGTGGGTCAGCAGGGCGGGTAGCAGGGATCGATAACCTGGGCGGGTGGCAGGGGTGATGTCGTTGGGTTGTGTTGGATGGGTTGAGTGGGAAGGTGGATAAGTAGGTGAGTGTATATGTGGCTATCCACATGACAGGACAAGAGAGGGACTTAAATGGCCATATAACTTTTAACTGTTTGTTGGATTTTAGTCTACCGCTTATAACACGTTGGATAGCTAATTAGAAACCAGACTCTATACATTAAGGTCATTGTATTGAAATCTGCTAAAACATCGATATAATCACTTCTCATGGGACTGAAGATGGATCTATGCACTTGATAATACTCCTAATATTAAGATAAATGAAAGTAACATTACATCCGGCAAGACGTGAGAGTGAGCGAAGCTTCATATCTCCGATCCATCCGTCTAACAAATCAGTGTTTTGGTGGGGGTAAGGAGGGGGAGTTGGGGGAGTAGACGCGTGCGATTAACCTGACCTCTGGTGGCGGATTATCGTGTATCACGAATTTCTGTCCTGAGGTGTACATTGCTTCGAGAATGTGTGTGTGTCGACTACAACGTAACGAATGACACGAAGAAATATTAAAAACAAAAATGAAACAAACCGGGACAATGTAATTTAACAATGTTAAGTGAGTTGAATTCTGATATTGTAACCATAAAAAAAAAAAAAAAAAAAAATCATCACCGCCCTTTTTAAACTGCTTCACAATGAATTTCTTCAATGAGCTCAAAGACTCGATCCGAACCCTGCCTAATTAAGTTTGGATCTCTCTCTCTCTCTCTCTCTCTCTCTCTCTCTCTCTCTCTCTCTCTCTCTCTCTCTCTCTCTCTCTCTCACACACATATACATCACATCACATCCCTGCCTATTACCGTGTGAGCTGAGCCCAGCAATCATCTGCCGTCTATCTATATACTCGTACCTACCTGTCCATCTATCTTTAGCCAGATGCCTCAGTCATATAAATAGTGGGCACAAACAAATCGTCTCCGCCATTTTTCCTCTGACATTTGGCTACCCTCCCTTCAACTCTTTTTATCTCTCATATATGCCAACTCAGTCCCTCCATATCATCCTTAGTCTCCCCTTTCCCTTCACCCCCTCAGTGACATACATTCTTCTAAATAGTTTTTCATTTTCCATCCTCTCCACACAGCTCCTTTCTCATTCAGTCCCACTTAAGCCTGCGTTGAGTTCGGACGTTCTCTGCTCCTCCTGGCGCTTGCTTGTGTATTTCGAAGCTGTTTCTTTGTGTTCAGATTTTTGATATAGTCACCGGCTGCTGTGAGTGTGGGCTGAGTGCTTCGCTAGTGTTCTGTCGAGGCCTTGCCTGGCCCGATGGAGTGTTCGGGGTCGGACGCTGGTTCACTCCTGGAAAATGATTTAGCCATGTCTGACGATGATGCCTCTCCTACCGTAAACCACTGGCCTGAACTGCCTGTGCCTGCCACGTCACAGCCCCTTCAGTCTTTAACCACTCATCATGGGATATAGCCTTCCACCCCGTCCATTTCTAACAAGCGGCCTGTGGAGGACTCTCCTGACGGTGAATGTGTGCCTCCTGTCACCAAGACTGCCAAAGGTGACTCATCTGTGCGTGACGTGCCTGTCTGTCTGCCTCCTCAGCCTCTCGCTGGTATTTCTCCCTCTTCCCACACCCGGCCCGTATCTCACCACCCTGCATTTGCCCCGAGAGATGCCTACGTCAAGCTCTCCTTCAGTGGCGACCCTTCCACGGATACGAAGCTGCGATGGTTGTCCTCGGTTACCAGGGCCTTCCAACTACAGCGTGAACAGGCAGATGTCAAGATGGCTGCAGTCACCTCCCGGTTTGTCTACATTCCTAGACAAAGAGAGGACATCATTAACAGAGTCTTATCTGGTGAGTTTTTCTCGCTACCACTCGTTCTTCAGGAATCACCGGAGAGGCCACGTAAGTACCCCAGCTACATCCTCACCCGTTTCCCTGTTGACGTTGACCCAGATATTGCCAAGGGATATCCTGGAGTGTACTCTGCCCGTCGTTTCATGCAGGATGGTTCTCCCATTAACCAGATTGTTGTCGTCTGGAGTCTTCCTGACCCACCTCCATCAGTTATTAGTTTTGACTTCCTCCCCTGTCTTCCACCATGTGAGGTGCAGAAACTCCATAATGACCAGCCTTGGTGCTACAGATGCTGGGGCGTGGGACACATTTCCCGGTACTGCTCTGCCTCGCCAAAGTGTGCCTGGTGTGCGGCTGGCCACGAATCCAGGACGTGTCCTGTCAAGGGTGAGCCGTCACGTCCTGCTGCCTCCACATCCACCTCAGAACCTCCACCTCCTCGGGACATGTCTCTGTGGAAGTGTCCGCGCTGTTTTCAGCCAGGGGTCAATGTGTGGCATGGTTGTGCTCAGCGCCAGGCCCCAGTTCAGGCCGTCACTCCCGGGCCACCCCCACCACCACCTCAGCCTGTTCCTCCCACCAGCACTGCCTCGGCTCCTGACCTGGCCCTCTGCAAGGCTGTTGCCTCCCTCATGGCATGATGTACGGCTCTCGAGGACCGCTTTTCTGCTCTTGAAGCCAGGATTGACGGGCTGGTTGCAGCTCATGCCTCTTCGGATAGCAAACTCTCCACCTTGGTTGAGGCTCAGCAGAGCATCATCTCCACCATCACCACCCTCACCGACAAGATGGGTACTATCGCCTCTCGCCTTGAAAAACTCTGTGAGTCATTCCCTTCTGGTTCGTTCTCTAACCCAGGTCGTTCGTCTGCCTCCACTCTCCAGTCACCTTCTTTCAAGCATAAGGTTCGCTCCTGATTGCCAGCTAGGTGTCATCTCCTGGAACGTCTGTGGTATCACCAATTATGCTAAGCTCGCTCAACTCAAGGCCTTTGTTTTTCGACACCACCCTAGTGTTATTTTTCTCCAGGAAGCATTCCCAGGCCGGCCGACTGCCGCTGGGCAAGCTCCCCCCCCTCACAGGTTATATTCCGTATGTCCATCTGGTAAGGAATGGCCTGTTGACTTAAATACACAGCTCCTTACCACACCGCCTTCTCCGCAACTCCACCGACCCTGACATGACTTTCCAGCTCTTTGAGGTCACACTTGGGGATGGCGTGCTCCAGCTGTGTAATGTCTATTCCGCCCCTGCCAGACTCTCTATTGAGGCTCTTCCTCCTCCTACAGTGCGTGGGGTGGTGTATATGGGAGATTTCAATGCTCGGCATCCTGACTTAGGTGATTGTTCTGGCTCTTACAATCGTAATGGTCTTCATCTCATTTCTTACATCTGCAGGCATCACCTCGCACGCTGGGATACTGGCGGCGCCACTCACTCCCGGGGAGGCACTCTGGATCACGTCATCACATCCGGCTTGATAGCGTCTCGGGTCCAATGCTCCTCAGTGCCAGCCTTATTCTCTGATCACGTCGCACTTCGATTTCGTTATTCTCTGCCTGCTGCTTCTACTGCTCCTGCTGCTCGTTTACGCATTACTGTGTCCCCTAAGTATTGCCCGACGTACATATCATATATGGCCCAGATGGTACCTACTTTTAATCTTTCTTCACCTGACCATTTATACTCTGATCTTGTCTCTGCCACTCATGATTTTTACAGGCAGTATGTCTCCCGCCCACATCTGCAGCCCCGCTGTACCGCCCACTCCTGGACGCTTGATGCACGTTTACAAGAGGCGAAGAAGGAGGCTGAATGTGATGGGCTCTTGTTTCAAGCCAACCCGAATCCTGGCACACTCCATCGTTATCAAACGTCCAGGGATGCACTAGTCGCACTGCAGGAGTGTGTCATTACTGAGTCCTGGTAGCAGTTTGCAGACAGTATTAACCAACAGACAAGTGTGGCTTCCATGTGGCACCTCATCCGTCGAGTTGTCAAGAAGATGCCCGCCACTGCTTGCCATCACACTCCCGCTGTCTATGCCCAAAACCTTGTCAATGCCTGGTCGGAACAGTCTACCCCAGCAAGTCTTCCCAACCACATACAAGATGCACTCTCTTCCTGTGCTCCTGCCCATCAGCTTCATTTGATGTCTGCTTTGCTGCAGGATGATGATGATGATGCAGAGGAGATAACAGAGTCGGAGCTGCGCCGTGCTGTCTCTCAAGGTAAGGCTTCATCCCCTGGTGATGACGGTATCACCTATGCTGTGCTACATCTGCTGCAACAAGTTCCTGGTAACCCTTTACTTAAATTGTACAATCTTTGTTTCAGAGATGGTCGTGTACCACGAGCCTGGACCAGCAGTACAATTGTCCCCATCCCCAAGCCTGGCACGGCGAAGTTCAGGCTGATTTCCCTTACTTCTTGTTTCTGCAAGGTGATGGAGAAGATCTTACTCAACCGTCTCATGTACAGGCTTCAGGACCGCCTTTTTCCACATCTGTATGGTTTCCTTCCTCAGCGCAGCACGCACCACTGCCTTGTTGACTTGTATTCTCGCCTCTCCCGGGACAGTGTGGTGGCCTTCGTCGACCTTCAGAGTGCCTTTGATATTGCTAACAGAGACATCATTTTGGATCAACTTGTCGACTTTGGGATAAAGGGTAATCTCTTGCGGTGGATTCAGGGCTATCTCAGTAACAGGACCTCTCGCATGTTTTTCAGTGGTGTGTACAGTCCTCGACGCAGTTTTCATCTCGGTACGCCACAAGGGGGTGTTCTTAGCCAATTTTTGTTTAATGTACTGATGCATCGGTTGCTCACTTCTTTCCCTAATATTCCTGGAACTACGATTACATGCTATGCTGATGATATTTGTGTTCACTCTTCCTCGCCAAGGGATCTCCAGTGGTTTCTTGACTCCTTCTATGTGGCTTCCTCTCACTGTGGCATTATTCTTTCCCCAGGTAAGAGCAGAATATTCTCCTCCTGCCCTCCTCAAGCTCTGCCTGACTTCACCATCGGAGGGACTGTCATTCCCTTGTGTTTCCATTACCGCTACCTGGGGGCACCTGTTAAGATCTCGGCTGTTCCCCCCGCCAGGCGCCAGGGCCATCCCTTCGTCCGTGACCTGTTGGATCGCCTCCAGCGCCGACTCGCACCACTTCAGTGGCTCACCAACAACTCTTTGGGAATCTCCATCCATGTGGCCAGGACAGTCTGTATTACTTTCATTCGCTCTGTTGTTGACTAACTCTCCCCTGTCTTGATTCAGCTTTCTAGGACTGCTCTGAAGCCTTTAGAAAAATTTCAGAATAGAGCAATGAGAGTAATTCTCGGCTGTCCCATGTCTACCAGGATAGTGAACATGCGGCGTGAGCTGGGGCTTCCGCCTTTAATAGAAAGAATTTATTCTAATGTCACTCGCCTCACTGCCAAGTGCCTCCATTTCCCACAACTTTCGCCCCACTACTCTCAGTTAGTCAGGACTTCTCTGAGACCAAACTCCCCCATTCCTCCTATTCTGCTCAGTGGACGTGCTCTTATTAAATCTGTTTCCTCTATGCTCTGCAGCCTTAATTTGGATGTTCTTGTTGCAGAAGTACCCCCAACCCCCCCACCCTGGGTGCTGCCTATGCCAGAGGTGAGCTTCACTCCCACCTCCAGGTCTGACCCACCTTATCTACAGCTGCAGCTGGCTCTGGAACATGTGGCGACAGTGACGTCCTCTATCACAGCTCCATATCACCTCTATACTGACGGGTCACTGCAATCGGATGGTGCTGCTGCTGCTGCTGTCTACTCGCCCGACTTGGAGCCACCCCCAGGGGGTTGGGTTGGCCGACGTCTCTGTGATCACTCCAGCTCCACACTGTGGGAACTGTCTGCCATTCTGGATGCTATTAGCCTTGTCTGCCAAGGGGGAGTAAATGCTGTCATCATATGCGACTCCAAGGCTGCCCTTCAGTCCCTATCCAGTGTTCGGCCCACACACTCTACAGTTGTTCAACTGATCTTATCTTTTCTGGCTTTACTGCTTCATCGTAACTTGATTGTCATATTTATATGGGTGTCATCTCATGTTGGCTTACGCCACAATGCCACAGTCAACAGACTCGCAAAAGAAGCCTGCCGTTTGCCTCCTCGTGGTGATGGTCGCCCTCTCTCCCTGACTTGTTACCTGTCCAGCGTTCGCACCGCTGCTTTCCTCCCTGTGCGACGCCGCAGAGATGCAGAGAGGCCCTACAGCGTGTCCATCAACCATTACGAGACTGTCTGCCGCCTCAAGTATTCCTAACGTCGCCGGGGTCTCATGGTTCGGAGGCATAATGTTGTCTCTGCTCGTCTGCGGCTGGGCTACCGGCAACAGTGGCAGGTCGCTGGGTTGGAAGGGGAGCCTCCCTTCGCTGAGTGTCGCTTGTGCCACTCGCCTCGCTCCGACACTATAGAGCATTATTGCCTGAAGTGCCCTACCGTTCGACACCTGCTGCCCCAGGGCCAGCCGGTTGATATGGTGTCTCGACACTTACTAAACCACGAAGTTTTAGAAGAACTCTTGGTGCGTTACCCTCGTTTTGGTGGGTTTAAGTAGCTCACTGTGCCCTGTGTGGCATATACCTCCATGTAATGTCCCTACATGTTCATGAGTTTTGTCTTTATTTGTGTGTGTGTGTGTGTGTGTGTGTGTGTGTGTGTGTATATATATATATATATATATATATATATATATATATATATATATATATATATATATATATATATATATATATATGTATGTGTATGTGTGTATGTATGTATATGTATACATATGTCCAAAGCTGTTTTTGAGGATTCCATATGTATGTTTCACATGTACTGTTTGACGCTGTTGTGTAATAAATTAAATAAATAATAATAATAATCCTCTCTACACGACCCCCCCTCCTCAAACTGCTAATCATATCAGTTTCCGTGACAGGCACTTTACCACCAAAACGCTCCTCATTTCCTCATTACCTCTCCTTGGACGGAGTCCGGCGAAGTAGTGTTTTTAGTTGGAGTTTGTTTCTTTTAATGTTAGCAACATTACGGGATAACGGTTTGAATGAAATTACATGAAATTTTCAGGATATGTGGGTGCTGGTCCCAAAAGGAAGAGATTAAATTTTGGTGGTAACTGAATGAACATGGAAGGTCAAAATCAAGGTCATGGATTTTCGGAGGACTATAACTTGAAATCGGTTGAAGATAAAGATATTTACTATTATGAACATACAGGAACTCCGATATGGGCCTTCATGAGGCACTAAGACCTTGAAAGGTCAAACTCAAGGTCACGGATATTCTGGGGGTATAACTCAAAACTGGTTGCAGATGGATATTTGCTGTTATCAGCATATACGAAGTCCTATGCGGGCATGTAATTGCTACCATGAATTTTGACCTTAAGCGACCTTGACAGGTCAAACTCA
The DNA here is from genome assembly GCF_032717465.1 of Coenobita brevimanus. Lineage (NCBI taxonomy): Eukaryota > Metazoa > Arthropoda > Malacostraca > Decapoda > Coenobitidae > Coenobita > Coenobita brevimanus. The sequence goes on from NC_137057.1 coordinate 44,357,036, forward strand.
AGGTCACAGATAATCAGGGGGCTATAACTCGAAACTGATTGAAAATAGAGATATATTTACTATTATAATCATATAGGAAGTCCATATGGGTTATAATTGCTACCATGAACTTTGATCTTCAGTTATTCAGGGGGCTATAACTCGAAAGTGGTTGAAGAGAGAGATATTTACTATTATCCACTCATTGACTCTCCCCCACCCTTCGCCGCCACGTTGACTCTTCTCTCACTTGTTAACTCCACCTATTTCTAAGCATCGATTTAAGAGCCATCTCTTGATTGGCAAATTTCCTGAGTCAGAGGACATTAGTCTTAGATTGCACAACACCAATTTTCCGGCATCAGATGGTCCGGCACCCAAATTACGTGAGGGCACTTGAAATTCCCGTGGCTGTGCAACTAAACTCTTTTTTTTTTTTTCAGTCAAGGCAAAGATGCACTTGACAGGTTGGTGATGATAGGCTGAATGCAACATATCTCTGAGGGAGAAATTTGAGTTAGTAAATAAGTTTCAATTCACATTATCTGATATTTCATTTGAAATACAACGATGTTATTCGGACATGTTGCATTCAGCCAATCATAACCAACCTGTCAAGTGCATCTTCGCCTTGTTTAAAAAAAAAAAAAAAAAAAAAACAGTTTACCCGGTGTTAACAGTGTTGAGTGTAGCAAGTGGTTATTTGAACTGCATGTCTTGGTGAGGATTTCTGTATTTCGTCTGATTCTTATCTCACTTTTCTTACATTTAACCGTAGCTATGGGTTCTATGAATGATGCAAGTGCCAATGGTGGTGGTTGCGTCAAGCATAAAACCAGTCTATTCCAATACAGTCAAACCTCCTTCATCTTGGTTCATTGTTCTGCCATACTACTATAGTGACAAACCTCCCAATAACCAAATAAAGCAATAAATGGGAGTCGCCTAAATGTTCACTGGTTCAGGAACCACAAGTTTACACTCATTTTTTCGTCTGATACCCGAATACTAACCCCTGTAAAGGCCGGAGGGACTGGATCAACAATGTTTACACCGATTCTGCTGCTCTTGATCGTGAACCAGATGACTCCCTTCTCTTATTTTTCTTCTAACCAACAGTTAACCACTCCTAACCATCCATTTCTCTTTTTGTGAATACATCTCATCAAATTTCTCGTTATTTTAGTGAAGTTTATCCTTAAATACTATATCAACAATTTATCACCACAACACTTTAACACCACAGTCAAATCAAAGGGTTATTTTTATCCCTGGTATCGACTGAGAGTGTGGAGTGCATAAAGTGTTATTACATTTTGCGGTTGTTTCCGTGTAGAAGCCAAGTCACCATAAGGCACGCCGTTACCATAGTAAGCGATACAGAGCTTCCCAGAGACCTACCGCACTGGCTACCTATAGCTTCACGTTAATTTTCACTCATCTGTCTGGTCACAGTGGTGTATTAACCGCTGTTTGGGGGGATTTAACACAGGAAGATATTTTTATTATTTAAAAAAAAAAAAAAGCAAGATAAGGATGAACTGTTCAAAAAACTGGACCTCGATGTTGCCGTGCAGAAGTTGTGACACATCATTATGGTACTGGTTCGTCAACTGCTCATGATATAAAGAAAGAAGGGGAAAAAATTCTGAAATTCTATGCAGACATTGATTCGAAGAAGCACATGAACATTGGAAATGCTATGAACGATTGTTAGAGTATTAAGCATGATCAAATGATGAAATGCTTTCAACAGCGTTGAATGAAGTGGATTGTCAGGTAGTCTGACCAAAAAAAAAAAAAAGAAATGGTCAGTTGCTTCATAAGAAACTTAAATTAGAACATGATTGTGTTTACACTGGAAGGTAGTGGGTCAGAGGTGTACTGTTGCATTATTCGACATAACCTTCATTGGTCCCTGTTGAATTATTGTATACAATATATGTGGCTTCGGTTAATCCGACAAAACGGTTAATCTCGCAATGCTTTAGAACAGCGTTTCTTAACCTGGGGTGCTAGCACCCCCAGGGGTGCTGAAATCAATTTTAATTGGTGCTGGCAATGACTGTATTATTCTTTTCTTTATTGGTTTTGATCAATATTGGCATCCTTGATTTTGTGTGTGTGTGTGTGTGTGAATTTACAAAATAAACTGTCAGGCAGTACTTCACTTTAACCCTGCAGTCGTTTAGCAACTACGGTCCCAGTAACCAGATTTAACCCGCCCCATCCCATCGACGTATGGGTACGTTGCAACGATTTGCATTTGCCAGTCCCAGCGACGTACCAGTACGTCGTGCAATTGCAAGGTCCCTAATTTGCACAATTTTCAATTTTCGCACGTGATTTTTCGTATGTATACACGGAACACCTTCCCCTATTCCTTTACAAGATGCCAAGCAGGGACAATGCCTTACACTGCATAACCTCCCCCCTCCCCCCCTCACGCCATTGTCTTGGCAAAGGACCTGTTACCAGTGACCTGGCTAGTAAAGATATTCAGGGCCAGAGTGATTCCCCAATCGATGACAATGTGGAGGACAATGTTTACACAGAATTAGAAGAAGAAACAGCCAGAAATAATGATCAGATAATGTGGCAAAAAAAGGTCAGGCATGGTGATTAGTTAGTGAGTGAAACAATGCTTATAATGCCTTTATTACTGCTTGAAAACCAATATACTCTCATACTACATATACATTCATACCAAGTAAATAAATAAATACCATTTATGAGTGGATAAAATAGTTACCCTCCCATAGAACTCGTTTTCTTTGGTGCCAGCATGTTAGAAAACCCAATCAAGTAAGGAGGAACTCCTACATGGATTGGGCACTTTAAACCTCAGGTGAGCGATTTTCGATGTTTCTCACCAAAAGCGAAGGTTTTAGCCAAAAAAAAAAAAAAATCGAAAATACCTCGGGACTGGGGGATGTCGGAGGTGCGGATAACCTCGGGACGTGACGGGTTAAAGGGGTGCTGGACTGAGACCTTATGACAGGGATGATGCTGAGGTCGGAAAAGGTTAAGAAACGCTGATATATATATAGATAGATAGATATATCTATATATATATCTATATCTATCTATCTATCTATCTATATATATCTATATCTATATATATATAGATAGATATATAGATATATAGATAGATAGATATAGATATATATATTGATATATATATAGATATACATATATAGATAGATAGATATATATATATATATATATATATATATATATATATATATATATATTATACATATATATATATATATATATATATATATATATATATATATATATATATGAGAAACAAACTTTAGAAAAGCCATCGTTTCATGAACACCCTGTATTGCCTTTCTAGTTGTTAAGGTTCTATCTTAATGGACATCAAAGAAGGTCATGTTTGGTAGGCTCATCAAGTCTATAACAATATAAGTTATGCATCCATTTTATTTACCTGTTATTGGGCCGAGAAATAAGCACAGGATCCCACAAAACAAGCCAAAGATGCTGAGGCTTGGGGAGAGCATCGAGAGGCCGAGTTCGTCCACAATGACCAGGTTGAACTGAGAGATGCAAATACCATAGCCACAACCACACAGCCCCAGGCTCACCGCTTTCCCGGTCAGGCTGCCCACCAAGCTGAAACCTGTACCCACACGGGGATGATAGCTGAAGATGTGTACATGACTGAAATCTAGACCCTTAAAAACATGAATGCACATAAATAAACGGACTAAACGCAGTCTTTCACTGGTATTGTTTACTACTAAAACATTAACTGGACTTGTTAATGTTTTTCTTCTTTACAGCTGGTCAGTGTTATGCAGCGTATTCTGTGTCCCGACTTCTCGGGTCCAGTTACGGTGCAACTCTGAGTTCTTAATTCCTGACTGGGTCAGCTCTGGCAAGGAAGGGAAAACACAAACACCACGGGTAGACAAATACACTAGTATATTATTACTGAACAATTAGACACACAGCATTCTATGATCAGAGTTTCAGTTACACAATGCTTTACACTGATATTGATCTCAATCACTTGTCCATCTACTTCAGCATCTTTGTCTCACATCTGGGCTATTTCTCTCACCATATCACAAGCAATATGTCACCAATATAGGTAGTACATTAACACAGACAGATGGACATATAACACAACCCAGTATACCCACAGAGACAGTTCTTAAGCCTAGGTGCTTGCGGGACATACACGGGTTCTAGCTAATACATCATCTCCGTGTGATATATACGGAAATCCCTAGCTAACTTAGCTTCTATATACGTGTCACACAGGCCGAGAATATACAATAGGTCACACTGGGGGCGCGGAGGGGAGGGGGGCTTACTGAGGATAGGGAGGGTTACTCTCTGGGAAGTTGGACCGGGGGTAGGGAGGAGAAGGGGGGGGAATATAGCCTGAGATCTTGCTGTGTGATGTAAATGGTGCAGGCTTGTCTGTCACTGTCCAAGAGAGGGGGGGGGGTCTCGACCTGGGGCTGGGGCGATACAGTCCACGCGTGATTCACAGCGGCTCGATTCATCAACGGGAGGGGTGATACTACATTCGGGGGGGGGGGGAGAATGTGCCACGTATGGGGATAGGAACACAAGATAACGGTTTGTTGATAGTTCACTGAAGGGGGGAGGTTCACGACACTGGGGAGGTATATGATAATGAGACCTGTCACTTATGGTTCTGACAGAGAGGAGCCCACAGCCTCTGCGGGAGAAGGCCAATGCAGGGAGCTCCAAGTGGCGGCCAGGCATGGGAGGCGGGCCGTCTGGGGAGCTGTACAGGACAGTGGGACCTGTGGAGTTGCCACTAGTCCGGGAGTAATGGGGAGGCGTCTGGGACGGCTTCCTCGCCGCGTCGGCCCCGCAGGAGGCAGGGCTCTAGGGACTGGGCCAGAATAGGGCCCGAAGAGGGCCAGAAGTCGGACAGTGTGCCGTCTGCCCTTGGTTGTCCTCGGGGTCTGGGGGAGGGCCTGGTTGAGTCCCGGCCCGAGTGTCAGCTGGGAAGTGAATGCTGCCGAGGTAGGGCGGCCTATACCCCGTTCCGCGGTGGACATGAGGAGAGAACTGCAGCCACCTGCGTCGGGGGAGGCCCTTCGGTCTCAACGAGCACCTGGGGAGGCCCGCTGGCTCTGGGGACTGCGGCCTCTGCTACAGTTGGAGGCTGACATTGGAGAGCTGCAGCCTCTGGTCCTGGTGGAGCCCATCAGTGTCTGGGGTGACCCGGGCTGCAGGGACTCGACTCTGGGCCTCGGGGGCATCTCGTCTGCTATGGACTCAGGAGGGGAACTTGTAGGGGAAGAAGCTCCAGCTCTCCAAGGAGAGAGCTGGAAAGAGTGGCACCTCACTCTAACACCAGGGCGGTGGGGCAAGTCGGAGGTGACTCCTTCCGTCAGGCAGCCTCGTCGGGTACGAGGGCACTCCAGGCACTGCTGTCATGGGGCTAGGGCCTCCTGCCCTGGAGATGTCAGGAGGAAGAGGTCGGACGTACACTCTCAGCTGTTGCCGCAACTCCGACGGAGCGTGTCCTCCCTTTGTCGGGTTAGGGTTACTTGTCCCGGGGACGTCAGGAGGAAGAGGCCAGACGTACACTCTCGGCTAACGCTACAGCTCCGACGGAGCATGCCCTCCTTCTGTCCGGGAAGGTCCTGTGCCTGAAACGTCGGGAAGAAGAGGCTGGACGTACTCTCTCGGCTTTCGTCACAGCTCCAACGGACCGTGCCCTCCTTCAGTATAGGCAGGGGAACAGCAACCCTAGAGGCTCCTCTTGAGTCTTCACTCAAATAAGGAGCCTATCCGGAAGACTTGGCGTCCGAGGCTGTGCCTGGGAACTGGCCACTGCAAGTCCCACCCCGATTCTGTCGAGCACTTCCTCTGCTGGAAAGTACTGTACTTTCTCCATACACTACTGGGTGGTCTGACTGCGCGGCAGAGGGGCACCGGGTCATGAGGGAGATGTGTCGTTGATGCCTGGACACCCGCCCAGGTAAGTCAGCCCGTTTGTTGTCTCCTTGTGGGCTGGGTGTCACCCCCTCACTCTCTCCTCGTGGGGTGGTGGTGTCGGGCTCATCCCGCCGCGCTGGTATTTCAGTCAGTACTATATAATACAGAGCCGATCAGTTGGCAAGGCCGGAAAAATCCTAGGCCCATACTTGCTCTAACTGAATCTGCACCTCATCTTTTCTGGGGACGTCGTGTTAACCACAGCAGTGCCGTTGTTAGGACTCCATATTATAATTACAAATCATAATAGATAGATAGATAAATTGATGGATGGACGGAGCTCCAGGCAAGCCTGGGAAAGGGAAATGATCTTGCAAGTTAACTGAGGAAATGTTGACAATACACAGGAAGTAGCAAGTCAGGGGATGATATAGGTAGTGTGTCAGCAAGATAGCATACGAACAAAGCCTAGTGACATACACACACATACACACATACTCACACACAGGTTTCTAGAACTTTCCAACCACAGTGTAACACACGTGACACGACCCCTGCTTCACCAAAATTTAGGAAGCAGAGCTCAGAAGGAGACAGGCCATAGAACCGGCAGGTAGTAGGGAGAATGAGCCTAGCAACATGGGCAAGAGAGAGAGAGAGAGAGAGAGAGAGAGAGCGAGACAGGGAGGTAGCAGGCGGGACTCTACTTATACTTCACTCGTGTGTGAGAGACTTTGTTAATATTTCCAAGACAAATAAAAATAGTCCCATACTATTCTTTACCTCTCCTGTCATTGCATGACAAAAGGGAACCAAGATTATCTACTTACAAAGCTACTCACGTATAACAACCGCTCGTCCACAAGTCTAATATATATATAACTTCTCTCCAAGTTACTACAAAGTCTATTGTGAAATATGGTTGGCAGCGAAAGTACGGACCTCATCTTCAAATCAGCAGTGAATTTCTACAAAAGCAGGCGACACTCTACAAGATTAGCTTCAGTTCTACAATGAATTCCTACATAATACAAGCCCACGAGTGTACAATTGATTCTGCATTATCAAGATTGAAAATAAAAAATATACCTCTCACAACCAACAACTCACAACCAGCTCCTGACAGTATTCTCTCCAACCAGCCCCCTCCGTCTCCCCGATCATCATGCTGATGTAGAGGTGAAGAGGTCACAGGACGCCTTGCCAGTAGTTTAACAAAGTACTGATACAAAAATCTTGCAATTTCTACGACGAACCAACGAACTACAACAATCTACGATCAACTACAGTACAAGTAACAACTCTACGATGCGTCTGTATAATTTTCTACACGCTCCTACAAGTAGCGGCAGTCTTCATCCCACAACGAGTAAATCACAAGAAAAAAGAACCGAGAATACATCAAGAAAGAAAAAACAAAACAAAAACAAACGAAGAGTGACATACGGCTCACAACTCACAACCACCAGACCTCACCCTCCTTTCTCTCCTACCGTCCCCCAACCTCCACCGCTGACGCAGGAGTGAAGAGGTCAAGACGACGAAGCAAATACCAAGTCCATATTTACAACTCATCTTACTCGCTCATCTTCACTCAAGTTACTCATCGATACTCATTTACTCACCACAGTTACCAGTGTGGGAAGTCGACGTCACCATATGTGTGCTGAGACGACGACAAGTCGTGTGTCTGACACCCCACAACACGTCAATCAACCCGTGAAGAACAACGCTATCACCACGTGCAACACCACTCACACCATTCCCACCACGGTTAGAATTAGTGAGTTACATAGTTACTTCATCTATACGATACACAGTGATATACAACACATTTTGCACAAACATATAAAACCTGCTGTATAATTACAACTTAAATACATATAGCTACTTCAGTTATCTTCATAAGTCAATCATAAAATACTTGCACCAACAATAAATATTCTACACTGTATATATTCATTCATTTATTATAGCATTTATTTACTACTAACGAGTGTTACCATTTATACCTACATAAAATACATGTTTCATACATACAGCTATACATTATTACATCTACAAAGTGATAAAGAAAATATACCATCACAGTTACTCAGTGAGCAATTAAAATAACTGTATTAAACATTTATTAATTAAAGCTACCTAGTGGAAACAGATAAATTAAGTTACAAGGAAAACCAGAAAAAAAAATGGCCAACACAAATGACGTTAGCAAGAATGAACATCTTCAACACAATCGTGAAGACAATGATTTCCACACAGTGCTGACACATATATTGCCCACGATAGGTACAAGTAAGAACAAGTCAGTGTATATAGTTAATACTGTATATAGTGTATATATATTTTTTATATAAAATAACAAAATATGGGGCTATATATCATTTTCAGTAATATCTGTGCAATATAAACTAAACCTTAAAAAAAAGGGTCCCAAGGGAATTAACCAGCAATTATGCAACCATGAACAACACAGAAAAAGCGTAGACAAACGAAGAAAAACAAACTATAGAAAATCAATACATACAAAAAAAAATGAAAGAAAGAAAGAAAAAGAAATAGAGTAAGATCACATAACAAACAAATGAAAATAAGTGTAAGTGTTACTACAAATGCCAAAATACCACATAAACTCCTTCTATAAGTGAAAAAAAAAAATGCAAATTGTTGTCTCCACAAGCTAGTGGCATGGCACATCATATCATCGACCGCAGCATGACCGGATTCAATGTCAGGACTGCAATTATTACAATTATGTAACGACAAACGATATGTAACAATTATGTAACGACAAACGATTGCATTATGTTACACTTGCTACAAATATGTAACTGCAAACAATATGTAACCATTATGTAACAGCTGCATTAACTAGATGTAACTTTTATGTAACTTTAATTACATTTATGTAACTACAAACAATATGTAACAATTATGTAACAGTTGCATTAACAAGATGTAACTTTTATGTAACTTTAACTACAATTATGTAACTACAAACAATATGTAACAATTATGTAACAGTTGCATTAACAAGATGTAACTTTTATGTGACCTTAACTACAATTATAAGGCCAACACAATTATGTAACAGTTGCATTAACAAAATGTAACTACAATTATAAGGCCAACACAATTATGTATTACCATAATATTATGTAACAATTCATAAAATATTACAATTATGTATTACTACAATGTTACAACAATGTAACAATTACAATACAATTATGCAACAATTCACAGTGTTACAATTATGTATTACCACAAAGTTACTACAATGTTATGTAAAATCATACAGTTTGACCACAATTCAATTTTACCAGAATCATCATACAAGTTAGGTGAAATATTAGACATTACTAAAGGGATAACTCAATATGTAATGTAATAACCTAGCAGTAGTACCATTGCACAGTTATATGCATATGTCTGTTGTACATACACATCTTACAAAATGTCATACAACAACCATTGCATTTATTCAAATATGTATACAACTTGTTTAAAATGTAATATTACTGGATCATTGCAATTTACTATGAATATTATATGTATACAATATTATAATCAACATTATGTACTAATAGATTAGCATATGTCAATGATGATTGCTGTCGGAGGACCTTCAGCGGCGCGGCCGAGCAATGTCAGGACTCCATATTATAATTACAAATCTTAATAGATAGATAGATAAATAGATGGATGGACGGAGCTCCAGGCAAGCCTGGGAAAGGGAAATGATCTTGCAAGTTAACTGAGGAAATGTTGACAATACACAGGAAGTGGCAAGTCAGGGGATGATATAGGTAGTGTGTCAGCGAGATAGCATACGAACAAAGCCTAGTGACCATACACACACATACACACACATACTCACACACAGGTTTCTAGAACTTTCCAACCACAGTGTAACACACGTGACACGACCCCTGCTTCACCAGAATTTAGGAAGCAGAGCTCAGAAGGAGACAGGCCATAGAACCGGCAGGTAGTAGGGAGAACGAGCCTAGCAACATGGGCGAGAGAGAGAGAGAGAGAGAGAGAGAGAGAGAGAGAGACAGGGAGGTAGCAGGCGGAACTCCACTTATACTTTACTCGTGTGTGAGAGACTTTGTTAATATTTCTAAGACAAATAAAAATAGTCCCATACTATTCTTTACCTCTCCTGTCATTGCTTGACAAAAGGGAACCATGATTATCTACTTACAAAGCTACTCACGTATAACAACCGCTCGTCCACAAGTCTAATATATATAAAACTAAATAAAACTTCTCTACAAGTTACTACAAATTCTTCTGTGACACCGTGATACCACGCTGTGTCAGTCGGAAGGGCTACTGTCCCTGAGCATAGCTGCACCATTGCCACAACTGGAAAAGTGATCGTCACTTTGTAGTTTTCTTCCTACTTATGAATTTCAGTGTTTCAGAAACGATCTTACCAAGAATCTTGAAATCAACATATCCTTGTTTTAATTCATTAGTTTGATTTTCTTCAGAAGGAGTAGTTCTTTAGGGCCTTCAACCTTTATTTCTCCCTGCATATAATAATTACTAGTTCAATACCTTCATTTCAGGTGGTAACAAACATTCCACTTCTGACAGCCGGTAACAAAAATCACTTAACCAAACTCTAACTCGCAGTATTTTTCAGGTACTGTTTATTTGTATTTAGTTCTGTCTTTCTTTGTAGGTATCATTTATATTTTGTTTGTATTGTGATTGTTTTCATTGTCCCCTTTCCTTAGCTGATAGTTGCTGTATACTTCTAATCTTATTATTCCGGATATCAATTAACTTCGCAATCTTTTGCAACAGTAGTATGCAGTACTTATAATACATCTTATTGCAGGTAGCTACACCACTCAAAAATATTAAGGTAATCCTATTCCCTCTACAGTCCTATAACAGTAAGAAACAAAGAAGCAGTTAGTAAAATTTGTGCATAAGAGATGTGGTGGTATTAGAGTAGACTGCGAGATAATGTTGATTTCAAATGTCTGGTGTGTCGGGGACAGCATGTGGAGATTCCCAGGCGTAACAGGATTGAACTTGTTGGTGAGTCTCTTGAGTATGTGGAAGAGTTTTGTTATTTGGGAGACATGTGTGCTGGAGCTAGGGCTGGAGCCCGCTCTGCGCCTCGAGTAAAGAGTCGTTCGATGAAGTTCAAGAATCTGTTTCCAGTCCTGACACAGAGGGCTCTCCCTCCGTGCTAAAGGATCTTTGTATATAGCATGTGTTAGGAGTGTAACGCTGTATGGTAGTGAGACCTGGGCAGTAAAGGAAGAGAATATTCGCAGGCTCAAACGTACAGAAATTACAATAATTAGGTGGATGTGCAATGCGTCCCAACGTGCGAGACCTGGGGTGGCTACGTTTTCAATGGAAGAGTTGAGAGGTAGGATGGGACTGGAGTGTGTGTGTGGTGTGATGAGGAGGGGTAGACGGAGATGGTTTAGACATGTGGAGAGGATGGGGGATGATAATTGGTTGCAGAAAGTGAGAAGTGTCAGTGTTAAGGGTGGGGTAGCAAGAGGTAGATCGAAAAAGACCTGGGACGAGGTCACTGAGTGTGACCTCAGGGAAAAAGGACTCAATAGGGATGCTGCCAGAGATCGATCAACATGGACAGCCGCCATTAGGTGACCAAGGCCGACGCATGCAAACATGTTGGAGCCTTCAAAAGCGAAACGAAACGAAACGAAAAATATTCAAAGGACGCGATAATATGGCTATCAATAAATACTTCACAGTTGATCTCTCGAATTACACAAGAGGTAATAAATTATAAGCAAGCGATTCCAGTCGCACGAAACTACGTATTTCTTCTTCAACAGGGTTGTAAATACGAGTATGTAGTAAACTCCGATACTGTAGTAACGTTTAAAGGTAGCTTGGATAAGTGTCTGTCTTCTAACCCCCAACTTAGTATGTTCACTCCTGAAAAAAAAAAAATATCCGTAGTATATATATTTGTTTTTCTTTTTCAGAGCCCTGATGGTACAACCCTCAGAACAACATCAATAAATATTGCTGACTTAATGTTACTTTCCTTTTTAGGTAGATAATGTAGAATAAGACTTTTTCCCTCTTTCTCATAAAATTTTCCCGACAGTATTTCTATCCTGCGTGGTGGTCCTTCTCACTATTTCCTTCTGGTTTCGGCTGGTGGGTTTCATGGGTGGAGGAGGATATCCTTCTTGCTTTCCTGTCCTTGCCTTTAATTGACAGAATATTTTTTCTTAGTTATAATCTTCTCTATATCAAACAGATACGAAAGGACCAATATGTCTGCTGCTGTTTTCTTTCTTTTGTACTCCTTTGCAGCCTTTTGCACTCCTTCTACTACTTACTCATTCAGCATTATGACGCTTTTGATATTAAGCAGAGACCTCAGTTTCGAGGCTTCAGGAGATTTATATGAAAATACATTAATGCCCACATAAACATATGGGTATGAGACTGTTGTGGTGTGAGAGTGAAGCGTCAAGAGTAAGAGCTGAGAATATGGAATTATTGAAGAATGTGTGTCCCGAGTGTGCAGATTGGACAGGATAAGAAATACTGCATTTGGTGAAAGATATGTAACGAAGTCTGTTGATACAAAGTTTGAACAGAGTGTGATATAATTACAATGATACGGACAAAATGGATATAGGTAAGGTGACGAGTATACTGTATGTGCGCGAGTTTCAAGGGGGAAACGAGATGTAGTAAGCCAAGAGAAAAGTGTCTTGCTTTTATGCAAGGAAGAAGGAATCAAAAGCCAGAAGCACGCAAGATTGTTCCCACCAAGAAAAAGGAAGAACAAGATAAGAACCAAATTCAAGATCCGTTCATTTCAAGATGCCTAGACACACTGATTTTGAAAGACTGGAAGTCATAGGCAGTAGGAGATACAGACAGGGGAAGATAGTTCCAAAGTTCACCTGTTACATACATGAAAGACTGGGAGTAACAATTAACTCGTGCATTAGAAAGTTGGGCAGAAAATTGTTGAGTTTGTTGCTATACAGATGCTACGCGCCCACTGTAGTGGTGAAGGGATGCATGAAGATAGTTCAGAGGGGCATTGGCCTTTGAAATCGTAATTGAAAAGAGATAATGATGCAACAATGCAGCAAAGAGACAGAGATTGAAGGGAGTCAGTAAGAGGAGGACAGTTAATAAGACGAAAAGCATTTGATTCCACCTAGTTCAGAACACGTATGTGGGGAGCCTCCCTAGTACTTTACACAGGAGCGAATAGATCTCGTGCAAAAGTGAACAATTGTGCAGGGGTAAAGGAGACACGGAGTCGGCTTAGCACATCCAATCTTTTGAAAGCAGATTTTACAAGAGAAGAAATATGAGCTTTCCAAGATAAATCACCAAAGAATGAAAATCAAAATATGTTTAAAGAACACGCAGGATTGAGTTTGATATTGTTAAAAATTTGAGAATACTCCTGTGGAACATATTGTTGAGTAGAAAGATGTAAAAAAGAACAAGATTACTTTTATCCCAGTCAGAGGTATAAGCCAAGTCAGACATTAGGTGTCCCATGGCCTCCTTCTTTGTCTGTTTAAGTAACTGCTGAGATGGACGCTGTGCGAAGCAAATGGAAAGGTGAAGGGTGGAGTCATTAGAGTATGAATGGATGAGGTTAGGTTTACAGCCAAGAAGGTCATTGATGGGTGAAAGGAAGAGAGTTGGTGATAGGACAGAGCCCAGAGGAACACCACTATTGATAGCTCTGGAAGAAGAACGGTGGCCGTCTACAACAGCAGCTATAAATCTTGTGCGTTTCCTTCTTGCCGGAAGTTTACTCTCATTCAGCCTGTCCAAAAGAGGGGTGACCATTCCCAGCCCCCTATCATCCAGTTCCATTAACATCCTGTATTTCAAAAGTTTTTGAATGTATTCTTAGGAAAAAAATTTAAAACACCTTTCCTATCACAACCTTCTTTCTGATCGTCAGTATGGATTCCGCCAGGAATGCTCCACTGACGATCTTCTTACCTACCTTTCAGATTCCATGCCATCTTCCTTTCGGGACCCTTGCGAAAGCATTGCCATTGCACTTGACATCTCAAAGAATTTTGATTGAGTCTGGCTTAAATCTTTAATTTCCAACCTGCCCTCTTACGGTGTCTATCCTTCTTTCTGTGCCTTCATGTTTAGCTTCCTTTCTGGTCGTTCTATAGTTGCTGTTGTAGACAGCCACCGTTCTTCTTCTAGAGCTATCAGTAGTGCTGTTCCTCAGGGGTCTGTCCTATCACCAATTCTCTTCCTTCTCTTCATCATTTACAATCTAAAGCCAGAGGTCAGCAACCTTGTTCTGCATGGCCAGGTCCCATGTCTATGAGCAGAAGGCAGGCAACATCTATCGTATAGTTAGTAAGGAGATAATAATAATCTATCTATCTATCTATCTATAGCTCGACGCCCTAATCCCGCAAAGGGTGGCCGCAGACAAAACGCCTCCAAGTCGCTCTGTCACCCACCATTTGACTACCCTCCCCCCCAACTCACCCCCCCTCCCTCATATACCTCTCAACTCCATCCCTCCACCTCATCCTCGGTCTACCCCTCCCTCTCCCGCCCTCCACCTCACCTACATACACCCTCTTAGTCAGTCTTTCATTCTCCATTCTCTTCACATGTCCAAACCACCTCAGTGTATTTCTCCTAATCTTCTCAACCACATCCACATCCACCCCACAACGTTCCTTCACTTCTTCATTCGTCAACCTGTCCTTCCACGTCACTCCACATGCTCCTCTCAAGTAATTCATTTCCATTGCTCTCACTCTTGACTTGTTCCCCTCATGCAAGGTCACACCTCGCTTCCATACGTCAGGGTAGGGATCACAATACTATCATGCAGTGACTTCTTAACTTTCATACTCACCTCCCTATTTCTCATCACTGCTTTCAGCGTACCAACAACCTTCCTTCCCTGCTGTACCCTTTCACGCAGTTCATCCCCCAAAGTTCCATCCTTGCTCATCACACTACCCAAGTACTTGAATGCACTCACATTCTCCATGTCCTCACCATCGAACCTCACTGCACACTCTGTGACTTCATTCCTCTCAAACACTATAACTTTACTTTTGTTTACATAAACTTTCAGATTCCTCCTCCTACACACTGTCCCAAATTCATTCACCAAACCTTGCAACTCCCATTCATCTTCATTCAACAATACTGTATCATCAGCAAACAGCAACACCGGAAGCTTCCAAATCTCACCCTCATTCATTAGAGCCACCCTCACATCCACTGCCCTACCCTGCACCTCCTGTACAACCCCATCCATGTATATATTAAACAGCCATGGAAACATCACACAACCCTGTTTCTCCAAGTCCATAAAGGCAGCATACACTTTCCTTCCCTTCTCTAGATATTTCTCCACTAAACATCTTAGAACAAATATCTGATCTACACACCCTTTTCCCTTCCTAAATCCCCCTTGTTCTTCTCCAACTTGCTACTCTGTCATATGCCTAACCCTATCAATGAGTATTGTACCATATATTTTACCAGTCACAATAAGAAGGCAAATACCCCTATGGTTAACACATACTTCTCTCTCCCCTTTTCCTTTGTATAAAGGAACAATTATATCCGATTTCCAGTCCTCTGGAACCCTTCCCTCTTCCCAAGCCAATCTACACAACTTCCATATCCACTCCACAACAATCTCACCCCCATACCTAAGCATTTCACAACACACTCCATCAATTCCTGGAGCCTTTCCCAACTTAATCTTCTTCATCGCTTCCACTACTTCCACCCTACTGATCTCTTCCTCCCTCCTCTCATTTCTTCTCACAGCCATTCCCCAACCACTTATACTTGCACTGCTCTCACTCTCTACATTCAACAAATCCTCAAAGTGCTCCTTCCATCTCCTCAATTTCTCTCTCTTCTCCACCAACAATCTATTATTCCTATTTTTCACTCCCCTACTATTTCTCTTTTCACACTGCCTTACTTTCTTTACCTCCTTCCAAAACAATTTCTTACTCTCCCTCCATTTCACACTCAGATTCTTCCCAAACTCTTCATCCACTTTCTTTTTCCTCTCCTTCACCAGTCTCTTCACCTCCCTTCTCCTGCTCACATATACCTCTCTCTTCTCTCTCTCATCTTCTCCCCTACCTCTACTCACTAACCATTCACTATATGCCTTCTTCTTTTGTTCCACAGCTCGTTTCACCTCATCATTCCACCATGCTGTCCCTTGCACACCCTTGCATCTCCTCCTCACTCCACAAACCGCCTCACACGCTGTGCCTATCTCTTCCGTGAATATCTTACATACGTCTTCCACCCCTTCCATCTGCCCTATCTCATACCTTCCCAATCTTTCTTTCACTATGCTCTTATACTTTGTCATTTTCTCACTATCTTGCAATTTCTCCACTCTTCTCACAGGAGCTCCTTCCTCCTGTCTTCCCCCTACGTCTCCTCAGCCACTTTCTTTGCATTTCTTCCTTGGCCATCACTAAGTGATGGTCCGAGACTCCATTCCCCCACCCTCTCCACACTCTTGCATCCAACACTTGTCTTCTCATTCGCTCATCCACACACACGTAGTCTATCATTGCCTTTTGTCCTCCTACTTTCTCTATACTCATTTCAAAGCCAAAGGTGGCTGTTGTGTATATATACGCAACGACTTATCTTGCTCTCGTGTTCCTGAACTTGATTCTTCTGAATTCTCCACACTCTGGCTTCGGCTTTCCTGTCATTCTCTGACTAAATATATCTGTGCTGTTTACTTATCCCCTAATTCTACTGACTATCAAAAATTCTTCGACTATCTTACTTCTACAATGGAACACATTCTATCCATTTCCCCTTTCTCTGAAATCTCCATTCTTGGAGATTTCAATGTTCACCACCACCTTTGGCTCTCCTCTCCTTTCACGGATCCACCTGGTGAACAAGCCTACATCTTTTCTATCCTTAATGACCTAGAGCAGCTTGTACAGCACCCTACCCGTATCCCTGACCGCCTTGGAGAGAGCTCCAACATACTTGACCTCTTCCTCACAACTAATCCTTCTGCTTACTCTGTTAATCTTTTCTCTCCGTTGGGCTCCTTCGATCACAACCTTATTACCTTAACCTGTCCTATCACTCCGGTACGGCCTGTGGACCCTCCAGGGAAACGTCGTCTGTGGCATTTTGGAGCCGCAGACTGGGAGGCCCTCAGGCAGTACTTCTTTGATTTTCCCTGGAATGATTATTGCTTCCATGGCCATGAGCCATCTGAGTGTGCCTTGCGCATTACGGAGGTTATTCTCTCGGGCATGGAAGCATACATTCCTTTCTCATATCCTTCGACTAACGCAAGAAAGCCTTGGTTTAATCACGCTTGTTCTAATGCTGTCCGCAACAAGGAGAGGGCCTACAAAAGGTACCGGAGCCAACCCACCCCTGAATCACATCATCTTTACGTTTCTGCCCGGAATCGTGCTAAGTCTGTTCTTCGCTCTACTAAAAATAATTTCATCCATACTAAATGCTCTCAACTCTTCAACTCGAATTCTTCCCGCTCCTTCTGGCATCTTGCCAAAAATCTTTCTAACAACTTTACCTCATCATCCTTCCCTCCTCTTTTCTACTCTGATGGTTCTGTAGCCATTTCTTCTACTGATAAAGCAGATCTCTTCACACAGACTTTCTCCTCCAATTCTACCTTAGACGATTCCGGTGCTGTTCCTCCATCACTTCCCCCCTCTGACTTCCTCATGGCTGACATTAAAATTTCTTCAGTTGATGTATTTTCTGCCATCACTGGCCTCAGTACTAACAAGGCATATGGGCCTGATGGGGTCCCTCCTGTTGTTCTCAGGAACTGTGCTTCTGTGCTTACACCCTGCCTAGGCAAACTCTTTCGTCTTTGTCTGTCAACTTGTACCTTTCCTTCTTGCTGGAAGTTTGCTCTCATTCAGCCAGTCCCAAAGAAGGGTGACCACTCCCAACCCTCCAACTATCGTCCAATTGCTTTAATGTCTTGTATTTCAAAAGTTTTCGAGTCAATTCTTAATAGAAAAATTTTAAGGCATCTTTCCTATCACAACCTTCTTTCCGATCGTCAGTATGGGTTCCGTCAGGGACGCTCCACTGGCGATCTTCTCACCTACCTTTCAGACTCCTGGTCATCCTCCTTTCGGGACTTTGGCGAAAGCTTTGCCATTGCACTTGACATCTCAAAGGCTTTTGATCGAGTCTGGCATAAATCTTTAATTTCCAAACTGCCCTCCTACGGTTTCTATCCTTCTATTTGTGCCTTCATCGCTAGCTTCCTTTCTGGTCGTTCTATAGCCGCTGTTGTAGACGGCCATTGTACTTCTCCTAGATCTATCAACAGTGGTGTTCCTCAGGGCTCTGTCCTATCACCAACTCTCTTCCTTTTATTCATCAATGATCTTCTAAGCTGTACATCTAACCCTATCCACTCATACGCTGATGACTCCACCCTTCACCTTTCCATTCGGTTCCCGCAACGCCCATCTCAACAGTTACTTCAACAAACAAGGGATGAGGCTATGGCACACCTAATGTCTGACTTGGCTCGTATCTCTGACTGGGGTAAAAATAATATGGTTGTCTTTAATGCATCTAAGACTCAGTTCTTACACCTATCAACCCGACAAAATCTTCCACAGGTATACCCACTAATGTTTAATAATATTCAGCTTAATCCTGCATCATCCTTGAACATGCTTGGGGTTTCATTTACTCGGGACTTATCTTGGAAAGATCATATTACATCTCTTGTAAAATCTGCTTCCAAGAGATTGGGTGTGCTAAGCCGACTCCGCTCTTTCTTTACCGCTGCATAATTGTTGACTCTATACAGGGGTTTTATCCGCCCCTGTGTGGAGTACAATTCTCATGTGTGGGGAGGCTCCCCACATACAGCTCTTCTCAATAGGGTGGAGTCAAAGGCTTTTCATCTCATTAACTCTCCTCCTCTTACTGACTCCCTTCAACCTCTGTCTCTTCGCCGCACTGTTGCGTCTTTATCTCTTTTCTATCGCTACCTTAATGGTCACTGCTCCTCTGAACTCTCTGCTTGCATTCCTCCACCTCTACGACGGGCGCGTAGCACCCGTCTGGCAGCAAACTCTCATCCTTTTTCTGTCCAACTCTCTAATGCAAGAGTTAACCGTTACTCCCAGTCTTTCATTTATGCAACAGGTCAGCTCTGGAACTGTCTCCCTCTGTCTGTATTTCCTGCTGCCTATGATCTCCAGTCTTTCAAACGCAGTGTGTCCAGGCATCTCAAAATGATCGGTTCTTGAATTTGGCTCTATATTGTATTTTGTTTTTCTCTTGGAGGGAACTGTTACTGCGGGCTCATCGCCTTTGGTTCCTTCTTCCTCGCATAAAAAAATAAATAAATAAATAAATAAAAGTTCACCATCCATCCTCCTCATTACTTTCCATGTATACCGGTTGATCATCTTATGACGAAAGTAGGTGTTGGCTATTGCCAACCCCTTACAAGCACAGATGTCCACCAAAGCACTACCATTCCCATCTACTTCAGCTGGCACACTCCACTGACCAACCACTCCATCCACTCTTACATTCCCAACTTTGCCATTCACGTCTCCAATCAACAGCACTCTCTCACTCCTCTCAAATTTGTCCATACACGCTTCTACTCTCGCCCATAACTCATCTTTCACTCTTGCCACTCGATCTTCTGTCGGGGCATACACACATACAATCGCCCACGCTTGTATACCTACTTTCATCCTCACCCATACAATCCTTGCACCCACTGTTCCATACTCTCTTATATTCTTCTTCCACTTCTTGCTTCATCAGACATACTCCCTCTCTTGCCCTCTCATTCTCATTGACTCCCGCACATATACCTAAACCATATTCCCATTCTCTCACCCTTTCACCTTTCCATTTAGTTTCAGTCAATCCACATACATCCACTTTTGCATCCTCAAGCATCTGAACAATCTCTCTCACCTTCACTTCATCATTCCATGTCCCCACCCTCAGAATGTCCTTCGTCCATTCCTTAGTCGTCAACGTATGGTCCGTCTGGGTCCGGGCGCTTTATTCTCTTTTTTAGTTAGTTCTTTTTACGGGGTGGGGAACTAACCCACCACCAACCCTTTTAG
The DNA here is from genome assembly GCF_032717465.1 of Coenobita brevimanus. Taxonomy (NCBI): domain Eukaryota; kingdom Metazoa; phylum Arthropoda; class Malacostraca; order Decapoda; family Coenobitidae; genus Coenobita; species Coenobita brevimanus. The sequence continues at coordinate 44,377,135 of NC_137057.1, forward strand.
TCGCCTCGTACGACAAGCAGGGATACTGGAGGAGTATTCTTGAAACCCCCCTACCCCTAGGGGTTATAATAATAATAATACATACATACAGTACTAAACTTTGATTTACATTTATATATTTAGGCAATACATGTCTACTGAACATAGCAGTTTAAGACACTGGTATTGAACCTACCTTCACCTCTCTGTCTGTCTGCCTGTCTGTCTGTTTATCTGTCTCATAGCAGTTAGTGTGACACTTGCCGTTGTTTCTCGCTCGACAGTCTCTCAATAATAGGTGGCAGCCAGATGCAAGATGTCATTTAAATGGGCATCAGTCAGCCGGTTTCGTAAATTGCTCTTCGTGTATTTCATTTTTAAGAAGAATTGTTCGCACAGGTAAGTACTGCCAAATATTGGATGTCATTTTATTTCTTTCGCGTTATCTAACAAGATGGTAGACATACAGTTTAAAGAATATATTTCTTGTAGAAGTCAGATGAAGATATGCCCGTTGCTTTAAATTCTGATCTAAATATATCGCTGCACTGCATCTTAATAAGTTCCACTTGAACATATTCTGGTGCAATGTTGACGTCCACTTCAAATCGAGTGGCAAACACCCTGAAATCGCTTGTGTGTGAACAGATGTCAGCAAAACGGGAAGAAAACTCAGGTTTCAAGTCACGTATCACAGTCACAAATGTGTTGATGTCTGTCGGTTGGGTCCCTTGAAGTTTAGGGAAATGAGCGTAGATCGATTTCTCAAATTGGCATTCCAACAGCCATAGTTTTGTTTCAGAGGCGACGATGTCTCCACACATCTCATGTATGTGTTGATTTCTTCCCTGAAGTTGCAAACTGAGGTTGTTTAAATGAGCTGTTAAATCTACCAGATGTGCCAGACTCGAAAGTAGTTTAAGACCGAGAAATTCTGGGATATTCACATTTTTATCTTCATGGAATGGTGTTATTTCTTCCCACAGAGCATATACTCTTTCTAACACTGCACATCAACTGAGCCACTAAACGTCACAGAAGTAGAGCAGGTCTCCATACTGGGTCCCTGCTTCTGACAAAAGTTGTTGAAACTGACGATGGTTCAGTACCCGAGACAATATCAGGTTTACTGCTCTTACCACTACGTCCATCACATCCATCAAATTTGATGACATGGTACACAGTGCTTCCTGGTGGATTATGCATTGCATTTTGTGTGTGTGTGTGTGTGTGTGTGTGTGTGTGTGTGTGTGTGTGTGTGTGTGTGGTTAATTCCAAGGCCTTCCATGTGTTTTTGAGGCACAGCCATGACACCTTTCTCCAATCATTGCTAGCGCTTCTGTAGTTGTAACGCATACTAACTTAGACAGATCCAGCTTCATGTCTACAGTACACTTTAGCAATGCTTTGAGAATGTCTGCTTCTGTGATAGTACCCTTCATAAGTACCAGTTGAACAAACTCCTCAACAGTGTCGAAAGGTGAATTTACCCCACGTACAAACACTGCAAGCAGAGCAATGTCTTTGGTATCTACACTCTCATCGAACACTATTGAGAAGAACTGGAAATTTTTGCAATAGTCCTTAAAACAGTTCTTCACATCCAGTGACATTTTCTTCTATTCGTTGTGTAACTGTTCTGGCAGTAAGACTGACATTTGAAAATGAATTTTTTTTTTCGGAACACAGAATGTCCACAACTTCCATCAAACATTCTTTCATGAAATCTCCATTAGTGAAGGCCTTCATTTTTCTGCTGTCAACTTAGAAACCACGTAGCTAGCACGCATGTTCCCTTCTTATTCAACGTTTTGTTTCTTGAACATCAGACACTGATTTTCCAGGTTCCGTTTAAGGTTATGAACTTCATCCTTCCTTGCTTGCCAGCTTATTTCACTGAATTTCAGGTGTTTTGTTTCATAGTGCCGCCTGACATTGAATTACGTATTCACAGTAACACTTGCATGGCAAAAGAGGAATGTGGGCGTGCCGAAGTGCTGTATGAAGAAGTATTTTTTCGTTCAAGTGTCTTGGAAGACTTGGCACTCAGCATCCAACTTCCTGAATTTTGTAGCCATTGGGGTTTGCTGGGGAAAAAATCAGATATTGTTATTACTATAACGGTATAACTAATGTTAGAATCATCATAAATCTTTTAGCATTTTATCATTTTGTGCTAAAGGTATCATGGAAGTACGGTCACCTCATAATATTTCTGGACTCGATCTCTCGTCTTTTCATTATCTTCCAAAGGCTTCGTTCACTGTCCCATATCTCGACTGTAAACCGCGCTGTAATTGGCCATTGAGGAAGGGATGGTGAGGACGGTAATTATAGCAGGGACGGAGGAAGGTACGGTAAGGACGGGGAAGATGGAAGAGGGCGTGGGGGGGTAAAGACGGAGAGAGAAAGTGAGTTGACAGGGTTTTTGGCGTGGAATTGACTGTGTGTGTGTGTGTGTGTGTGTGTGTGTGTGTGTGTGTGTGTGTGTGTGTGTGTGTGTGTGTGTGTGTGTGTGTTGTTATTTTTAGAGACAGAAAGACAGACAGAAGAAAGAGGCTCAAAAGTGTGGTGCATAATGGGGGAAACTGGCCTAGATATTAACTGCATTAAACCCCAGCAATATTTTTACTTTACCCATGGCTGTTGCCTCAACACCATAATAAAGCCATAACTCGTGAAATTTAATCTATGAATCAGAAGTACCGGTAAACTAGAGCCCCCCCCCCCCAAAGGGGAATCACACCAGTCGGGAGCCGATACAGATCTAGCGCGGCTTAGAATGACCTTGACCTGGACCTACTTTCATCAATTTTGAACTCGTAGATTTCCATCCCTACTACACTCCTGTAAAATTCTGTGATGTTATCTTCAATGCTTGCAAAGATATCAAAGATATTAGGAGCCGTTGGTGTCTTCACAAACTTAACTCGCACGCACTTTTAGCCCTATGTGTCACCCCCGTGCCAGCCAACTTTCGATTTTTTTTTTTTTTTTGGGGGGGGGCTAATATGATAGATTTTGATGTGAAAAAAATGAATATCATCATGAAAAAACTCACTGGAGGTCTTTTTTATTTAGGTTCCTTATTTACCATTCAGTACAAGATTTCACCACCAGAGGGCAGGACATAAACAAATCATTGCTGTGTGCAGCTCATATTCCTGGTTTTTCCGTTGGTCCTTGTCTTCCAACACCCTTTTGCCTTCCAACACCCTTCTCTCGTTGCAGGGAGCAACATAAAGGTCTAATGCTTACTTCACCGTTGGTTGTGTTTTTCTGGTGTTTGAACTTGGCCTGTGGTAGGTGTGGCGACCATCATCCACTCACTTGATGTAGTGCTGCCTACTTCTTCCTTAGCCTTTATCATTCTTTTTCTGTGCCTGCTCTCCTCTCTTCCTATTTCTCCCATCTTTTCTATCACTACTTATTGCTTTTCTTTCCATTACAGGTGGCTTTACATTGAGTGACAAGCCAAATGGTATCCTGTAAGCCAAGAAACCATTTACAACACTGGGTGGTAACCATATAACCAAACCACATGTGCTCCCGACGTGTCAAGTGGGTTGGTGGAGGGTTAGTGCCCCTCCCTGTAAAACAAATAACTCAGAGTCAAATGGCCACCCCGTACGGGATTATGGCGTCTGGCAATAGATAGAGAGATAGATAGATAGAACTTAGCCTGTATTTTGGGAGGAAAATTCAGCAAGGCAGACAGGGCCCCCTGGTCGGGTTTTCTCGTTTCTGCTCATGCACAGTAGGACCTGTATGACGTCATGGACGAGCCACTCCACTTACCCTGCTATCAATGGTCTGTTCTGTCGTGCTGGTGAAGCTGACGCACCGCTCACCCTGCTACCTGCCTAGGTGTGCAAGATGGAGTACTCGGGCCCTGCCACCCTCGAGGACCTTGAAGCTGACCTTGTGCTGAGTGACGAGGATGAAATGACTCAGAGTGACTGGCCACAGCTACCACAAATCAGTAGCAATGTCTTGCTAGCTGGGGAAGTAGCTACGGAACCGGCACTATCTGTACCTGCCGCACCTCACCTCATCAGCCGGGCTTCTTCCTCTGCCAAGTGCCCCATGCATAACACCTTGGACAGCAACAGTGAGCCTTCATCCCATGCTACCAAATCCTCCAAGTGGCAGGAGACTTCTGATCCTCTGCAGAGGGCAACCTTCCTTGGATCCAACACTCCTCACCTCCTGCAGCTTGTTCAATCCCCCCAAGTTTCGCCGTTGCTTCCTGCCTCTATGCCTCCAGCGTTCGCGCCCAGGCCTGACTACATCAAGCTTTAATTCAAAGACAACCTAACTGTGAACATCAAACTTCGATGGTTGTCTGAGGTCAACCGTGCTTTTCACCTTGACTGCACCCAAGCAGAGGTCAAGATGTCTGCAATCACTTCCCGTTTTGTCTACATCTCCAGACGTCATAGGGACATCGTAGATAGCATAGCTAAAGGAGAGTTCCTATCCCTTTCTTTGGAAATTCAAGACTCACCTGAGGGGCCCCGCAAGTGTCCTACTTACCTCCTTACACATTATCCTGTCTGCACTGATCCCAAGTTGGCCAAGTAGCTGCCAGGTGTCTACTCAGCCCGACGTTTCCACCAGAATGGTACTCCTATCACTGGCTGGTAGTCACCTGGAGCCTTCCTCACCCACCATCACCAATTGTCACCTTCAGCTTCCTTCTCTGCCTCCCATCTTGTGAGTTTTGCAAGATGAAGGACGAGCAACCATGGTGCTTTCGATGTTGGGGCATTGGTCACATTCCTGGTGTTGCTCTGCACCAGAACAGTGCGCATGGTGCTCTGGCCAAGACGACTCTCGGACGTGTCCTCACCGACCCCCTCCACCTACTTCTGATACAGCCTTGATGCAACCTAACCCTCCACCTCCAAATACCTTGCACTGAAAATGTCCCCGATGTCATCAAGAAGGGGTTAACATTTGGCATGGCTGCACTAGACGCTGGGCTAACCCTGGCCCCGTTGCCAAGGGTGGGGCTCCACTAGCATCACCACCACCACCACTCCACAATGCTGCTCCCCCTGCTTCCACTGTTGGTCTGTACTCAACTGCAGTCACTGAACTTCACGATGCTGTTGCCACTCTCAGGACTCGAGTTAGCTCACTTACTGCACGTTTTGATGCAACAGAAGCCCGCATTGATGGCTTGGTTAGCAAGCAAGTCACACCTGAGACAACATTAAATTCACTGGTTGAATCACAAGAAGTTATCATTACGACTGTCACCACCCTTACTGAGAAGCTGGACTCCATTGTCACTCCCATTGGACGTCTGAATGCTCCCCCCCAGGGAGTCTTCTCCTCGTGGCATGCTGTGTAGCACTTCTCATACCACCACCATTTCCTCATCTGGCCCTCGCAAACGTCATGGCAATGTTCGGTAACATGGCACAACTGCATGTCATCTCTTGGAACGCCTGTGGTGTATAACCAGTCTAAACTTACTGCACTCAAAGGATATGTATACAGTTGCCACCTGGATATCATTTTCATTCAGGAATCCTTTGTTGGTCGTGTGCTACTCAGGGTAGAGGCACCCACTCTCAGTATCTATGTTTCTTACGTCCATCAAGTTAGGAATGGACTTGTCACATATGTATACTCCTCCATCCAGCACCATTTCCTCCAAAGCTCTGTAGGCGACGAGACAACCTTCCAGCTTCTTGAGGTCACCATTGGAAGCGGCACAATTCGGTTGTGCAATGTATACTCTGCATCAGACAGGTTGAATACAGCTGCTCTCCCAGCTCCCACCATCCGTGGCATGATATACATGGGGGATTATAATGCCCAGCACCCTGCTTTTGGGGACCTTTCTGCCACCATTAACCATAACAGGACTAAACTTCTTGAGTATATTCGTCGTATTCAGCTCACCCACTGGGACACCAGTGGGGCCACACACTCTCAAGGAGGCATACTAGATCACATCCTTACATCCAGCCTCGTTGTGTCCCAGGTCAGGTGTTCATCTATCCCTGCACTCTTCTCTGATCACATTGCTCTCAGCCTTCATTATTCCCTCCCTGCTACACCTTCTCCTGTACACAGACGCACTCGCATTCCAATCCCACTCAAGTACTGCCCTACATACATCTCCTATATGACCAACCGTCTTCCCACATTCGACCTTCATTGTCCTGAAAAGATGTATTCATCACTTGTCAGCTCCACGCATGACTTCTACACCCATTATGTCAGCAGGCCACACATTACGCGTCATCATGATCCCCACACCAGGACACTAGATAATCACATCGCTCAGGCAGAGAGGAAGGCGATGAAACACAGTTCTGCCTTTCAAAGACAACCTTCCCCCGAGAGTCTCCATTGGTATCGATTTTTGAGGTATGATCTAGTTGCTCTCTAGCACTGTTTATATCGATTCGTGGCATAAACTTACCCATAGCATCAACCATCAAACGACTGTTGGTTCCATGTGGCGCCTTATCAACAAGGTTGTCAAGAAGAAGCCCCCTAGTGTCCTCCACCACAGTCCAGCACAGTATGCACAGGATCTAGTGGATGCCTGGTCTGCACAGTCACGGGCTTGTGCCCTTCCCGCAAACATACAGGACGTGCTCTCCACCCAGAAAAACTTTCGTGCACTCCATCTCACCGCCACTTTATTGAGGACAGACAATGAGGATGGTGTGGCTATAACTGACGAAGAATTGCGATGGGCCCTCGTCAGGGGTAGGGTAATGGCTCCAGGTGATGATGGCATCACTTTTTCAGTCCTCTGTGTCCTCCAGAAAGTTCCTGGTAATCCCCTCCTCCAGCAATTCAACCTTTACATCCATCTGGGATACGTGCCACAAGCCTGGAACCGCAGTACAATCGTGCCTATTCCTAAACCTGGCACTGATAAATTCCGACCTGTTTCCCTCACCTCCTGTTTCAGTAAAGTACTGGAACGCATCCTCCTCACAAGACTCTTGTTTAGGCTGCAGGACAAGCTCTCGCCCTGACTGTACAGCTTTTTACCACAGCGAGGGACACATCACTGCCTCATGGAGCTATACATCTTCCTATCCTCCACCAATACAGTGGCCTTCATTGATTTAAAGAGTGCATTTGATGTCGCCAACAGAGAAATCATCCTCGACCAGCTAGTGGATTTTGGAGTTAAAGGAAACCTGCTGTGATGGATACATGGTTACCTGTCTAATAAGTCCTCTCGTGTTCTTTTTAAGGGGGCATACAGCACTGCTAAGGATTTTGAACTTGGTACTCCACAAGGTGGTGTCCTTAGTTCTTTTTTGTTTAATATCCTCATACATCATCTACTCACCCTCCTTCCTGGAACCACGATTACTTGCTATGCTGATGACATCTGCATTCACTCAAATTCCCCTGCAGATCTGCAACGTTTCCTTCACTTGTTTCATGAGTCAAATGTGGACTCATTATCCCTCCAGAAAAGAGTAGAGGTTTCACTTCCCATCCAGCAAGAACACTGCCTGTATTCTCTGTCGGGGATAGTGTGTTCCCTCTGTGC
>NC_137057.1:44389653-44862153 GCF_032717465.1 Coenobita brevimanus
TGACGAGAAATAAGGGGGTCAAGAGCAGAACGTATAGCAGATGGTTCACATTGGGTACTGCTGGCCCAGTTGGGAAGGCGGTGGAAGGTGGAGAAGACGGGGGAAGCAGAGTTAGTAAAGGCAATGCAAGCAACTCCCGCCTGGCCATTAGCGAGGACAGAACCGTCAGTGTAGACGTGAATAGGAGAGGAAGGGTAGGTGCGGGCTATGGAGTTAAGGGTTTCAGTGCTGGAGAGCTGTGATGGGATTGGTAAGCAGTCAGAAACAGTGGCAGAAGGTGTGTAGTGCACAGCAGGAGTCGTACGTGTCCATGTAGGGGGTAAAGTGTCAGTAAGGATGGGAGTGACAAGATCAGCACGGATGCTGGCAGGATCACGACCAGAAAGCTAGAGAAGACAGTTGAGTGCTGAACAAATTCGTTTTAGCCAGGATGCCAGACCTGGTACGTGAGTATGCCGGATCCAATCTAGGAGAGTGAAATCTTAGAGAATGTCAACCAGCTGGGAGGAAAAGGATGAAGCAGGAAATGGAAATAAGGTCAGACACTGTGTGGCAAAGCAGACTCCAAGCATATGAATGTGATCAGTGATGGGACATAGACTGAGTTCATGGAACATGTTAACTACTCTGGCAGACCTTAGGCAGTGAAGAATGAGACGCATCACCCGATTTTCTACCACTTCTAGTGGTCGGAGCTGTGCTGGGGGGACAAGGGAGAGAAGGATAGCATGATAATCATGAAAGGAGCGAATATTTAACAGGTAAAATGATCGAGTGACAGGGATGCTAACCCCATGTAAGTCACAAGTGAGGGTGCTAAGGAGTTTAAGTCTGCAGTGAAAGCGGGTGCAGACAGTGGAGACATACTGGGAGGTGTTAAAGAGGGAAGAAAGGGGAATTCCGAGATATGTATAATCCTGCACTACCTCAAGATGAGAGCTGAGGAGGGTTATGGTTGTGCAAGCAAGCCTATGAGTAGGGGATTGTGTAAACAGTTTGGTTTTGGCAGTGTTGATAATCAGCCCACAAGCAGATGCAGCCTGGGGATTGTGTAAACAGTTTGGTTTTGGCAGTGTTGATAATCAACCCACAAGCAGATGCAGCCTGGCCGAACTTAACCAGGAGACGTTGGAGGGTGAGAGGAGAAGGGGAGTGGATGCAGACATCATCAGCCTAAGTTAGGATCAGAGAGGAATCAGGGATAGGACCTAAAAGATGGAGGAGTCTATTCATAGGAAGATTGAGGAGAAAAGGACTAAGTACCCCACCTTGATGTGTGCCAAGATGTTAGGGTCGGTAATCACTAACCACCCCACAAAACAGAACCCGAGAGTGATGATGAGACAGGTAACTTTCCAACCAGCAGAACAAGCTGCCAGATACACCCAGGTGGGCAAGTTCGCCAAGGATGATGTCATGGTTTGCGATGTCGAATGCAGCTTTCAGGTCAATGAAGGCTGTACAGGAGGAGGATGTGATGTGAGCGAGTAATTCTGCAAGGCAATGTTGTGTGCTTCGGCCTGGGAGGAAACCAAAAAGATAGGGAGAGAGTTGGTCCTGGAGAAGATCGTGGAGCCTTGAACTCTCTCGAGGATTTTCCAGATGCAGGAAGTCAGGGAAATGGGATGGAAATCAGAGGAATTAGGCTTAGAGATGGGGATCATAGTGCTATTGGTCCAGTCTGCAGGGAGACTACCTTCAGAAAGACTCAGGTTGAACAGTGAGAGTAGCGTATTGCCAGAGACTTGAGTGATGAGTCTGAGTGTGACATAGGTGATCCCATCACCACCCAGGGCAGTTGCCGTGCCTTGCAATAGCACAAGATGCAACTCATCACAGGTGATGGGGTGATCATTGAGGGGAGAGGGAGCAGAGTGAGCCTCATATGTGTTAGCCTGTTTCCGCTAGCAGCCGAGAGGCGAGCCTTGATGGGGGGAGGCAGGGATGTCAGCTGAGATTGGGTGGACCATTTGTCAACTAGGTTGTTGGCATATTCCACAGGACTGTGGTGGAGAGGAAGGGAGGGGGACTCACGTGACTGAACAACTCTATTAACAAGCTGCCAAGCCTTAGATTAAGGAGTGTGTGCATTAACATGCTGGAGAAAGTCATGCCAATACTCCTGGCAAACACTGTTTCAGGTCACAGGAGGACCTGGCTGCAGTGAGATAGGAGTGGAGGTTGTCAGCGATGCAGTCAGAGCGGTACACAGCCACTGCTCGCTTCACTTCCTCCTCGCTGTCATGTAGACAGCGATCCCTTACCCACTCCCCAGCCTGGCGAGCAGAGGTTTTCATATGATTGACTTGCAGCACATAATGATCATAGAAGGTTTGTACTACAGTAACTAGGGAGGTGTATAGTTCAGATGATGTGGTGAACAAATGACTGGCAAACCAGGTGGTTAGCATGTCCTTGAAAGTGGGTTGCAGCAGAATAGGGATATTAATCACTTTCCTGACATGGCGGTGCTGAGAATGTAGCATGGGATTGGAATATGTGGCAAGGATGGCACTGTGGTTGAAGGTAAGAGTAGGGACATGTCAACAGTGACAGTATGTTGTACCACATTACTACCAAGGATGAAATTGAGATAGCCCCCCCAAACATGAGTGGGTTGAGGAGTGGGGAATGAATGCAAATGATGGTTATTGGCAAAGTCATGGAGATGATGACCAGAAGGAGAAGCATGGGAACCGCCAAATGACGGATGAGTGGCATTAAAATCGCCCAGGTAAAAGATAGGTGAGGTGCGGCGGATAGGTAAAGTGGTGGGGTCTCCCCCAGTTGGACTGGGATAGACGTTACATATATACAAAGAGGCATCATTGACAGTGAGGTGAAATAATTGAAAGAGGGAAGAGTGAGAAGAGGCAAGTGATTTGGTAATGAGAGTGTGAGGAATAGAGTGAAGAAAGTATGTAACCAGGCCTTGGCCAGAATGGGCATGATAGCAGTAGTATCCCTGAAGCCTAGGTGGGGGTCTGGGGTGACAAGAGCGGGGGAAAGCCTCCTGAAGGAAGATAACAGCAGGGTGATGGGATGAGGCATAATGAAAAAGGTCAACCAGGCGGCGATGGATGTTTTGTTTGTTCCATGATAACATTTTATGTTGTCTAGGTTTGAGAGCCATTAGGACAAGGGGGGAGACAGAGAACTGTCATGAGAGAGTTGGGGAACGGATGGTTGGGGATGTGGGGAAAAGGAGAGGGAAAGTGAGTGGGGAGGCACGAGAGAGGGAGGTCCCATATGTGCGGTTGCTGGGAGAGAGGGAGGTAGGGGGAGGGAGGGGGAGGGGAGAGGGTGGAAGGGAGGCGAAGATGTATGGGGCAAAGGAGTGGGTGAGGGAGTACAGACAGAGGAGGCTTGTGTGAGAGGGTGAGACTGGGACACAGGTGGAGGGACAAGGCTGGGTGGTGGTGAGACGAGAGGGAGGGAAGGAACAGGGAAAACAGCGGGTGTGGTAGTTACATGGGAGTTGGTTTGTGGGAGCTGGCAGGTAGGCAGAGAAGAATTAAGGTGAGAGGGTACATACAAAAGGAGACTTGGTAGTTCCTCGTACTGTTGTTGTAGGAGTTGAAGTTGATTGTCCGATGGGTGGGGCAGCGGGGGAGGGGTGAGCAGCTTGTTGCAGGGCACAGGGAGGAGCAGGGGCTGAGGGGGAGGGGGGCATGATGTAGAACCAGCAGCGGGAGGGTGTATCGGCTGATGACCGGGAGCAAGAGTGGTGGTGGGGACAACAGCAGGGGCAGGGCGAGCTGTGGGCAATCCAGGTGCCAAGCAGTGACCCCCACACACCCACACCAAGGGTATTGGAACTGCGGTGAATGTAGGAGACGAGGGTGGGCAGCCGTGGGGTCAGTGGGGGCTGGTGGCGTGGGTGGTAGGGGCAGTTCCAGGAACTCAGATGTGTGAGGGTCAGGCGCACGGGGACTGGGCGAGTGAATGGTGGTGGAGTGCCTGACAGGGCAGGTTGTGGTTGAACTGGGGCCGCTGCACAGACCTCACCATTCTGCTGACCGGCAGTAGCATGAGATGTGGCCGGACTCATAACAGCAATAACACAAGGGCTGTGATGGCTTGGCCTCTACAAAGGTACAGGGGGGAAGGAGTAGCTCATAGCGGTATTCGGGAGGGGGGAGTTCTCTCCCTTCCATACAACAATGGCACGGTTGATGGGTTCTCCCAGAGTTGTACAGGCAACGTGCTCGCTTGACACCAGGTATGTTGTGTAGGACTGTAACAGAGTAGGCAGTTGCCAGGCATTTCACAAGGTATTCCGGCAATTTCTTCCTTCTAATTAGGGCATCATGGAGTACAAATTTGATGCCCAAAAGCCCCTCAGTTGTTAGGGTCTGGATGAGATCAGGATAACTCCTGTGGACGTAGATGTTAGGAGGTGCTGGAGACATAAGGTGAACAGCTTTGGAGTGTCGTGTGATGAGGAGGTGAGTGGATGCACGCTGGCACCAGACACCGTGGACGGCAGGTGTGCGTGAGGAGTGGAATGCCAGGTGCACATATTGGTCTCGTGGTATGACAGGAGGGAGCCGGAGCCGGGGAGGGGGGTATTTGGCCACAGGAGGGATGCTGGTGGTGATGGCAGAGGCAGGGTCATCAGGGCTGGAGGTCTGTGAATTTATGGCAGAGAGTCATTCTGGGTGGTTGGCACTTGGCACCTGGATGTTGGGGTCAGTGACCGCCAGTTCAGCATTCTCCCCTGTAGGGAAGCGTGAGGCAATAGCATCATCATTTTCACCACTAGCACTATCACGCCTGCTGTTTTTAATTGTTCCAGGAGTAGGTTTGTTGGATCCAGTAACATCACCAAACAGCAGAGGCTGAAGTGTGGGGAGCGTCAGTGTCTGGTGCAGAATGTGTGCGACAGCGTACAACAGAAGTGCGTTTTCTGTAGTCCAACTGCCCACCTCCAGGTGTGTGGGTGCAGGGAATCACCGGCAGAGGTTAAAGAAAACCCATTTTCTATGCAAGGTAAACTCAGGTATTCTCGCCAACGTGACTCAGGGAAGGTATAGGAATGTTCTTTACACTTTTCTGTCCATTTCACACTCATAATCTTTTTTTTCGTAGTATTTCATAAAGAAAGCATCTTTTTTTCACAAATAAATCACTTACTACTGCAACACTATACGTATCACAGCGAATCCATTGTCTTACAGGTACGAGAACTATGCACAACTTGACTTCACAACGTACAGCCCTTTCCCTTACAATTAATTATTTACAACATACCTTCAGTATACACAGACAATATAACAATATTTTTGGGTGTCTCACTGTGAATACATCATCTTACATTTACGAGAACATACGTAAAACTTGACTTCACTACGTTCAGTCCTTACACTTACGAGAAAATATTTACAACATGCCTTCACTGTGTGCAGTACTTATAACACTTTCTGAGCGTCTTTTTCCGTACTTACAACACTTTTTGAGCGTCTTTTTGTCGCTCGTGATTACCATACTATTGTTACTGAATAGTTAGCGAGAGTGTGGTACTCCTCAAAGCATGGGAGTATACACAGTCCTACGTCACACTCTGCACACATGTACCTTGAGTCCTTCCACTGAGTACGTGGCCTTACAGTGCTGTTTGCACACACGTGACACGTCCACTGGGAATTTTGACGCATTGCACTTGGAAGGACAATCCTGGGGAAGTGTCTAGCGGTGTGGCGGATAGGTGTGGCGGCAGCATGGCTGTGGCGAGCAGCACTTCTATCTTCCCCATATTCCCCACTATCTCTCGCACCAGCTCACGAATATATCCCTTGAAGGTCTCCTGAGTGCCAGTGATGTGTACGTGGAGATGGTGAGCGTTGAGGACGGTGATGTCGAGGAGGTGGAAGAATAATTTCATATACTACTTCATCGTGGGCCTGGCACAGTTCGCGTTGGAAATCATGGCATCCGATTGAGCCACCTGTCACATGTTCACATTGTAGGACAAGACAGGTTCTGGTTTCCAGAAGTGGCGCCGCCCTTCTGCCCTGTAATCTATGCTGTCTGTGCAGTGTACAAGGGGCTGAAGAACAGACGAGAGGAGGAAGACTTCGTGGTTGTGGTGCCATGCTGTGGCAAAGATATTATTCACCTTATGAAAAACAACCTCATTTTTCTGAAGCTTCCTCCCCACCCTCACCATGTGCTGACGGTTCTTCTTTACGGTGCCACACAGACCAGTTTCCTGCAGGTGAAGGTACAGTTACCTCCACCTCTAACGAGTACAGGGAGTGGTGTGTTTGTTTACATCGTAGTAATAGTGAGTGAATGGGCAGACCCGGCAGAGCTACCCTTCCGCTACAGTATCTAGTACCCACAGATACAATGTTCAGCCTAGTCATACTCTGCCTGCAAATACATGTGTTTGCCACGTATGGACAGTCCAAGGTAAAGAGAAAAACAAATAGTAATGCCATTGGATCCAATTGTTTCTCTGACAGGAGATGACTGTGAGGCGAGGTGGAACGGAGGGGGGACAGATAGTGGGGGAGCATGTATCGAATCTTTCTCGTGCTTTGTTTAGAGAGACAGGGTGTGATTATACAAATGATCTGAGGTGATCTGTAACTCCCTATGCAATAACGAGCATTGGATGAATGTTGCAGTCTCAATGTTCGTCATACAGTGAGTTAAACAACTGTAGTTGAGCATAAATGTTAGAAGGTGTGATGTCAGGCGTTTCGAAACGTGGTTCACCTGAGTCTAGTCAGTGTGCCACTCACTCGCAGTCCACCTCTCGCCGAGGCAACACCTCCACCGCTGTTCCCGGCGGGACCAGCTCTCCACAGCAGCCGTACCAGCTAAGGGGCGGGCCTGTCCCCTCCACCATCGGGAGTGCCCTGGTCAGCCCACCAGGAGATGTAGGCCGTCCGCCCTTTCCATGGCCGACCGCCATTCCTCCGACTCTACCTTGACCGGGGTTGTGCCCTACGTGTCCACCGGGACCGGGCCTACCCTCCACGCCACCACCTGCTGCTGTGGAGAGCTGGAGCGAGTCCGATGGGGGTTGAGGGCAGAGTTCGGGACTTCCACCTGAGCTTTCGGCGCCCTTACCATCGGCGCCGTTTTGCACATCGCTCTTTCGTCCCTCTCTGCCCTCTGTTAACATCCGAGCAGCCAGCCGCATTCCATCAGCGAGTCGTTTGGGGGTTCGACCTGAGCAAGCCGGCGCCCTCTCCATCGGCGCCGTGCTGTCTACCGCTCTCCCCCTTGCCTCCACGATCATCGGGCTGTTATCCATCGCCGCCTCGTTCCCTTCCTCTGCCGCCCTTGCCCTGTCTGCACGTCTTCGTCCCTGCTTTGCTCCTGTATAGGAGCTATTTTCGCCACTCTCTGACGGGCTCTCAGTTTGCCCGTTCCCCACCACGCTGTGGGGAGAATATACAACAAACAAACAAACAAGTGTGCCACTCAACTGCTGTAACATTTTTGTGACTGAACCAGGGTGGCCATAAATGATTCATGATTATGCATGTGACTCAAAGGTCATGCCAGGTTGTGCATCATCCAGTCTGTTTAATTGTGAGGAAAAACAATCATTATGTTCACAAATCATGGTATAAGTAGATGTCCTGTTGCATAGGATTATAGCTACTTTGAGTGCTGGACAGCTATTGGCTTGTGCGAAAATGTTGTGCAGTCATCATACTTATGGATCACGCGAAGGAGATGAGATATTGTATTTGCATAACGAATACATACCTTGTATTATAATAATTGATATAACTGTGTTATGGATGTTCAGTCCACAAATGATGTCGCTTTCTTCGAGGTGCTATTTCATTAGTCTGGATAGCTGTGACACAACATCCACAAACATTGATCATCGTATATTATATACTCTTTAAAATATTAATACATTAGTTTTCATACAAGTATTACACATTCAGGCCCTCCTTGGCTCCAGACACATTATACTATTTAATCGTGTGTCTGCTCTCATAGACTGTTCATCCAGAGGGAGCAATATTTGCTTTACCACGCATCTCTGTCGTTGTCTGCCATTATAACACAAGGTTTTAATATGTAGCAACGGCTACACAAAATATATCGGTGGCGTGGTGTAAACTTGCGTATTTGTGCAGAGAGCCTGGTAATACACTTCACCGACTTATTCACACTCACGCCAAGATGGCAGCCAAAGTCGCTGTTTTGGTGACAGTACAGATAGACCATTGAACACTCTTTCACCTCCCAATAGTCTGAATGAGATCCTGTTTTCAACCAATAGAAACACAAAGTAATAGAGTGAACAACGCAATTTTATATGTAACGTAAGGAATGTTTTATGCACCAAGTCATCATTCAGGCATATAGAGTATCATACAGCCAAGGATAAGCTGGACCTAAGGTAGGATAAAGATTGAGTGCTGCTGGAGCGTCCAAGTAGAGGTAAGCAACATTGGTGCACCAGCACCTGGATGATAAAACCCAACCACCGCGCTTTAGGCAAAATACCCCCCGGGTTCTGAAGCTACCCCGCGTCATCCAGTAGATTTACACAAGGTCATTGAGAAGGCTGCAATCTCGTCGTAGTGAGGCGATATGATAAGGAAGTCAATATCAGGTCTCGTTGCCCATTATATGAGGAAGGGCCGGAATTTTGAGAGAGAGAGAGAGAGAAAAGGAGAGAAAGGGAGACAGACAGAGAGACTAACAGACAGACGACTGGTGCATTCATGGTGTCATTACAAATTGCAACAGTACAACATAATAGACTCAGGGAAGGTTAGAGTGGTCCTTGTCTCACTTGGTGTCCTTCTCCAGTGACGGTAGCCTCATACTGTCCTGTGCATATTTGCACTTTATTTTCGTATTTTGTTTTTCAGTATTTTCTTTTAGTTTTATTTTCTTTCTTTTTTTCTTATATTCCTTTAATTTCCATAATTTGAGACTTTTTTGTTGAAACAGTGCATTGTGCGATGCGTGAATTAACGGATTTTTTTCTCTCACACTTAGTTGGGACCATATGCACTTTAACGAACCTCTCAACTCGCTCTCATGATTTTTCTGTTTCTTCCATTAGCAACTTTGGCTCTCCCATATCTAAGGGGTTACCAATAATAATAATATCTCTGATTGAGGTAAAGATGATCTTGTTGTTTTCAGTGCCTTAAAAACTCAGTACTTACATCTTTCTACCCAACAGAATCTTCTGCAAAAGTATTCCCTAACTTTTTACAATAAAGCACAATCCAGCATCATCTTTCAACATACTGTACTTGGGATATCATTCTCTCGGGATTTCTCTTGGAAAGATCACATCACATTTCATGTAAAATCTGATTCCAGGAGATTAGATATCCTAAGCTGACTCCTTGCCTTCTTTACCCATGCACAGTTATTGGCTTTATACACGAGTTTTATTCGTCCCTGTGTAAAATATAACTCAAATGTATGTGGAGGCTTCCCACATACAGCTCTTCTCAACAAGGAGGAGTCAAAGGCTTTTTGTCTCATTAACTCTCCTCTTACTGGCTCCCTTCAACCTCTGTATCTTCGCCGCACTGCCGCATCTTTATCTCTTTTCCATCGCTATTTCAATGGTCACTGCTCCTCTAAACTGTCTGCTTTCGTCCCTCCACAACTATGGCGAATGCATAACACCCGTCTAGCAACAAAATTTCATCCCTTTTCTGTCGAATTCTCTATTGCAAGAGATAACCGTTACTCATAGTCGTTCATGTATGCAGCAGTTCAGTTAAGGAACTGTCTCCTTCTGCCTGTATTTCTTACTGCCTATGACCTCCAACCTTTCAAACGCAGTGTGTCCAGGCATCTCAAAATGAATGGATCTTGAATTTGGCTCTCCGTTATCTTTTTTTTTTTTTTTCGTGAAGGGAACGGTCTTGCAGGATTCTGGCCTTTGGTTCCTTCTTCTTTACATAAAAAAAATATGAGTGGCTGGAACTATTCATTGGCTATGCTTTTTTTTATTTCCTTCTTTCGCACTTTCTTTATCCTCGTTTTCTGAATCATACCTCACCCCATCCTGAAGTGAGAAAAAGGTCATGATGATGGTGATGGTGAAATGTACTGGTTCACGTGTGAGCGCTTGAGGATGGGGCAGAGAAGCAGAGAGTTTTCTTTATTAATACCATTATTTATTTATTTACTTTTTTTTTTTTTTAAGTGGACCTGGCTGCCAACTGGATATGCATCTTGTCCATCTTGTTATGATGGAAGTGAGGAAAATAAGGGCCATTATTCAAATACTTGTAGTGTTTCTAGTGGGCGACTTAACTGAATAGTTGGTAAGTGAATGATATGATGGGCAAGTGTGGAATAACGGTGCAAAATAATAATGGATTTCCACAGGAAGGTATACCAGGAAAAAAAAAATTCCATAAATTTGAAACAAAAGAAAGCCTTTATGTATATAAGTTAAAGTAAAAGAACGAATTGGACATTGAAAAAATTGCTTAATTATGTCCTTAAAAATCTTGGATGCACGGGCGCACCCAGGAATTTTCTAAGGGGGGGGCCCGAAGTGAGGTGAGGTCAGGTAATCCGATAATTACTGGGAGGTCATATGCAAGTTTAGAGTCAGGGAGCTGCTGGCTCATGTGTTATTCTTTGTTTGTACTTGCCAATTTTTCATGTTTTGCTGTTTTCGAAATACATATATATAAATTTTTAAAGGACCCAGAGAGCTAAGGGGGGGCCCGGGCCCGACCCCCCCACCTGGGTGCGGCCCTGCTTGGATGTGTTTGTGGCACGAGGATATTATTAATACAGCATGGAGTTCTAGTATGTAGTGTCAAAATGAGAGTAGTTTATTAGGAGGTGAAAGGCTTGGTCAAAAACTAATGAATATAGGAAGAAACACCCAGAAGTAATGAGGGATCAGATGAATATGTGCAGTGAACCATAAAGATCTTGATACACAGATAAATACGTACCTATAGTTGCTAAAGAGGAGATAATTGCCCCAGACAGGAACACAGGCATGGCTCTGACAGCTGGACAGCAGGAGAGGGAGCCAATCACTAGCCTGGAGGCCAGGTTCAACCCACCAGCCGCTGACAGACACAGCGACGCCTCACGCTGACTGAATCCAGCTTCTTGCATCGCAAAGGGTGCAAAAGTGAACACGTTCGATACTACTACAATGTTTATTGTTAGCACCAGAACAACAAGAACAACAGGAAACAACTTCAGGAACTGAAGGTTGTAGATGGCTGTCTTTAATACTCGCTTCAGACATCCAGCCAGTTTGGAAGTTCCTGTTTTCACTTCTGGCTCCTTCACCCGATCCTTTGTGGTGAAGTAAGTGTAAGACTTGTTTGTGTGCCACTCTACGGGGTGAAGGACCATCGCTGCCACACAGCAGTTGAGGACAAGCGCCCCTGTGATGAGAGTTGCCCCCTTGAAACCAAACTCCTCCTGCAGTAATGTAATAACAGGTGGCATGGCTATCTGGCTAACTGAAAACCCAGATGCCATTATGGAGTTTGCCATGTTCCTCCAGCGCGTGAAGTAGTGCGGGATTATCATCCAGGTAATGGTCTCCAAAATTTCTATTGGTACACCTGAAAACACAAACAAAATATAATGAAAAATATAAATAATCCAAAAGCAAGCTCATAACACTGCATCAAAACATGAATATTCATATACATTAAAGAAATAGCACAGAACTCTGTTATCATCAAAAACGTAAGTGCCAAAGCTCTAGATTCTAGAAGAATGGATTGCTATTGACAATAGCAACATTGTCACACACATCATGACATAAAGAAATAACAGACAGTCACTAGTCCTTAAAAAATAAATGAAGGACAATGGTAAAGATTTTTCTATGAAGGTACTAAAATGATAATAATGTGCTAAGTGTGAAAACTCTAACTAAAGTCTGTGGATCCCAGCCCATTGATTAAGAGCAGAAAATATGCTCTATGTACAGTAACAGCTTGAAACTAAACTTCAGTATGATAACGTTGAGCCATTTCTCAGATATTCTAAGAGTACTGAAAGAGAGAGATTTATAAACACAGCAACGATGTTGTCGCCATCATCGAGTTATCCTATCTCAAGAGCATTATCTTCTCTGGGAAGTATAGAGGAGGAAGGATTGCAGACTTTGATAGACAGTGATGATTGTAGTATCACCATTTAATAGTGAAAGTAAGAACAGAGAGCATATAGCAGCATTTTAAAATACCTGCAATAGTATGTTCTTTTCCGCTGGTGCAGCTCATCTTCCTCTAACAAATTACACACAATTTTTTAGCATTCAAAAACACAGGATTCTGACAGGCTGCTCCATACCCAATGCCGTACTTCGTTGGAGAGGTGGGTGGGGGGGATGGCCCGACTGGCGGTTTGGTATTTATTTATTTTTTTTTTTACTCTGTGATGTCCTTATGAGGTTCAAATCTCTGTGCAACTATTCCTGTCATATCCATACCTTATTCTCATGCACTAGCTACTAAACAATATATATATATATATATATATATATATATATATATATATATATATATATATATATATATATATATATATATATATATATATATATATATTTATATATATATATATATATATATATATATATATATATATATATATATATATATATATATATATATATATATAAAGTGCTGAATAGTTTTGTTGAGGGTAGCTCAACACCCTAGAAGGAGCCTATGGAGGGGCAAGTAGAGCGCGATCTGACTCCAGGCGACAGGGACACAAGTCCGCCCGGGCCGCGCGCCCCTATGACCTGGAACTTGCCTGCTGCCATCACAGCAGGAAAAAGAGACTACCTTCCCGGCGAGCCGACCACAAAGAGGATCGGGGTGGAGCTAGTACTCTAGCTCCAGCAGCACCCCTGAGACGGCCGGTAGTCACTCAACTCTCCTACAGGAGACAGCCTGCAGCCGCTGTCGAGGTAAACAGGAGACGGCCAGTAGCCACTCCAGCCTTCGTCGGGAGATGAACAGAAGCCTCTCTGAAGGTGCCCTACAAGAGACGACCGGTAGCCACTCAACCCTCCTACAGGACAGCCTGCAGCCGCTCCGGAGGTGACCAGGAGACGGCAGGTAGCCACTAAACCCTCCTACAGGAGACAGCCTGCAGCTGCTCCGAAGGTGACCAGAAGACGGCCGGTAGCCGCTTCCGCCTTCATCAGGAGACGGCCAATAGCCACTTCCGCCTTCATCAGGAGACAGCCGGTAGCCACTTTGAAGGTGCCCTAAAAGAAACAGCCAGTAGTAGCACTGGAGGTAATCAGGAGACGGCCGGTAGCTGCTCCTGCCTTCATCAGGAGACGGCCGGTAGCCACTCTGAAGGTGCCTACAAGAGACAGCCGGTAGCTGCTCTGAAGGTGCCTACAAGAGACAGCCGGTAGCTGTTCAACCCTCCTACAAGAGACGGCCGGTAGCCACTCCGGAGGTAATCAGGAGATGGCTGGTAGCTGCTCTGAAGGTGCCCTTGAGTCAGCCTGTAGCTGCTCCCCCACAAAAGCCACAGCCAGTAGCCAGGCCTTAGCGACGGCCAGTAGCTGGGCCTTTAGAAGGCCACAGCCAGCAGCTGGGCCCTACAAGAGGAGACGGCCTGTAGCCGCTGCTCCAACAAGTGCTGCCTTCTCTCCACTAGACTATTACCCAGAGGGAGGTCCCAGCCTGGAGGACTGCTGGAGAGGCCGTGTGACCACCACCGGGCTCTTCTCTCCACAGCTGGTTCCTGCAAGGCCTTGCCTGACAGACCCCAATGGAGGCCGACTCTGCAGCTCGCTCCTGACAGTGTCACCGACCACCAGAGACAGTAGCCCACAGGACCTTGAGACCACCTCCAGGACCCCTGGGCGGAACATCCCCACACCTGGACGCCGGAGACCCTAGTCCTCTGTCAGGTGCCTGAGCAAACAGCTCAGGCAGCTGTTTGGCCCAAGTCCAGAGGGCCAGACTCCAGCCCAGAGCCCTGAGACCGCAGGATCCTTCACCACCCACAGCCCTGGAAAAGAGAGGACACCCCTACCAGTGATCCCAGGACCCCTGGATACAGAGGCCCCTGGAGGAACTCAGCCCTGTCAGTAGTCAGGCTGAGCTATTCCCGCCGCCCTTGTACCTGACTGCCACCATGACCAGTCCTGATAGTGAATGACAGTGAAAGTACAGTCAATGTGATACAGTGAAGTGAGGGCAGAACAGTGAGTTACTAGAGACACGGGAAGTCAGAAATAAAACCTGTCAGTGTTAATATGAAAGAAAGGTGGAGTAGGTAAGGTAACCGTGAGACAGTGAACACAGCCAACCGGTGAATAAAGTGTCTGTCTGAGTGAACGTTATCCCATCACAGTGACGTAGCCCTGCGCTAAGATCAATTTGAGGCTCCCAGAACCAAATTAATAATTAACAGTATAACAGACAAACAAAACAGACAATCCAACAGTGATAACAGGACCTCGGCCCCAATGAACGGAACTCCACCTAAGCAGATAAAGTATAGACTTTCCTCGAGTGACAGTGCTTGATTTCTCTGCCCTAGGACTCCTGATCTTAGTTAACATACTATTCACTTTTACCTGATCTTGTCCTTAGTAGTATCCTGCACGATACTGCTTCCCACTTTCTAGACATAAGTTTTATAAGTGCCCAGAATAATTACTCTTGTGACATGTACCCGTTTCACTTGTAGAATTTAGCAATACACGTGTAAGGTTGTTGCCTAGAGTTTTTGTGTCCTGCCTCTCTCTTATTTGTCTAAGCCCCAGTCTAGAAAGAACCCAGCTACACACTAGGCATTAGAGGGACGGGAAACCGACCCTAAAACACCTAGCATTACACTGGTGGACAGCGGTGGTTCTTGACCCGGGCATACAAGAGAGGTAATCAGGAAATACCAGCAAAATGGCAACCAAACCTCACATCCAATTGCCCAAATTCGACCCCGAACAATATGATGGTCATACATACCTGGCAATTATTAAACCTTTGCTATACATCAGGTCCGAAGATGACAAGCAAAAAATCGCAGTTATGCTCCCACTACTGGGTAAAGCAGCAGCCAATATTGCACCGAAAATTGTCCCGGGGCTCACCTGGCAGAATTTCACAAAGCTCGTGATTCAGGCCATTACCCCATCACTAGGTAAAATGGTGGCTCTATCCCAATTGGATAGCCTAACTTTTAATGGCAACTTAGATGACACTTTAATCCAGGTTAGACGCCTGGTCACCGCTGCCTACCCGGAGGCAGATGATGAAATCCGGGAGCAACACACTTTTAATACCCTTCTCAGAGTTCTTCCCAGCATGGTCAAGGAACATTTTACAATCCACGACCCAACAGGAGGCATGGATAAGGATATCCAACTCATACTCCAACTCCTGACCTTCTGCCCCACACCCCAGCAAATCAATGTGGTGAAAAAGTTCCCGACGAGCATCCTGGCTCCTCCAGTCAAGCCACATCTGCCTATGCCCCACACCAGCCCCACCCCAGCACCCAGCCTGCCTAGGGCTCACATCACTCACTGGCATCTCAGTCACAGGAGAACCCCAACCTCATTCTGGTAAATCCCCGGGAGTTTTCTGCTTGCAGCTCCAGGTGCCCACTGCATGACATTAGGGACCAATTGAAAGCTGCAAGGTGCAAGACCACCACCGCAGGCAGACGTAAATTCTCCTCCTTAGGGAACGAGGAGCCAGAGGATGAACCTGCACCCGTGGAAGATACCGAACCCGGAGATCCAGAGCCGGAGGAAAAAGACGGCCCCAGGCAGTTGGATTTTTAGGACTGCCGCCACATCTTCCCGTGGTGGTGGGGGCCACTTCCCCAAATATTGCCCCCCAGTTTACCACAAGATGAAGCTGAATGGGGTGAAAGCCAGACTTCTGGTCGACACAGGAGCAGCCAGATCCTGCCTGTATAGTCACTACTTCTCCCGTCATAAGTTGACTTTTGGCCCACTATTCCCAACGACTACTCATCTTGTGGACGCAGGGGATGGCCCCCTGTCAATCCATGGGGAAACCCGGGCCCTGCGTGTCGACACCCACCAACCAGCATCAACACATCACAAGTTCATCGTATTTGAGTCTACCTGCTGCAACTATGACGGATATCTGGTACTGGACCTGCTGCAGAAACTAGGAGCCACCATTGATTGCCGCAACAGACAGCTCCAGTTCCGGAAATCCCCTGACGCCCCCCCCACCCCCCCGGGCTGTTTGCACCTGCACACCCCGGCCCAGCCCAGAAAAATCCATTTCCCTCTACCCCCTCCCTGATCCCCCCTCCTCTCCCCCTCCCCTTCTCCCTCCCCTCGTTCCCTGCCACTACTTCCTCCACAGTGACCATTCCCCCCCACCACGAAGCCTGGGTACCCCTTAACAGGCCCTCGGGTACGACAGTCCTGTTCTCCCCACACCTGCCACCCGGAACCCTCTCGGCCTGCCTCCTGCCCCCAACCTTCCTTCCCGAAGGGGAGTCCGAATTGCCAACCTCGTCCCATCCCCCCTCACCCTCCCTGTAGGTCTCGTCATCGGAGAGATGGAAGAACCCGAGCGCTGCGCCCCCTCCCCCTCCAGCTCCCCCACCTCCCTGCCCCCCATTCCTGACCATCTCTCCACATACCAATCAGACACCCTCTGCTGCCTCCCCCTGGATTTCCAGGACCTTTTCGCAGCGGGACCCACCGATATTGGACATACCACCCACCTGGCTCACAAGATCCACACGATGGGCCCACGGATCCGACAGCCATCCCAGCGGGAAAATCCCAACCAATGGGAAGAGGAAGACCGCCAGGTTCAAGAGATGATTGAGGCCAGAGTCATCTCCCCCTCCACCAACCCCTGGTCCTCCCCCGTCATTCTTGTAAAGAAGAAGGATGGCACATTGCAGTTCTGCATGGATTGCCACCGACTCAATGACGTAACCACCAAGGACGTTACTCCACTCCCACGGATAGATGACTCCACAGATTCCCTGTACGGCGCCTCATGGTTCTCTGCCCTTGACCTCCAGATGGGGTATTGGCAAGTCCCAGTGTGACCAGAAGACAGAGGCAAAACTGCTTTCTTGTACAGCAACAGGAAGCATTATGAACTTAATGTCTTACCCTTCGGCCTCTGTAATGCCCCCACCACCTTTTTGGTACTTATGGAATCTGTCCTCAGCAGCCTCACTTAGAAGATCTGTCTAGCCTACTTAGACGACGTAATTGTATTCAGCAAGACCTGGGCCGACCACCTTCAGCACCTTCACAAGGTCTTCGCATGGATATGGCAAGCAGGCCTCAAACTACGGCCCTCCAAGTGCGTCCTGGCCACCAGAACTGTCCCATTCCTGGGATATGTCATCTCCCAGGCTGGCATATCTCCAGACCCA
Organism: Coenobita brevimanus; assembly: GCF_032717465.1. Lineage (NCBI taxonomy): Eukaryota > Metazoa > Arthropoda > Malacostraca > Decapoda > Coenobitidae > Coenobita > Coenobita brevimanus. The sequence goes on from NC_137057.1 coordinate 44,407,021, forward strand.
GACAAGCTCCACGCCATCGCGGACATCCCCTCACCACAAGATGACCATCAGATTCAGACCTTCCTCAGCCTGATGTTCTATTACCAACGTTTCGTGAAGGGGTTCGCACACATTGCTAAACCACTCCACGACCTGACCCGGAAAGGAAAACCATTCATCTGGATGTATGAGAAACGAGCCGCCTTCCAACAGCTCTAGGGCAAACTCATTTCCACCCCAGTCGTGGCCTTCCCCAACTATTCCCTTCCATTCCGACTCTGCACCAATGTCTCCTTGATTGCAATAGGCACTGTGCTAGCCCAAGTCCAAGAGGGCCGCGAGCACATCATCGCCTGCGACAGCCGCGCCCTCAACCAGGCGGAAAAAATTACACTGCCATGAAGAGGAAATGCCTAGGCATCATCTGGGGACTAGAGCATTTCCAGGCATACCTGTCAGGGACCCATGTCACCACCATTACCGATCGTCAGTCCCTCCAATGGCTGCCTAAGTCTGACACCCACAATGCCCAGCTCATTAGATGGCGTGAGACACTAGAGGAGTTCAACTATGAGACCTCCTACCGTCCCGGCAAACTCCATACCAACACTGATGCTCTCTCCCGGCACCATATCAATGCCATACAACCGGAGCCAGATCTCCTCCAACAGTGGCATCATAAGGAACAACCTCCCCGGGCTTCCCAACATCACTTCAAAAAGCTATATCGCCAGGGTGACCACCTGCTTACTCCGTCCGGACATATCATCCTCACCCCCGACGCCGCCCTCGACACCCTCCAGCACCTGCACACCCACAATGGAATCCATCCAGACACGAAGAAACTCCTGCAGGTCTTTAATGACACATACTGGGCACCCAATCCCTCCACCCTAGCCAAGGATATTATCCAATCTTGCCAGGCGTGTGCCTTGGGTAAAGATATCACCCTGCACCACCAGTCCATCAGGGCACATTACCGCCCACAAACCTTGGCAGTTATTGGTGATTGACGTAGCGGGACCCCTACCTCCGAAATCAGGGTATCGGTACGTCATCACATTCAATGATATGTACTCAACTGTGACAGTATGGTGTTCCCGACAAAGGAACACCATACTGTCACAGTTGTTGACTCCTTGATTCGGCATGTTTTCCCCTACTTTGGCATCCCACAGGCAATCCACTCTGACAGTGCACTGGAATTCACTGGCAAAATCTGGGAGGAGCTAGCCCAGATCTTTGGCTACCACATATCACACTCGTCCCCTTACTGCCCCCAGGGAAATGCTATCTGCGAACGAAGCCATCGTACACTAATGAACCAACTCCGCACTCAGATAGAATCCACCAAAGATGATGACTGGCCCATCCATGTCAAAATTGTGCAATGGGGCATAAACTCCTGCCCCTGAGAGGATGGCATTTTGCCATATGAATGAGTGTTTGGGGAAGCACCTCTCCTCCTACCCCTGCAACAACACTTACAGCCCCCCACCTCTTCCCCCACATGACCCACTCAACCACCTTAAGCGGTGACTATCCCACCTTCAAAATAACCTGGACCTTCGCCCCGATACTGCCTTCAACCCCTACAAGCCAGGTGACACTCTCATGGTGGTGCAGCTCCCTACCCCCACAAGCTCGCACCACAGTTCATGGGACCCCACACCATCATCAGCATCCCTAACCCTTACCAATTGATGATTGAATATCACGGCACCCCTCATTCTCTCAGAAACTGTCATGTACGCCCATTTCACACCCCCACGTCCCCCGCCCCTGCCCCACGCCCCTCCCCACCTGGTGCCTCCGCTCCACTCCCTTTTACCTCATATGACTGCTACATCTCCCCCTCACCATCTCTCTCCTCCTCCCCCTCCCCCACTGCCCTCCACTTCACCCTCCACCACGCCACCTCACACCTCACCTGAGGATTCATCAACACCACCAAGTCCGGACCTCTCCCCCACTTCCTCGCCACTGGCCACCCCATCCCCCACGCCCAGCACCATGTGTCCTGCCCACACGCCCGCATCCCCTTCAGCCACCACACCCCCGCCTCAACCATCACCCACAACCGTCCCCAACCCACCCCACCTGTCTCTCTCTCCTGCCCCCTCACCCCCACCTGCTGTATCTTCCACACCTGACCCCACCTGCACTGTCCACACACCCACAACGCCACCACCCACCAGGCTTCCACCTCGCCCGGAGCTCCGTGCTGCCCCAAACCCCACTGCCACACGTCTACCCCCGCACACCCCACCCACCTCCCAGACACACCTACACCGCACACCCACATCACCTCCCACACCCACCCTTAAAACAATCATCACATGCTCTGGCTGCCTCTCCTGCCCACCCGCCCAATACACTCACACTCCCACACCACCCACCTCACCACAGAATCACACTCCACCTCCTACCCTAAATCATCTCACACTCATTCTACACCAGGCCCAAATCCCAGCCACCTTCACTCCCCAGGGACTTTGCACCGCATCACTCCAGCATAAAACCCCACACTCATCGTCCATCTCTAGCATTCAGCACAGCTCTCTACAGGAGACAACACCTGCCACCATGAGGATTCGCTGAACCATATGGGTGCCGCCCTATGGACAGAAACACTGAGTCTGTAGACCCCTCCATCTCCTACGACTCCTCCACACCTCCACCAACCCATCGACCCTCCTCATCACCTGCGACGCCCAGCTGGATGAAAATCCCACCACCACGGTCTGGCACGCGCTCCTCCAACACCTGCAGCCAGTGTACCACACCTACGAGACTAATGTTTACAACCTCCAGTCACAGGGACATAACTTTTTCCCCAAAGATGGTGGTAAAATGCTCAACAGGTTTGCTGAGGGCAGCTCAACACCCCCAGAAGGAGCCTACGGAGGGGCAAGTAGACAGCAACATGACTCCAGGCGACAGAGACATAAGTCCGCCCGGGCCACGTGCCCATATGACCCAGAACTTGCCTGCCGCCACCATAGCAGGAAAAAAGACTACCTTCTGGGTGAGCTGACCACCGAGAGGATTGGGGTGGGCCTATTACTCTAGCTCCAGGCAGCAACACTGAGACAGCCGGTAGCCACCCAACTCTCCTACAGGAGACAGCCTACAGCCGCTCTGGAGGTAAACAGAAGATGGCTGGTAGCCGCTCCTGCCTTCGTCAGGAGACGGCCAGAAGCCGCTCTGAAGGTGCCCTACAAGAGACGACCAGTAGCAGCTCTGGAGGTAATCAGGAGATGGCCGGTAGCCGCTCCCGCCTTCGTCAGGAGACGGCCAGCAGCCACTCTGAAGGTGCCCTTGAGTCGGCCTGTAGCCACTCCCCCACACAGGTCACGGCCAGTAGCCAGGCCTTGGCGACGGCCGGTAGCTGTGCTCTTAGAAGGCCATGGCCAGTAACCGGGACCTATGAGAGGAGATAGCCTGTAGCCACTCCTCCATCAGGCGCTGCCTTCCCTCCACGAGACTACTACCCAGAGGGAGGTCCCAGCCTGGAGAACTGCTGGAGAGGCCTTGTGACCACCACCGGGCTCTTCTCTCTACAGCCGGTTCCTAAGAGGCCTCACCTGATGGACCCCAATGGAGGCCAACACTGCAGCTCTGCATCACCGACCACTGGAGGCCACAGCCTGTAGGACCTCGAGACCGCCCCCAGGACCCCTGGGCGGGACATCCCCACACCTCGATGCCGGAGATCCTCATCCTCTGTCAGCCACCTGAGCAAATGGTTCAGGCAGCTGTTCGGCCCCAGTCCAGAGTACCAGACTCCAGCCCCAAGCCCTGAGAGCACTGGACCCTTCACCACCCACAGCCCCGGACAACAGAGGACACCCCTACCAATGATCCTGTTGCCCCTGAATACAGAAACCCCTGGCGGAACGCAGCCCCATCAGTAATCAGGCTAAGCTATTCTCGCCACCCTTGTACCTGATCGCCACCATGCCCAGCCCCGATAGTGAATGACAGTGAAAGTACAATGAAACTGATACAGTGAAGCGAGGGCAGAACAGTGAGTTACTAGAAACACAGAAAGTCAGAAATAAAACCTGTCAGTGTTAATGTGAAAGAGAGGTGGAGTAGGTAAGGTAACCGTGAGACAGTGAACACGGCCGAGCAGTGAATAAAGTGTCTGTCTGACTGAAAGTAATCCCACCACAGTGACGAAGCCTTGCGCTAAGAGCAGTTGGAGGCTCCTAGAACCACGGTAATAATTAACACCGTAACAGACAAACAAAATAGACAATCGAACAGTAATAACAGGACCTCGGCCCCAGTGAACGGAACTCTACCTAAGCAGATAAAGTATAGACTTCCCTCGAGTGACAGTGCTTGATTTCTCTGCCCTAGGACTCCTGATCTTAGTTAACGTACTATTCACTTTTACCTGATCTTGTCCTAAATACTATCCTGCGTGATACTGCTACCCACGGCCTAGACATAATTGTCCAGAATAATTACTCTTGTGACATCTACCTGTTCCACTTGTAGAATTTAGCAATACACGTGTAAGGTTGTTGCCCCGAGTTTCTGTGTCCTGCCTCTCCCTTATTTGTCTAAGCCCCGGTCTAGAAAGAGAACCCAGCTACACACTAGGCGTTAGAGCGACGGGAAGCCGACCCTAAAACACCTAGCATTATATATATATATATATATATATATATATATATATATATATATATATATATGTATGTATGTATATGTATATATTAAAATCATTATCATCAGTCACTACAAGTCCATTGGCGAACATAAGCCTCCCACTGCCTTTTTCACGAGTTCCTTGACTGAGCCAGTCTCTGCCAGGTTTTGCCTGAAAACTTCTCTGTCTCATCTCTCCATTTTCTGCCTGAACATTTTCTGCTACGTTTGCAGTCTCCTTGGTTTCAGTCACTAAGTCTCTTGCTCTATCGGTTATCCCTTTTCCTTGCTACATACCTGCCCGCCTCCATTTCTATTCTTCTATAACTTCGACATCTGTTCTGTAATGACTTTGACTTAATTCTGCTTTCTCACCCAAGTTGATCTCTTCTGTCTCAAAGATAGTTTCAGCACTGACCTTTCCATTGCGCGTTGAGAACGAATTAGTTTGTTATCCATTGATTTTGACACTATCGGATCATACAACCATACACCATAGCTGAGACTGTACATTCGATACCTGCTATTCAATTTCATAAATACTGGCAACCTACTTTTCGTGATTATTCTGTGTTTACAGAAATTTTCCATGCAGCTGTAATGCGTATTCTTATTTCGTTTCCGTGGTCTTTCGTTAGTATTTGTACTTGACCCATGTAACAATACTCCTCAATTTGTTCAAGAATTTCTTCTTTTATTTTGATGACACTTTTTAATGTATTTGCATTAAACATTACTTTTACTCCGGTTCATCTTTAACCCTACTTTGAGATTTCACTATTCACGCCATTAAACATTTCTTACAATGTCTCTGCTGTTTCTTAGATTGGGACAATGTCATCTGCAAACCTTAAATTATTTAAGCATTATCCATCTATGTTTATTTCTTTGCTCTCCCATTCTAGCTTTCTGAAAATACTCTAAAATATTTTCAAGACACGTGCAAATATTGGCGAAATTGTATCTCCCTGACACATGGCTTTCGCAATCATAATTTTTTTCTGGGTCTTTATGTAATTAGTTGCAGCAGTTCCCTCTTTCTATACGTTTTCGAGTTGTTTTACAATGTTCTTATTTACTGAATCTTATTCCACTGAATCGAAAGACTTTTCTTGAGCAACAAAACTCAGTCACAGCAGTTCATACATTCTATAGTTTTTTTTTTTTTTCAGTTAACTGATTCATTATGTATATATGATCAGTAATTGAAAACCCTCTTCGGAATTCTTTGCCTGCTCACGAGGTTGATTTTCTTCCAAATTTGTTATGCTGTTCGTAAGGATGCAAGCAGTTATCTTTGTAAAAGTCTTCAACTCCATCATTTTCTCTCCGCACTTCATGACGTCACGATTTTTTCAATTTTTGTCTTTCAGTGATATAATTTGTTCCTCTCCTGGTGTCTTTTTTGTTCCGGACCTGTTTCAGAATTTTCCTTTTTTTCTTTACCTGGGCCACATCTCAGTCTCTCTCTCTCTCTCTCTCTCTCTCTCTCTCTCTCTCTCTCTCTCTCTCTCTCTCTCTCTCTCTCCTTGACAAGCATATTCAATTTTGCCCTTTCTGTTTCACCAATCTGTGTTTTTACTTTTATCACCTTTCTTCTTTTCATGAGCTCGAGGGTCGTTATTGAATGCATGTTGGCTTTGGTTGTAATGGGATTCCTTACTGCCTGCGCTGATGCCCTTCACATTTTTGTTAGTCTGTCATTTAACTCATCACCGTCACAATTAGTGGTGACATGTAAAGGTGTATGGTATGGAGGAGGACTGCTGGGTCTTGGGAGCAGGGTATGAAGCCTATGCCCAGAGTCGGACAAAAATAAAAATTAAAGCTTGAAATCTGTTATTTACTTCTGACTGAAAGACAGTTTTGTTATAACTTGCCTTTATAGGGCACACCTTTTTTCTTTCGATCAGCTTCTTTCTTTCAATTCTAAAATCAATTCTGGTTCTGAACCGACCATTCTGTAGTCAATTCGTATACTGACTTTGTTGATACCTGTGACATTAGTGATCGTGTTGTCCATATCTGCTGTAATGAAGTTGATTTCATTTTCGTAATCTCTCTCTCTCTCACTCTCTCTCATATATATATATATATATATATATATATATATATATATATATATATATATATATATATATATATATATATATATATATATATATATATATATATATATATATATATATATATATATATGTTACGGAACAGAGAAAGATAATGTACACTTTAAGTGAGAATGCTAAAAATCACTACTGTCCCGTAAAGTTCCAGGTTCAAAACAAAAGAGTTAGGTAAAATTACAAGTTAAAGTTTAATGCTCAAACTAACAACAAAACATTCAAGACTCATAAGGATAATGTAATGGCAAATAAACAGGTTAAATATATGGTTAACTGCAATAGCCTCTATTAACACGAAATTAGCAAGAGTAAATTTATCTAAGTCAGCCCTGATAAAATAAAAAATACACCGGGTAATGCTCAGTTAATTCAAGATAAATTATTACAGATACAAAATATTATTAATGATGACTGACAAATAACCCTTACACAAATTACAAAAACCTCACTAGGCCCAAGAATCAACCTTATGCTACACAGTACAAGAAAAAATGCAACAACAGTTATACTCAAATTACACACAGCTGCTAGATGTTTGGAGATTTCTTGAGCACTCACAATAATAATAACTGTACAGGGGAGGACAGAGATGTGAACAAAATGAGGAGTAGATCTAAGTGGCAATGAAGCAGAGACTGAGCTCATTATATAGGGGCCAGCAGAGCTTGATACAACTTGTAAGAAGGACGCGCAAATGAAGCCATGGGGACAAAGAGTTGACAATCCTGCTCTGAACTCCAGAAATGACGACTTACTCTACTATAACGGTAGAAGGGGGGAACTGAGGCAGAACACGCTCGTGATCAAACATGCAGCATACTGTGCATTAAAATTACACAAAGGATGATGAAATCATAGGCTATGTAACACCTCCCCACAAAGAAAAAAGAAATTTACAAAGGAAATTTCTTATTACTCTAAAACAATCTGCATATGGCATTACAGAACATGCAAAAGTCTTTCCTAGTGTTACAAAACATGAGATCTCCCTAGCACGTTTAGTCATAGGTACTTGCCAGTATCCCTTTAACAAATCAAACTTACTTATGTACCTAGCCTTTCCGATCTTGTCTACGCAATCTTCCACACGAGGGAGAGGGTAAGTGTCTGTTTTAGTTATCTGATTAACACGTCTGTAGTCGATGCAAAGCCGCTGTGACCCACCTGGCTTAGGGACTAGAGTGACAGGAGAACTCCACTCGCTCTGACAGGGCTCAATCATCTTGTGGTCCAACAGGTAGCCAAGCTCCTTCTGGATGAGAGGAACTTTCACTGGGTTCACACGGTAAGGAGGCAATTTAATTGGCTTTGCGTCTCCAACCTCGACATCATGCATCAACACAGTAGTTCTTCCTGGAGTGGCACGGAACACTTGCGGGTACTCCTGCAGTAATGCCGAAAACTCCTGCCTTTCCTCGGAAGGTACATGAGAAAGCTTAGTCTGGAGATCATTCTTGATATCAGGATTCTTCCCCAAACTATCACTCAGGCTCATACTGCATGGGAGAGCTTCACTTGCAGACTCGGGTGGAACAGCTACAGTGCAGTCTGGATTATTTTCGTCCCGCCTGTGATATAACTTTAGCATGTTGATGTGACAAAGTTGCTTATTCTTTCTACGATCTGGTGTGGCGATGACATAGGTGACATCACTGAGTTTCTTCTCCACGAAATAAGGACCACTAAACTTGGCTTGAAGAGGTTGCCCATGAACTGGTAGCAGAATCAAAACCTGATCTCCTGGCTGAAGGTGGCGTAACCTGGACTTCTTATCATACCAAGTCTTCATCTTCTCCTGAGCAGCTCCTAAATTCTCTCTCGCCAGCTGTAAAGCAGTGGACAGCCGTTCTTTGAACTTCATCACATACTCCAGCAGGTTGACGTCACCTTCCTCCGACAGCCAGCATTCCTTGAGTAGCTTAAGGGGTCCTCTTACTTCATTGCCAAACAGTAGTTCAAAAGGTGAGAAGCCCAGTGATTCATTTGGAGATTCTCTTGCAACAAATACAACGAATGGAAGACCTTTATCCCAGTCTTTCTGATGTTCCAAACAGTATTTCTTGAGCATCGATCTGAGTGTTTGATGATATCTCTCCAACGCTCCTTGGGTCTGGGGATGGTAAGCTGAAGACGTGATCTGGGTGATGCCCAACTCTTTCAGAGACTGCTTGAAAATATTTGACATGAAATTACTTCCCCGGTCTGACTGTACCTCCTTGGGCAGACCAAACTTTGTGAAGAACCCTAGCATTTCCTTAAACACGTTCTTTGCTGAGATATTTCTAAGTGGAATGGCTTCAGGATAACGAGTAGCCATATCAATCAGGGTCAACACATAAGAAAATCCTGAAGAAGTCTTAGGAAGAGGGCCCACAATATCCACCAACACACGGGTGAAAGGCGCCTCAAAAGGAGGAATGGGAACTAGAGGTGCAACCTTTTCGGTCTGATTACACTTCCCCACAACTTGACAGGTGTGACAAGCCTTACAATACCAGGAAACATCCCTGAAGATACTTGGCCAGTAGAAGTGTTTCAAAATGCGTGCCACAGTCTTCCTCACTCCAAGGTGTCCTGCCAAACTGGAATCATGAGCCACTCTAATGATATCCTGCCTACAAACACGAGGGATGACAACTTGATGTACAACCTCCCATTCACAGTCGGCTGATGCTGTTGGGGGTCTCCACTTCCTCATAAGTACTCCTGACTTTATATAATAACAAGTAGAAGCACCGGCTGACTCTTCTTCACTGTAAGCAGAGTTAGCTAGACCTTTCAACTCAGGGTCAGCAACCTGCAACTCAACCAACTCTTGACGAGACAAATTATCAACATTATGGGGTACTGCCTCATCTGGTGAGTGGTCCAAATTAGCAAGAAAAGTGTCAGCTAGGACAACATCATCATCATCATTATCCTCTAAATCACCAGTAACTTTAGACTTAGCCCTAGTGACAGCACATGCAGGGAACACATCAGGGACATCACAATCCTGGGCCGCAGCCACTGGCTCACTAGACAACTGAGGAGCTGGACACACTTGACTTCCACCAATATCATTTCCAAGTAAGAAAGTTACACCTGACATTGGGAGTGTCTCAACCAACCCAACCATAACGGAACCATTGACAAAACCAGACTCTAAATTCATTCTGCACAGAGGGACAGAGAAGTAATTATTCCCTACACCTTGTAAGATTACAGTTTCATCTGAGGAATTAACATTAGAGCCTAGAACACTGGTCAGCATAAGGGATTGGCAAGCACCTGTATCACGATATATTTTAACTGATTTCCTGTCATTACTGTCCAGAGGACTGACAAAACCATCAGACAGGAAATTAGCACATGAACTCTTGAGAGTGTCACCCACGTTACTGCTCAAAAGAGGAGCTCCATCATGAGAATTTAAGTTACCCCTCAAAGCAGGTTCAGTTAACTCAGTTAAAGAATTCTGGGAACTCTCAAGAGTGGACACTAGACCAATTGACTGAATATTTAAAGACTCCTTTTTGTTCACATCACGCTGTCTCCTGAAACATTTCTCCGTAGCATGACCAAGCTTACTACAATAAGTACATTTACTTTTCTGAAATCTAGAGGTGAAGCTGGTATTTACTTCCTGAGAAACATCATCTTTATTCTCTTTCCTGTTACCTGTACTCTGAGTAGAGGCAACGTACTTACTCTCAGCTTTCCCTTTTCCTCTAGAATATCTCTTGTGAGTGAGGACATATTCATCAGCTAAAACTGCAGCATCAGACAAATTATCTATTCTTTTCTCATCAAGATATAGGCTTACATCTTTATAAAAACACCTTTTGAAGTCCTCCAGCAAAATCATCTGCTTAAATTTACCAAAATCAGAATCCACATTCTTAGATTTTTAACCACTGCTCTAACAGATCTTCTTTGATTTTTGCATACTCAACATGGGATTGCTTATCTTGCTTGTAAGTTGTCCTAAATTTTACTCTATAGGCTTCAGGAACAAGCTCATAGGCCTTAAGAATCAAGCTCTTAACTACATCATAATTATCAGATTGATCCTGAGGCAAAGATGCATAAGTTACTTGAGCTTTACCGGTGAGAACAGTTTGAAGGAGTACTGGCCAATACTCCTTGGGCCAACTAAAACCTGTAGCTACCCTCTCAAACAACTGAAAATACTTTGTTAAATCAGATTCATTAAAAGGAGGGACAAGTTTAACATTTTAAGCCACATCAAAATCATCAGAGCTAGATGATCCAGTTCCACCTTGTTTCATGCGATACTCATGGTCTGCCTTAATCCTGGCAAGTTCAATTTGTGCCTGAGCCTGTACCTGTACCTCTTGAATACGAGCATTTGCCTCATTAACACGAGCCTCCTGCAGGGCTAGCTGTAACTTAGCTAATTCAATCTGCGTTTGCTCATTTGGAGGAGTTACATTAAACGAGCTTTCATTAATCATATCAACAATTTGATCTTTAGAATGATGAGAGCGAACAGCAATTCTTAATTGTTGAGCAACAACCTTAAGTTCATTCTTTGTTCTGTTTTCTACATCACACACTGTTTGCACATTTGACAAAAAATCTTTGGCTTCATCACGTGTAGTAATAGTAGACATCATGAATAAATCACAGTCACAAAATATCAAGCAATATCCTTATGATAATATCCTGAATATCCTGATAAGAGGTCGCCAAATTTATGTTACGGAACAGAGAAAGATAATGTACACTTTAAGTGAGAATGCTAAAAATCACTACTGTCCCGTAAAGTTCCAGGTTCAAAACAAAAGAGTTAGGTAAAATTACAAGTTAAAGTTTAATGCTCAAACTAACAACAAAACATTCAGGACTCATAAGGATAATGTAATGGCAAATAAACAGGTTAAATATATGGTTAACTGCAATAGCCTCTATTAACACGAAATTAGCAAGAGTAAATTTATCTAAGTCAGCCCTGATAAAATAAAAAATACACCGGGTAATGCTCAGTTAATGCAAGATAAATTATTACAGATACAAAATATTATTAATGATGACTGACAAATAACCCTTACACAAATTACAAAAACCTCACTAGGCCCAAGAATCAACCTTATGCTACACAGTACAAGAAAAAATGCTGCAACAGTTATACTCAAATTACACACAGCTGCTAGATGTTTGGATATTTCTTGAGCACTCACAATAATAATAACTGTACAGGGGAGGACAGAGATGTGAACAAAATGAGGAGTAGATCTAAGTGGCAATGAAGCAGAGACTGAGCTCATTATATAGGGGCCAGCAGAGCTTGATACAACTTGTAAGAAGGACGCGCAAATGAAGCCATGGGGACAAAGAGTTGACAATCCTGCTCTGAACTCCAGAAATGACGACTTACTCTACTATAACGGTAGAAGGGGGGAACTGAGGCAGAACACGCTCGTGATCAAACATGCAGCATACTGTGCGTTAAAATTACACAAAGGATGATGAAATCATAGGCTATGTAACAATATATATATATATATATATATATATATATATATTATTTATACAAGTGCTCGTGGGCCCTTCGGGACCTCTCGCACTTACTCTTGCGTAGGGCTCTCGTGCTGCGCACTCACTTTCATGTGCTTTGCACTCGATTCCTCGTGCTTCTCACTCGTTTCCTCGCGTTTCGCACGCGCATTGCGATGATTTCAGGTAATCCGAGTAACGTTTATGTGCTGTTTTAGTCTAACGTTGTCACTATCGGCCATCAAGGCGACGTCGAAGGGACCATTATGGTCCGCTTATGTCAGTGGTTCTTAACCTTTTTTCTTGGCGACCCAAAATCCATAAGATGGTCTATATGGCGACCCAAACCCTCGTAAACTTACTCTGCACCAGAACTGAAACAAACATATGTGTCATATCATGTGACTAAAACCAAAGTAGTATTTCAATATTTTATTGATGTCATAATAAATAAATTTCATTTTCATTATATGTACTTCCTAAGAACTAAAATATCAACACATACTGGCAGGAAGAAAATAAATCGAAGATCAGTACATCAAAATAATTCATTCATGTTCATGATACACCTATTTACTCTGACCATTAAGGAGAGAGTCACTATTTTGGATGTTGTCTGAGACATAAAGTACTATAATCAGTGAGATCCCTGGCACTGAAAAGTTTCAATAAGCTAATCACACCGGGGTGATTTAGATGACAGACTGCATCTTAGGTCATGCTCTGGTTGCAGACGGTTTCTGTACTTTGTGAGTGCAGAAAATCCTGTCTCACACAGATGAGTTGTAGCAAAGGGAAGGAGTGCTTTCAGGGCTTCACCTCCAAGAATTTCTTTTCTTTGTAAACTCTGATCCAGAATGAGCTCAGTATTCGTTTTGTTTCCTGAAATCATAACGAAGTGTTTCATCATTCTGAACCTCGATGAGCTGCTCCTGGAGGTAGCTGATGTTCGAAATCTCGTCAGGTAAGTCTTCAGCTTCAATGCTGAAGGGATTTCTTACCCAGGCATATTTCATCACATTCTCAGGAATGTAGCGAAAAACTTTTAGATGTTCCACAATGATGCTTTGGACCTGGGTGAGAGAAAATTTTTCGTCTTCCAGAAATTCACTCAAAGATGGAACGACGCAGTCTTTCCAGTCTCAGTTATACTCTTCCACAGCTTCAGTTTCCCCTTGAATGCAGTTACCTTCTCTGACAGCCCAACTAATGTCTGGTCGTGACCTTGCACTGAAATGTTCAAGGCGTTAATCTCAGCAAAGATATCTGCAAGATAAGCCATTTGCATCACCTACTTTGAATCAGAGAATCTTTGGGGCCAGTGAATGATTCTTTTTTGCTAGAAATATCTCAATCTCATTCCGCATTTCAGGCAACCGTTGGAGCACCCTTCCTCGTGACAGCCACCTAACCTCAGAGTGGTACAACACGTGTACATGTTCTGAACCAAAATCAAAACACATCCGACTGATGATCCTGGAGGACACAGCCCTAGATTAATGAAACTGACTACCAGGATGACTTCCTGCATCACTTTCTGTAACTCAGGTGACAACCCCTGAGAAGGAAGATTCTCAAGGTGAAGGAGGCAGACGTACTCTCAGCATTGCTGGTGCACAATCACAACAGACATAAGACACTGATTCCACTGAAGCCCTTCTTCCTTGAAGAATGAGTCCACAGTACTGAAAATATCTTCTCTGGTTGTGGTCGTGTGTAATGGCCAACAGAACAGAAATTCCTCTTCCATGTCTTCTGGACCTCGGTACCGTACGTAAGCCATGAGCTGAGCATCATTACTCCAAAATGAAAACGATTAAGTTTTAAAATATAAAATGTACAGTACCGGTACGCTACTCCCAGTTGTGTGCATGGTAATAATTTTTTTTTAAGCCAAATGCAATTGCCTACTGTAGGGGGGAGAGAGAGAGAGAGAGAGAGAGAGAGAATGTAAAGTGTGAAGTATCGACAAGTACGATAATATGTTAAAAAGTAATAGTATACAATATTAATAATATCAGTAATATATTTATCTCTTGGCAACCCACTCCAAATGGCTTGGCGACCCAAATTTGGGTCGTGACCCATAGGTTAAGAACCACTGGCTTACGTGCTGTTCTAATCTAACGTTGTCATTTGGATTTTTTGCAGCTAACCAACTGATCGTGTTATTTGCAGCTTCGGAATGGAACCCAAGTTGTCCGCATGCAGGTCCGAGATATTAACCACTCGGCCACGGCAACCGACCAGGCGCTGGGAGCGGCGTTTTTTGGTCAAAATTTGATTGCTCATTAAATGTAGCAAAAGTTTTTCAATCGTGGTGGGACCAAGGTTTTTCACATCAGCGAATTTTTTGTGATTTTCTTGCCAATTTTGGTGCGATTTGAATGCCTAAAATACACACACACACAGACATACGGCTACTGCCTAAGTATATTAGATTAAGTCTGGATACTTCACTGAGGACCTTCGAAATATGGAGGCATGCATACATAGAGTTTTTTGACTGGGCCGACCACCTCGTAAAAAAAAAAAAAAATTGATCACTCATTAAATGTAGTAAGAGTTTTTCAATCGTGATGGGACCAAGTTTTTTCAATTAGCAATTTTTTGCGATTTTTATGCCAATTTTGGTGCGATTTGAATGTGTAGTTTCGGCTGCCGAAAATACATACAAACACACACAGACACACACACACGGCTACTGCTATAGTACAGTCGACCCTCTGTCCTCGCGGTTCCTCTGTTTGCGGTTTAGATTGTTAGCGGTTTGTCACCAGGGAAACCAAATCACATTTTTTGAAGTCCAGAGAAAAATGGAAACACATTCAAATCGCGTGCCACATGCTAAATACCACCCACAGTGCCACCTGCGCCACCCCCGCATTGTTTTGAATCTCTCACGGCAGGCTCTCTCATTCTCAGGTTCCGAGTTAATTCGCCGTCAGGTCAGTTCGCAGTCAGACAATCTGTCATCAAAACATGGACAATTCCCCGTCAGGACAATTCGCACCCTGGACGATTCCCTGTCATTCTATAAATATACTTATTTTTGAATAATTAATACTTTAATAACTAATTTTCAGGGGGATCTATCAAAGTCTATGTTCACTCAATGGTGTAGGCTTTGGATATCATTTATAAGTTGCACTTTTAGCCAATAATTAACGTGTTTCTACTTCGCTGTAGTCGACTTTTACTTATATTCTAGCGTCACCCGTAGCTGTCTTCATTATTTTTCATTGGTACTACAACATCCTGGGTGTATTTCAAAACGACTCTGAAGAGGTACAAGTATATATTCATCTCAAATGACAATATCCAACGTGTTATTCTGATCGGTCATAGTGGACGCAAACCGTGGGGAAAAATATGGCTGAGCCTCAACATGTGTCACTACATTTATTATAAAAACAATAAACCACCACCAGTTTTAAAACTCATATATTTAAAAGACTATTATGGTATGTAAATAAATGACGGGAAATCGTCCTGATGGCGAAAAGTCCTGACGGCAAATTGTCTTGTTATTGTTGTGACTGCGAATTGACTTGACGGCGAACTGTCCCGAAACCCATTCTCAGTCTGACCACGCTTGTGTGTGCTTGTACTCGTTGATCTCTCCGTGACACCATCATTTTATCTACCATGGGCCCTAAGAGAGCAGCCAAGACATCTCCTGAAGGCACCCCAAAGCGCCAGAAGAAGGTAATGACCCTGCTGGAGAAAGTAGAATTGCTGGACAAGTTACAGGAGGGAAAATCCTGGTAACGGTGGTGGAGGGTGAGAGTGTAGCTGTGATGAGCAGTGTGAGCGGCCATCCACCTACGGAATTAAACTATTTTTTTCATACTTTTATTTTAAATAAAGTGTTTATTGACATGTACACAGGGGTTTTCTTTCATTAAAGAAGGAAATGTGGGGCTAGGGGTGTTTTTAGGGGGGCACCAATTTTTCATGGATTTTCGATCTTCACGGGGGTCTCAGGCCCCTAACCCCCGCGAAGACAGAGGGTCGACTGTATATTACAAGTGATCGTGGGCCCTTTGGGCCCCTCACACTTGCTCCTGTGGAGGGCTCTCGCATTTACGTGCTGTTCTAGTGTAAAGCTGTCACTTGTATTTTTTTCAGCTAACCCGTTGATCATGTTATTTGCAGCTTCAGGAATGGAACCCAAGTTGTCCGAACACAAGTCCGAAGTACACACACAGACACACGACTACTGCTACAGTTTATTTTAGTTCTACCTCTGGACAAAAAATGCTATGGAGATCCTAGGCTGGGCTCGGGGAGCAGCGTTTTTTGGTCAAAATGTGATAGCTCATTAAATATAGTAAAAGTTTTTCAATCGTGATGGGACCAAGTTTTTTTTACATCAGCGATTTTTTTGCGATTTTTTTGCTAATTTTGGTGCGATTTGAATGTGTAGTTTCGGCTGCCCAAAATACACACACACACACACACACACACACACACACACACACACACACACGGCTACTGCTATAATATATTATATAGACAGATATATATATATATATATATATATATATATATATATATATATATATATATATATATATATATATATATATATATACATAGGTGGGCAGTACCGAGGTACAAAAGTACCGAGTTACATTACCGAGTTACAATTCGAGTACCGGTAGCAGTTGTGACACTACTTTTTTGGTCATGTACCGAAATTGATACCGACGGTACATTTTTAAGCATATTTTGTCGGTACTCGGAACCGGTACATTTTATTTATCTATATTCACACATCGTGTGAGAAAGAAAAGGCGAGAAGGCCTACATGGCAGTGCTGCTGCCGACCCTGGCCATGTGCCTCAAGAAATTAAAAAAGGTGAACGAAAGCGCCGACCTGATGGTGTGCTAGCCTCTAGTGCAGTGGTTCTTAACCTACGTGTCGCGACCCAAATTTGGGTCGCCAAGCCATTTGGAGTGGGTCGCCAAGAGATAAATATATTACTGATATTATTAATGTTGTATACTATTACTTTTTAACATATTATCGTACTTGTCGATACTTCACACTTTACATTCTCTCTCTCTCTCTCTCTCTCTCTCTCTCTCTCTCTCTCTCTCTCTCTCTCTCTCTCTCCCCCCTACAGTAGGCAATTGCATTTGGCTTAAAAAAAAATTATTACCATGCACACAACTGGGAGTAGCGTACCGGTACTGTACATTTTATATTTTAAAACTTAATCGTTTTCATTTTGGAGTAATGATGCCCAGCTCATGGCTTACGTACGGTACCGAGGTCCAGAAGACATGGAAGAGGAATTTCTGTTCTGTTGGCCATTACACACAACCATAACCAGAGAAGATATTTTCAGTACTGTGGACTCATTCTTCAAGGAAGAAGGGCTTCAGTGGAATCAGTGTTTTATGTCTGTTGTGATTGTGCACCAGCAATGCTGAGAGTACGTCTGCCTCCTTCACCTTGAGAATCTTCCTTCTCAGGGGTTGTCACCTGAGTTACAGAAAGTGATGCAGGAAGTCATCCAGGTAGTCAGTTTCATTAATCTAGGGCTGTGCCCTCCAGGATCATCAGTCGGATGTGTTTTGATTTTGGTTCAGAACATGTACACGTGTTGTACCACTCTGAGGTTAGGTGGCTGTCACGAGGAAGGGTGCTCCAACGGTTGCCTGAAATGCGGAACGAGACTGAGATATTTCTAGCAAAAAAGAATCATTCACTGGCCCCAAAGATTCTCTGATTCAAAGTAGGTGATGCAAATGGCTTATCTTGCAGATATCTTTGCTGAGATTAACGCCTTGAACATTTCAGTGCAAGGTCACGACCAGACATTAGTTGGGCTGTCAGAGAAGGTAACTGCATTCAAGGGGAAACTGAAGCTGTGGAAGAGTATAACTGAGACTGGAAAGACTGCGTCGTTCCATCTTTGAGTGAATTTCTGGAAGACGAAAAATTTTCTCTCACCCAGGTCCAAAGCATCATTGTGGAACATATAAAAGTTTTTCGCTACATTCCTGAGAATGTGATGAAATATGCCTGGGTAAGAAATCCCTTCAGCATTGAAGCTGAAGACTTACCTGAAGAGATTTCGAACATCAGCTACCTCCAGGAGCAGCTCATCGAGGTTCAGAATGATGAAACACTTCGTTATGATTTCAGGAAACAAAACGAATACTGAGCTCATTCTGGATCAGAGTTTACAAAGAAAAGAAATTCTTGGAGGTGAAGCCCTGAAAGCACTCCTTCCCTTTGCTACAACTCATCTGTGTGAGACAGGATTTTCTGCACTCACAAAGTACAGAAACCGTCTGCAACCAGAGCATGACCTAAGATGCAGTCTGTCATCTAAATCACCCCGGTGTGATTAGCTTATTGAAACTTTTCAGTGCCAGGGATCTCACTGATTATAGTACTTTATGTCTCAGATAACATCCAAAATAGTGACTCTCTCCTTAATGGTCAGAGTAAATAGGTGTATCATGAACATGAATGAATTATTTTGATGTTCTGATCTTCGATTTATTTTCTTCCTGCCAATATGTGTTGATATTTTAGTTCTTAGGAAGTACATATAATGAAAATGAAATTTATTTATTATGACATCAATAAAATATTGAAATACTACTTTGGTTTTAGTCACATGATATGACACATATGTTTGTTTCAGTTCTGGTGCAGAGTAAGTTTACGAGGGTTTGGGTCGCCATATAGACCATCTTATGGATTTTGGGTCGCCAAGAAAAAAGGTTAAGAACCACTGCTCTAGTGAATGCAGTATCTGATAGGGGGTGTGGAAAGCATATTCGGCCATTCGAGGACAGTGACTGCCTGCTGTCTGCTGCCTTTCATCCCCAGTTCAGGCTATAGTGGTCGGCGTGGTTACCTGAGTCTGCCTCCTACGACATAGAGAAAATGAGAAGGAAGGTGGGGAAGATGCTGTCACTACTGGAGAGCAAGCCAGAGGACACAGAGAGCAGCACCATTGATGATGATGACGAGCAGGATGTCAAGGAAGAGTTTTTCGAACCCCTCTATGTAAAAGGGAGGAAGAAAAGGGAGACTGGGATAAAGCTAGTAAAGGAATTTCTGTAGAAACCCCAGAAACATAAAATCAACAAGGACTGCTTTCCTTGCAAGGTTTTCAGAGACTTATTTGTAACTGATAACACGCCAATACCATCCAGTGCTGCTGTGGAACGTCTGTTTTCATTGGGGAAGGACGTGCTTAAACCAACACGGGCGGGACTCACTGACTATCATTTTCAAGTGCTCATTTTCCTCGAGGGCAACACTGGAATAGAAAACTGAAGTGCACTGTGTAATTGTTAATTAGATTATTGTGCATATAATGACACGATGTAGTCATAAAATTGTGTTTATTTTGATAGACATTAAACTAGGTGTATAAGAATGTGAATTATAGTGGCCGGTTAATATTTAGCAATCTATGTATTGAACGTAAAGGACTGAACGATCGCAAAACCTTATGCTTTAATCACCCCATAGTTAATGTGACTGTGACAATTGTCTAACAACATCTTTCATCTCTCCTCAGGTCCGGCTCTGCTGACAAGTCTGGACTCTGGGTCCTCAGTCGGTAACAAAAAAAAAAAAAAAAAAAAAAAATCAGTACTGAGCAAGTTTACTTTATTCATATTCATGAACCGAGTACCAGGTCGGTACTCGGTACTTCTTTTTTTTTTTTTTTTAATCGGTACCGGTAGTGACTCTACAATTTTAGGCAAGTACCGGTACCGGTACAGACGATACTTTTTGTGTACCGCGTGCCCACCTCTTCCCTAATTGTTCTTACCTAATTGTATCTCTACAGGAATGAGTCAAGCTCCCGTGTCTTAAACCATATTTATCGTACATATCCATAAATTTGTGAATTGTTTTGGCACACACTATTTCATTCGGTAGTGCATTCCATTGATCAATTGCTCTGTTTGGGAAACTGAATTTCCTTGCGTCTTTATCACTACTCTTCTTATGCAGTTTTTTGCAGTGTCCTCTTGCTGATGCTTCTCCATATGTTAAGTAATCATTTATGTCTATTTTCTCCTTCCCTGATATGCACTTATATAGCATTATCATGTCACCTCTTTTCCTTCTCTCCTGTAGTGTTGGTAGATTCAGTTTATTTAGTCTTTCTTCGTAGCATAGGTCCCTTAAGTTTGGTATCCATCTTGTAGCGGCCCTTTGAACTTTTTCAATCTTGTCTATGTGTTTTTTGAGATGAGGACTCCAGACTACTGATGCATATTCCAGGGTTGGTCTAATGAATGATGTTATTATCCTTCTTAGCATGTCTTCATTTATGTATGTGAATGCTATTCTCATATTTGCAAGCAGTGTACACATGTTCCGTACCTTCTCGCTGATGTGGTCAGCCGGAGATGGTCTGTTATTGATAATCACACCTAGGTCTTTCTCTCTTTCTGATGTGTATAGGGTTTTATTTCCTAACTTATAATCCCAATCAGGTATTTTTCCACTTTTACCAAACTTGATTACATGACACTTGTCCACATTGAATTCCATTTGCCATGTACTACTCCATTCATGAAGTTTATATAATTCTTTTTGTAGCTCTTTACGAGAGTCTGTGTTAGTAATTCTCCTTTGTATTTTTGCATCATCTGCAAACATATTCAGATAGCTCTCATTTCCAGTGTTACTGTTTATATCATTTATATACACTAAAAACATGATTGGTGCCAGCACTGAACCCTGTGGTACTCCACTAGTCACTTCTTTCCATGATGAGTAGTTTCCTCTTAGTACTGTTCTCATTTCTCTTTTTATGAGAAAGTCTTGCATCCAACAAAACAGTTTGCCTCGAATTCCTCCTTGATGGTACAGTTTCCATAAAAGTCTTTGGTGTGGTACTGTGTCAAAAGCTTTCTTGAAATCTAAATAGATACTGTCCACCCATCCTTCTCTTTCCTGTATTGTGTTTGTTACCCTGTCATAGTAGCTCAACAGATTAGTAACACATGATTTTCCTTTTCTGAAACCAAACTGTCTTTCTGTTATCATACTGTGTTCTTCTAGATAATTTACCCAAGCTTTTCTTATAAGCTTTTCTAATACCTTGCTTACAACACTGGTCAGTGATACTGGTCGGTAGTTGAGTGGATTTTGTCTATTTCCTTTCTTGAATAAGGGGACAATATTTGCTTTTTTCCAAATATCAGGTAGTTTACCTTGACTCAAGGATTTCTTGAAAATTAAAAATAATGGTTTACTTAACTCCTTTGCACATTCTCGTAGTACCCAACATGAAATTTCATCAGGACCACTTGCATTTCCTCTATCTAATCTACTTAACTCCTTCTGTATTACTTTTTCTGCTATTTGTATATCTGGTAGTATGTGTGGACATGCATGTTCCACATAGTCCCTCTCAAATTTTTTTTCTTCTGTAAAAACTAATTGGAAATTCTTATTTAGTGCTTCACAAATATCTTTCTCTTGTGTATAAGTGATTCCATCGTCCGTAATGGATTGTATTATATCTTTTACTTTGGTTTTGCTTCTGATGTAGCTGTAAAACAGCTTGGTTGAGCACTACTTTTATTTATTATATCCTCCTCAAACTGTTTTTGGGCTTCCCTCCTTATTCTTGTATAATCGTTTCTTGCCTGTTTGTAATAATTATATGCCCTTATACTATTGTGTCTTCTGTATCTATTCCACAACAAATCTCTTCTTTCTTTTGATTTTTTACATTCTGTATTGAACCATTTCTGTATTTTCTTATCTGCTTCTTTGTGTTGTGGGATGTACTTCTGGACTCCTATTTCATAAAATTCACAGATTTTTTTATATACAGCATTTAAATCTTGTCCTCTAAGCTCATTTTCCCAATCAACTTCTAAGAAATACTTCTTTAGGTCTTGATAATTTCCCTTTTTATAGTTTAGGCTCTTTTTGTAACTGTCATTGCTGTTAACTATGTCATATGCTATCCTGAAGTTATAATTTAGTACTGCATGATCGCTTTTGCCGAGTGGAGGGTGATATATTAAACTGTCAATATCATTTTCTTGTCTAGTAAATATTAGATCTAGCACTGAAGGTGCATCAAGTCCTCTTTTTCTGGTGGTTTCCCTCACATGTTGCGTTAGGAAAAACTCTTGTACGAGATCCAGGAGCTTTTGGTCCCAACAGCTTTCTTGGCTAATTATATCTAGAGTATTCCAATTTATATTTGTATTAAAATCCCCAGTTAGTATCATTCTTTCCGATTTCTCTTCCATTTTATGTAGTAATGATCTTAAACTCTGAATTGTACTCTCTGCCAGGTCCTCATATTCATCTCTTTCCCATGTGTTTGATCTGGGTTGCATGTACAAATTGGCTACAATTACTTTCCCTTCAGATATGTTGATCTCTACTGCAATCAGTTCTACTTGTGATGGTATATCTAGTTTTATTTCATTGACTTTTAGATTTTTCTTTGTTAATATTATAATTCCTCCTCCTTTTTTTAAATTTCTGTCTCTTCTCCATATATTGTATTCCTCTAAGTTTAGTATGTCATTGGATATCCTTGGTGTTAATTTTGTTTCAGTTAGGCATATTATTTGTGGTTCATTTTCTCTGACATAATCATTCATCTCTAGTAATTTAGATACCATTCCATCCACATTTGAGTACATCAACTTTATCATCTTGTTTATATACTTGTCATGACATGGTTTTACTACCTTCCTCCTTTTTATTCCATCCTGTTTTTGTACCACTTTCGTACCTGCAATCCTATTACTTTGTAAAAAAATTTCTTCTTCGCCTCTTCTGGTCTTCCCCCATTTTTTGTTTTTGCTCCCTCCCTTTTCTCTTTCAGTAATTCCAGTTCCTCTTGTGTTAAGCATCTTTTTATCCATACATTTTTGAACTCCTCTTTTTCCATAAGATTCTTTGCATTTTTTAGTATCTCTTCCACAGTGTTTACACTCTGGAAAGTCACCATTATAGGTCTTGTCCTGCTTTTCTCGTATTTCCCTAGCCTTTTGTGTTCCTCTATGTCTTTACTACAGATTTCCTCTGATACTTCTTTCAGTAAGCTCATTACATATGCCATCTCCTTTTTGTCTCTTGTGATCTTGTTTTTTACTTCTTCCTCTTCTATACCAGTGATTACTATAGATTTGTTTATATCTACTGAATCTCTGACTAACTTTGGATTGTTTTGGATTATTCTTTTCACTTCCTGTTTAATGCTTTTTTCTTCCACCCTTGTTTCTAAGCCTTTCTTTGCTTTCACCATTTCAGCATACGTGGTTTCCACATCATTTTTGTAGCTTTCCACAGCTTCATTCACCTGTGTTATCTTCTCAATATCACTGCTCTGGTCTATCAGACTGCTTACTTGCCTAATTGTCTCTGTGTCATTTTTGAACTCTTTCATAACACTCTCGTGATTGACTACTGTACTTGCCATTTCACTCATTTTCTTCCTAATTTACTCAATTCCACTGTTAGTTCACTGATGGTTGTGTCTTTCTTGTTGGCCTCCCTTCCTAGTTTTTCTATTTCTTCCTTTTGCAAGTGCATCTGCTTCTTTATTTCATCAATTTCATTTTTGAAAGCCATTTCTAGTTTGTGTACACGTTCAACCAGTCTATTGTGAGTCTCCACTTCAACCAGTTCTTGGAAGAAATCATCATTTTGCTTTCTACCTTTATCCCTTTTCTTTTCCAAATTTGCTTTACTAAAGTATGTGTCCATTTTGCAATACTAAAGTACAGAGTATGTACTTACATTCCCCGTGCTGCTGTAGTCTAAACAAACCTCAGATGACTGAGCACATTCTTTCATCTTGGTTCTCTTTTTTGTTTGAACAAGTCTTGTTTAAACTTCTTTTTTTCTTTTAGTAATGAAAAATCATTTAGTCTAACCTTGTACAGAGCTTGACTCATACAAAGATACTAATTTAGGTAATGCCACTGGCCGTTTTGGTTCAGTACGGAGCTCCGATGTCGCACGTCTGCCTCGATTGACTCCCTCTGTGTATGTGTGTGTGTGTACGTATATATATATATATATATATATATATATATATATATATATATATATATATATATATATATATATATATGGTATACATACATAGAGAGTGAGAGAGAGAGAGAGAGAGAGAGAGAGAGAGAGATTCAGATATTTAGTAACCAGTTATATAAAAGTACAAATATTTAATGAGTTCTGTGGACCTTCTCTGCTATATATTCTCGTGTCTAGCCCCCAGACCTACTGAAGTTTACCATTCCTAATGCCCAAGTGTGTGGGAATAAAGAAAAAATAAAAAGCACTATGGACAATACTGTGGGCCATACATTTTTGTCTCAATCAGGAAGGAATAGAACGGGGACTATGTACATCTACATCTCGACCAACAACAGGTTAAAAACCATGACCCAAAATTATGGCCTAAGTGAAATAGCCACTCCATAAATCCATAAGATCGAGAAAAAGTGAACATTTAATAATACTTTGTCAGAGGCACCTGATGGTCTTATAATTAATGTATCCCTAACAGCGAGAGTTTGCCATGCATTCAGATTGGGTTATCAAAAGGTGATTGGTTTTCTAATATCACCATTGGCAATATGCTGCTTCTCCACCCTTATAAGATGCACTGGAAAAATAACCAAGTCTCAGGATTCTGTACCTCAAAGAGGTTATTATGGGATTGGCTGTTACTATTAACATCATATTTAACTACAGTATAAAGACTGAAGTGTTTACAAAAATGCTTACCTGCAAGAACAGAAAACGAGAAGAAAAGGAAGCCCGCTGATGTGGCGAAAGCACTGACAATCATGCCAGTGCCAAACACCAAACTGAATACAAAGGAGACATTCCTCCAGCCAAATTCTTCGACCAGTGGGCCAATCATGTAAGTGACAAAGCCTGTGATGACGAATGCTAGGTTGTAAATCCAGGCGGTCACTGTGGAGGATGTGCCCAACTCCAACAGGAATGGCGAGAACAGGATCCCAAAAGACAGGTCCGGGATTCCAAGCAAAAACTGAAACCAAGTAGTTCACAAAGCCTGAATGATGAGCTTCCTGCCTGTAATGTAGGATAATATATAAAGAAATATAATTATTATTAAATAAACATGGCATCTCGTGAGAAATTAGACAAAATGACCTCCATGCTTTCCTATCCTCATTCAGAATTCATCCATCTTCTCACGACACCCCCCTCCCCTGCAGTGTGTTGAAGTGATTACGGTTACGGGAGATACTAACAGGGTTCCACTTGATTCTGGCATTTAAAAGTGGTCAGGTTATGTAATCACAAGTGTTTAGGAAAATAATGCACTTCTGTTTAACTTCTGTGGCAGTTGAAGGGACAGGATCAGGCTGTCACAAAAAAGAAGAAGAAAAATAGCTTCCAGGGCGAGAGATAATAAAAAAACAGCTAGAAGATATAACCACAACAGATGGACAGGCCATAATCCATTGCTCAACAGACGGAACATCAGGGTAACTCAGTGGTAGTCCAGAGAAGACGTGAGAGGGAGAGAGCGAGAAGATATACACAGAGATTAAATTTGAAGATTTTTGGTGGGTCTGGATGGGTTAATTATTGGCTAATTAGTCAGACTACAGAAATATGGAAGAGTCTTTTGTCATTCCGTGGGCAGTCTCAGGCTGTTAATGATGGGAAAGATTATTTTGAAAAACCGATGAATGAAAACAGCAAGAGCAGAGTGGTGGTAAAAGGAACAGAGTTAAACAGGATTGGGTCAGGTTATACTCGTATATAACAAAGGAAACTTATTCCCAAGAATGTTAGAAGCAAACTTGAAAAATGCAGTAATGAGCAAAGGTACTGGAAGGAATCAGAAATTGAATGATACTGAAAAATACACTAAAGAATATATATATATATATATATATATATATATATATATATATATATATATATATATATATATATATATATATACATATATATATATATATTTATTTATTTATATATATATATTTATATATATATATCATCAGCCATTACAAGTCCACTGCTGAACAAAGGCCTCCCCCAACCTTCTCCACGAATTCCTTGACTGAGCCAATCTTTGCCACGTTTTTCCTGCAAATTTCTCTATTTCATCTCTCCACCTCCTCCCTGGCCTTTTTCTGCTATGCTTACAATCTCTTGGTGTCCAGTCAGTCAACCTCTTGCTCCATCGGTTATCCCTTGTTCTTGCTGTATGGCCTGCCAACCTCCATTTCTGTTCTCTTATAACTTTTATAATATCATTGACTCTAGTCTGTTCTCTCACCCAAGTTGATCTTTTCCTGCCTCTTAAAGATAATTCCAACAATGACCATTCCATTGCTCTCTGAGAACGGATTAATTTATTTTCCATCGATTTTGTCAGTTTCCAGGTCTCACAACTATACGCCATAGCTGGAATTATACATTCGTTATATACTTTTCGTTTCATACAAACTGGCAAGCTACTTTTCATAATGTCTCTATGTTTACCGAAAGCTTTCCATCCAATTGTAAAGCGCCTTTTTATTTCGCTATCATCATCTTTCGTTAATTTTAGTATTTGTCCCAAGTAATTGTACTCCTCGACTTCTTTAAGAATTTCTCAACTTATTCTGATGATGCTCTTTGGTGTATGTGGACTAAACATTAATTTTACTCCGGTTCATCTTTAGTCCTACTTTGAGACTTTCTCTGTTCAGGTCATTTAACATTTCTTGCAGTGTCTCAGCTGTTTCTGAGATTAGGACAATGTCATCTGCAAATCTTAAATGGTTTAGCTTTTCTCCATCTATGTTCACTCCTTTGTTTTCCCAGTCTAGCTTTCTGAAAATACTTTCTAGGCATGCTGTAATTTTGGTGAAACTGTATCTCCCTGTCGCACGCCCTTCTCGGTCTTAACTTTTCCCGAGTCCTTATGTAATTTAACTGTAGCAGTTCCCTATTTATTATGTTCTCGAGCAATGTTACAATGTTCTCATTCACTCCTTGTTCTCGCAATGAATTTATAATTGCTATGTGCTCCACTGAGTCGAAAGCCTTTTCGTAATCTATCTACCTACCTATCTATCCATCTATCTATCCATCTATCTATCTGTCTATCTATCTATGTATATATATATATATATATATATATATATATATATATATATATATATATATATATATACAGTATATACAAATATATATATATAAGAGCAAAATTAAGCAAACTCATCAAGAGAAAGAGGGAAGGAAAAGGAAGAGAAACATGGATCAGATCAAAGAAACCATCAAAAAAGGAAAAAAGTCTGAATCAAAATGGCACTAGGAAAGCAAATTATATCACTGAAAGATATAAATGGTGAAATCGTTAAATGCAGAGATGGGATGGTGAACAGAGCTGAAGAATTTTACAAAGAACTATATGCATCAAAGACAATATTGCCATTGGCTAACTTTTCAGCTGACACAAGTGAAATACCTGAGGTAACACCAAACGAAGTATTTTTTTTTTTTTTTTTTTTTTTTTTAAGCCAGAGTCTCGTCGCTGATTGGCCCATGTTTTCTATCAGCTGGCAGATGTAAACATCAGCGTTTTAAACAAATACAACAGTAGAAACTTTCAAAATTTTGCACCTTTTGCTTGTCACAGCTTTAGATGGATAGGCTATTATAATATTATTGTACTGTCTGTCACTCACACACAGCTTTGGAAGCTTGAAAATATATTTTCTTTAGTAATCGACGATTTATGAACGAATTTGATAATCATGTTGCAAATGACAGGTTTGGACTTGAATTGTCAGATTGGCTCAGAAGTAAATATATATATTTTCTTGGCGACAAAAATTGTCTTAGGCTAAATACCTCATGCATGTTTCTCCTAGCCTAGCTTAGTCTACAGGAGCTGGGGCTTTTTTTTTTTTTCCTATCGACCACTGGGGCCGGAACCCCTGGTCATTAAGGCAAAAATATATATATGTATATATATATATATACGAACATATATATATACATACATACATACATACACACATCCATGCATATGAACATACACACTTTCATGTACACGTACATATATATATATAATAATTTTTATTTTATTATTTTTTTGTATTTTGTATTTTTTTTTTAACCTTGTATTACTTATAAACTAAAATGCCTAATCTAAAGACCCTAAAACTAATCACCTACCAGACAAATCGCTAACCTATACTAAATCCTAAGAGACAAATAACTAGACCTACACTAATGGTAAAAAAGCCTCAACCAAGAGAACACCATCGACTGCAGTTATGAAATGCCTTTCTACATTACATACCTGCACTCATCACTTGGTGACTGTCAGTCGAGGCACAACCTAATATAGGGGACATCAATAAATGAAAGGGAACCATACGAGTCAGGAACATTTCCATATTCGTCGGCTGTCGGCCCTAATTAGAATAACTTAAGCAAGATGGTATAATGTATTTACATAATTTGTACAAAAAGTAAAGAACCTCGCCCAGCAGACCACCATCGACTGCAAGTGCCCAATACCTTTTTATATTGCACACTTGCACTCATCAGCTGGTGACTGTTAGTCGAGGAACGTGGTTTAATGTAGGAGACATCAATATTAGAAATAGATTAGTGGATGGAGGAACTATTTCAAATACGTAAACTGTCAACTCTAATTAACAGTACAATACATACATATTTACAGTTGATAAAAACCATAACCATACAGTAAAAAAGTCACATCACTCTGATCAGTCCGGTCTCTCTCAGGAAAGCCATCAATTTATCAGTCATAACAATGTCCCCATCACCCAGGATGGTGGAAAGGGTGAAGGGGACGTATGTTGCACCGCAGTAATTTATAAGTGAAGCACGTTCACGAATAAATCGTCGACAGCGCAGGACGATATGACTGATAGATAACACCGCATCACAGGTACGGCTTACAAGTTGGAATATTAAGTCTGGTCCACTGACCTTGCCACAGAAGATTTATTGATTTCTTTCCATGAGAGAGACTCGACCGTAGATCACGAGGAACGTCCCAAGTCTCCTCGAGCTCTACAGCCGACTTTGCAAGTAAGTCAGCCTGCTCATTGCCGTAGATACGACAATGACCAGGCACCCAGATCAGCGTGAATGATTTGTTGCATGAATGCAACTTATTAATGATGCGGCCCTGGATCTCGTGAGAGTCCGTATTGCAAGATGCAATTGCCTGAAGGGCTGATTTTGAATCCGAAAATATGACAAATGAGTCATGCCTAGAATTGAGAGCATAGTCTATGGCTTTGTCAATAGCAAAAAGTTCGGAGGTAAACACAGATGTATGAGTCGGCAACCGATACCTGAGGGCACATTCAGTCGACCACACACTTGCACCCACACATTCACTCGACTTGGAGCCGTCGGTGTACAAGTGGTGTGACCCCAAGTGACGAATGATGATGTTACGAAACAAGTGCTGGACCTCCACCTCCGGTGCCTTGGCCTTTGGTGCTGGGAGCCATGTAACATCAACAGTAAATCCAGGTGGCTCCCAAGGCACTATATTTCTTAACACCAACTTGTCACAGTCACTGGGGTCCACACCAAGCTCCTGAGTCAGTAAGTGGAGGCGAACGGCAAGTGGCTGACGCACCCCCCACAGAAGGTGGTGGTATTGATGCAGGGGGGTACAGGCCACGTTGCCGATATTACTTTTCCTGTATGTTCGTATGCCGTACGAAAAGGCCAGGTGGTAACTGCGAATACGGAGGGGAGGCACATTCACCTCCACTTCCATACGAGCTACACGGGTACACCGGACGGCTCCAAGACACATTCGCAAGCATTTATTCTGTAGCACATCCAATCCTTTCAGCGTGGCATCGGATGCCAAGACATACACCTGTGCGCCATAGTCTATGAGGGACTTATACACCATTAATAAAGATTTTCTGTCGGCATCCCATGTATTACCCGCTAGGTACTTCAGGACATTTACTGGTTTATTGCAACAAGCAAGCAAAGTATTAACATGAATTTTAAAGTTCAACCGACGATCAAAATGAATTCCCAGAAACTTTACAGAATTTTGAAAAGGTACCGCCTGATTATCCAAATTAGGTACGTTACGATTAGTGAAGACTACAGCGGCACACTTAGGGACGGAAAACTTAAATCCCCACTGCAAGGCCCATTGGTGGACAGAGTCAAGGGCTGCTTGAATACGCCCAGCCGAAAATTGTGCATTACGGGAAGAGTGCCATATTGCACAATCATCAGCGTAGTATTTAAGATTCCTCGGGATGGGAGCTGATGACAGAATATCATTGATCATAATACTAAATAAAGTAGGACTAAGCACACTTCCCTGTGGCGCCCCGTTTTCCTGGATAAGTATATCCGATGTTACGTTACGAGGCAGTTTGACAGATAAGGTCCTGTCCGTTAAGAAATTTGAAATATAAATAGGCAATTTTCCTCTTAAGCCATAAGCATAGAGCTTCATTAGTATACCGTGTCGCCATGTCATGTCATAGGTTTTATGGATGTCCAAGAACACCCCTATCATGAATCCTTTATCGGCAAATGCCTCTGCAGTACAATGATCCAAATTCATTAAAATGATCTAGTGAACTTCTGTATATACGGAAATGACGTTGCTGATCATTTAGCAAATTCTTCGACTATAAAACAAAAGGAAGCCTATTATTTACCATACGTTCCATGACCTTACATAGACAAGAAGTCAACACAATAGGACGAAATGAAGTGGGATTCATATGATGACCAGCCTCTTTGGGTATTGGTATGACGTGCGCAAAGTGCCATGAGTTTGGGAAAGTTCGAGATGCCCAAATCTCATTGTACAATGCTAACATCTTAATCAGGTTGTCCTGATTAAGATGCTGGATCATACCGTACGTGATGGTGTCTGGTCCAGGGCTGGTGTCTTTACAGGATTTAAGGGCAAGGAGCAGTTCATCTAGCATAAACTCTTGGTTGTACAGGGAGTCTATGTCTTCTGTGGCAAAGTTAATAATCTGTAGCTCAGCCGTGCATTTATGATGTTGGAAACGCGGGTCATAATTGGCTGAGCTACTTACATGAGCAAAACTCCTGGCGAGGATGTTAGCAACGTCCATGATCATAGATGTTATTACTGATATGCAGGGTGGTAATAGGGAAGTATGGGCCTTTATTATTTAATATTCTTATGGTGGACCAGACTTTACTTAATGGTGTTGTTACAGGTCACCGTGGACACAAAAGGCCTCCAGGAGTCACGTTTGGCCCTTCTTATTATTCTCCTTGCCCCGTGCCTGTTTGTATGCAATAAAATTTTCCTCAGTGGGCAGACTATAAAAAATCCTGTATCTCCTATTGCGTTTTCTTAATGCTTGTCGGCAATCCGGCGTCCACCAATGTGCTCTATGCTTCGCATGAACTGTAGAAGTCTTGGGAATAGCAGCCTCAGCTGCGTGTAATATGGATTGGGTTAAATTTTCGACCTTAACATGTATGGTCTCCCCAGATATATCGAAATTGGCGATCCTTGAGAAGGATCCCCAATCTGCTTTCTTATAGTTAAATTTTGGAGGTGGAGGGTCTGAAACGATGTCGCGTGTATAAGAAAGACAGATGGGTAAATGATCACTTCCCAAGGAGTCGTCATATGGGTCCCATGAGAAAACTTGATGTATACCAGGGGAGGCCAAAGATAAGTCAATGGCCGAAAAGATACCAGTACGATCATCTACACGAGTCGCTCTACCATTGTTCAGAAGACAGAGGTTGGACTGTAGTATTAGGTCGGCTACTTGCTCCCCACGACCATCGATCCTCAAGCTACCCCATTGATAGTGATGGGCGTTAAAATCGCCCAGCACTAACTTATTTCCAGGCAGATGTTCAAGTAGTGAATTTAATGCATCACTATCAATGGGACCATGTGGAGGACAGTAGAGAGAGCAAATAGACAGATATGTGATATTAAATTTTACTCTGCACGCAACAGCTTCCAGAGTAGAATTTAGAATCACTTCCGTTTGTGGCTGTGATGTGTGTGTGTATATGGCAACTCCATGACCTTAATATCTTCTATACAAGTTTTAGTGTTTGAACTGTGGAGGATCAGGATGATCCTCCAGGTGCATCTCCTGTAAACAGATAACGTCTGGCCTGTGTAGTGAAAGCAAGATTGCTATATTTGGTAACTTATTCCCGACACCTCTACAATTCCACTGTAATAGAGTGAATGTGGCGGTTTAAGATTTTCGTTGGAGGCCAGTGTGCTTGGTCTTTTTTTGTCACCCGCCAGCAGGCGAGCGACTACTGGGGGACCTAGCCCAGTGCTTGTTTGTGGAGATCTCCATAGTCTCGTCTATAACAAGGCTCCCAGACTCCACCGAGGAAGAGCTATTCTTTCTCTCCCTTGCTGGACCAGGAGCGGGAAGGACATGAGGACGTGCCGGCTTGGTGAGGGTGGTCAAGTTAATTTTATCTAACTTGTCAGGCTTCTGTTTTGGCAGCACTGACTGGGAAGGAGCAGCAGCAGCCTGGGAGTATGAAGTAGCAACAGGAATGTCAGTCAGAGAGTTACAGCATACAGGAGGCTAAGACTGAGAGGTAGGGCGTGGGGCATGAGGAGCGAATGATAGGTCAGTCTGGTTTCCACAGTGCACATCACGGGACGGGACACAACCGCCGATGCATAGAAGATATTAGGCTTGGGAGTTGCATGCAACTCCTTCACCTTCTTCCTAGCATTGTAAAAGGATATACCCTCAGTCACTTTCACAGTGTAGACCTCTTTCTCCTCCTTCCACTTGGGACAAACCCTAGAAGAAGTAGAGTGAGCATCCTTAAAGTGGAAGCAACATTCAGTCTCAGATGTACAGTGTTCAGCAGAATGTCCCACAGTCGCGCACCTGCCACACACAAAGTTGGAAGCCCGACAAGCCTTTTCGTGGTGTCCATAGAGTTGACACTTTGCACAACGAAGGGGGTTCAGGATGTATGGTCTGACATTTACTATTTCATATCCAACTTTCACATTGGTTGGGAAAGAGACTTTTCCAAAAGTCAAAACAACTGTTGCGGTCTTCGTCCTTATGCCTTCTGAAAATCTTGTGATGAATCTGGCCTCTATTACATCTTGCTGAGCAAGTTCCTGTACAATTTCTTCCTCCTCCATAAGCACAAGATCCCTGCAGGTGATAACACTCTTGCAGGAATTCATGGTGAGCGGGATCGTTGTCTGGACATCGTAACTGTGGAACTTCCTCAGTTTCAGCAAATCCTTGACCTGAGCTGAATTCATGGTTTTTACGAGAAGGTCTCCACTCGCAAGTTTTTTCACTTGTTCCATCTCTCCTGCACACCCATCAATCACCTTCTTGATGATGAAGGGATTGAGGCTGGACAGGGGAGTGGAACCAACCGCATGTATCAGGACAAACTCCGCGTTTTTTACGTCAGTGTCAAGATGGATACGTGTCTGGGGCCGTTCAGTCTGGGGGCAGTCCGTCCGTGAGGCAGTCGGGGGTCGGTCAGGACTACCTCCCCCCCTGATCCCCTGATGGGGGAGAAGGCAGTAGGGGTGTCCGCCATAGATACCACTTTCCCCTCACAGGGGAAGTGGGAAGAAAGTGAAAAACGACCAAGGGGAAAATCACCCGGGGAAAACCCACCTAGTCTGAGATTACCCTCTCAAACCACTCTCGGGAGGACGCGCATGTGTGTATCTCACACCCCAGAGCGATCAGTGGGGGGTACACTTCAGAGGTGAGTAAGCAAAGGCGATCTCAGTAATTAGATATAGACACCTACTATAGCTACTAAGGCCAGGGAAGAAAATGAGATCTAGCTAACCTAACTTTTATTCCCCTATTTACAAAACTATTGCCTGTGAGGCAGCCCTAGAACGCTAGAGGAGAGAACAACGAATACATGACTGCACTCTCCACGACCATCCATCAAAGTCTGATTGTTTTTGTTATCCTGGTCTAAGTGTCTAATCTGCGGAATATGAGGTTTTACCCTATAGGCCTATACTGATATATGTTTTTAAGTCATTCTATGATATTTTCTTGTGCATTTGGATGTTTCCTACAATAGGTTACGTAGGTTAGGTTAGTATAAGAGTAATATTTTTAGCATTTCTGACAGAAATGGATCTCAGCTTTGAACTAATCACATTATAAAACATTAAAAAAAAGTTAAAGTAAAGCTTCAAAGTGAGTTGGATGTAGGTCTGGAAATTAACCCTTTTAGTATTCGATGATTTATGAACGAATTTGATAATCGTGTTGCAAACGGCAGGTTTGGACTTGAGTTTCTCTTAGCCTATTTGTTATTCTGGTTTTAGTGTCTAATCTGCGGAATATGTGGTTGTACCCTATATACTGATATATTCACACCTACAATAACGACTTGCCTTTGCAGCAGGCTAAGTGGGCAGGCCTTGATGCAGGGGTAAAAGCATAAGAAACGGGCATCATTTTGAAATTTCGTTATTAGTGGAAATATGAATATTTTTGTTTGTTTTGTAATATATTAACTTGTGTATTCAGCCCTCAGGCTGCCTCCCCCTGAAGAGGGGAGGGCTTTGAAGGGAAGGGCCTGGCCGCAGGCTAAACATGCGTCAGTCAAGAGAAAACACGGCCTAATCAGCGATGAGACTCTCTGGCGCATGCGCAGTTTAGATGATTTTCGCCTGCAGGCAGGCCCTTCCGAAAACATACAGTATATAAAGAAAGAACTGTTATGTACAGTTAAACCACACAAAGACCAGGAAAAACTGAGGCTGAGACGGGGGTTCTTCAGTGAGATACAGGTTCACCAAAATCATTTACATCATTCCTAGAACGTATTCTCAGAAAGTTAGACTGGAAAAACAAAGGATTGAACATAGATGGAGAAACTCTAAATCATTTAAGATTTGCAGATGATATTGTCATAATCTCAGAAAGAGCAGAGACACTGCAAGAAATGTTAAATGACCTAAATAGAGAAAGTCTCATAGCAGGGCTAAAGACGAATGGGAATAAAACTAATGTTTAATGCAAATACACCAAAAAGCATCATCAGAAATTTTTGAAGAAGTCGACGAGTACAATTACTTGAAGCACATACTAAAACTAACAAAAGATCATGACAGCGAAATAAAAAGATGTATTACAATTGGATGGAGGGCCCTCAGTAAACACAGAGACATCATGAAAAGCAGCTTGCTAGTATTTATAAAACGAAAAGTATATAACGAATTTATAGTCCCAGCTATGACGTACGGTTGTGAGACCTGAAACTGACAATACCAATGGAAAATCAACTAACCCGTTCTCAAAGAGCAATAGAAAGGCCAGTGTTGGGAAAATCTTTAGGAGGTCAGAAAAGATCAACTGCCTAAGTATATAGATAGAGATTTACGGATAGATTGAGAGAGCAAAACAAGAGATACAGAGATGGGAGTAAATATAACAGTAAGTGGTGAATGGTGAGATATTTAGCCATACCGCACCAGGACCAGGAACAAATACATTATCAGTTATTTAGCCACGCGCACTGAACTAAGTACCCAGTACGTTCAGACTTTTCTCTGTACGGATTAAAGTGTGGAGGTCCAAACTAGCACACAAAAGCTCACTTCTGTCTCAACTTCTTGTCCCAGTAGTGGTGGCTGTCAGCTCAGCTAGGCTTCATTTACCCAAAGGCAGTTCAAGGTAAGATATAGGAACCTACTTGGTTTTGCAAACACCAATAGTGGCCTCAGTTAGGTTTGGATGACAAAGTGCTGCAGTTTGAAAGGAAATGTAGGGAAAAGTAAAGCAACAGTCACTGAATGTGAACGAGACTGTCCTTTGTGAAAAGAAAGACACTGGAAACGGTGGACAACGCATATACCCAAGTGGAGCAGTAGAAAAAAAAAAAATAAAAAAAAATTATGAAAGAAGTTCCAATCTTACCATTAGAATAAAACAAGCGATGGTGACGACCCAGCCCCACCCACCGTCAGGAGCATGACAGTCCTTTGTCACTGGTTCCTCTGTGACCATAGTGGTGGACACATCCCTAATGGGGGTCACAGCTGTAGGTACAACCCCACTGGTGGCCACAGCGATGGACTTAACCCCACTGGTGGCCAAAGGAGTCGACATGACTCCACTGGTAGCTGCAGTAGTGGACACAACCCCACTGGTGGCCACAGTGATGGACTTAACACCACTGGTGGCTAAAGGAGTCGACATGACTCCACTGGTAGCTGCAGTAGTGGACACAACCCCACTGATGGCCACAGTGGTGGGTACAACTTCATTGGTGGCCAAAGTAGTGGACTCAACTCCACTGGTGGCCATATTAGTGGACTGAACCCCATTGGTGGCCATAGTAGTGGACACAACCTCACTGGTGACCACAGTGGTAGACGCAACCCCGCAGATGGTCACAGCAGTGGACACAACCCCAGTGGTGGGCATCATGACAGCCTTGGTCACCACATCGTCTGCTACTGGCCGGATGCTGGGGACTGGCAACTGACCTCTGAGGACACCTCGCTCACAGCCACACCACTGGTGACATCATCCTTCACTACTGCTGATGACAAATTCATTTATTTTGAGAAAGTAAAGAAACAATATATTTGTTTTGAGAATACACAGGCATAGAGAAATGTGAACAAGCAACATACCTAAAAGTTCTCCACTATGACTTATACTAATCAAAGTTGTATCGGTGTGTCCAGGTTTTTTCACAGAAGTTGCATGCCTAATGCGATGATGTTTCTCCACTTGCCAAAGTTTGTGCAGTCTCTGATCTAAAGCCAAGTGTTGTGGGACGTGGATGTGAGTGGTCAAAATAACACCAGATGTCTCACTCTGTATGTGCAGTTACCCACGCCTTTTCTTGGTCAAGCCAGTGATGGACCTGCGGTTCGTACGTGTGACTGAACAGGATTTAAAGCATTTTATTTCCTATTTATGATTGGTTGCAGCGACAGTTATGCTCCTGCCATTGTGGTTATTCAGGAATGGACCAATTAATTTACGGCTAACACCTAAGAGTTGAAGATTAAATTAACTTTACTGGTTAAGCATTCAGAGATAGGATAATTTAATCCATCCATCCATTCATCCATCATCCTATCCTGTGTTGCCCCATGAGGAGCGTAGGAACCAAGGACTAGGCAAGTTGGTTCTGACATTTAAAATGAGTGACCAGCCTCACTCATCCCTGAGTGGCATTACCTGAGCAATAAACCCCAGCCACCCCATCTAACTAATATATATTCTGCTTTTTTATCAGTTTCATGGGAATGTTAACCACTGCAACATTTGGGTATCAGCTGCTAATGTTTTTTTTTTTCTGCAAACAGTTCACATTCGTCACAGACTCGGCTGCTGAGTGAAGCGATGACGGATAAATAATTATGGCCGTCACAAGCTTTTTTTTTTTTTCGCTGCCGTGCTGCAGTGATTATACAATAAGACATATATCATGTATGTAATGATTTATATAACAATAATATGGAAACCAGACGTGCATCCATATACTACAATGATAGTGAATGAACTGAAACGTAATACTTACGGATGTGTAGTTCTGTTAGTGGAGCACTGTTTGATCTGAGTGACTATTATATAAGTGACCGTGTGTAACTGCGGACCTTTGTGTTTGATGTATACTAACAACATACTAAAAAAGATAAATTAATAAATAATTACTTTTATTATATTCATCTGTACAGTGTTCCCTGGCTCATCTGGACATAAACCCCCTAGACTGCGAAAACAAACCCCCTGGACTGCACGAAAACACAGACCCCGTGGACTGCACGTAAACATGAAACCCATGGTCTGTAGAAAACCCTGGCACACTATCTGCTGTTGAGATTATTTTGAAGGTGAGTGTATGTTGTGAATGTGAGGTGCATTACATAAATAAATAATGTTGTGAGGAGTTGCACAGTGAAAAGTTTGTGAGGCATATTTTGTTGTTACCAATGCTGAAGGGATAATGACCACATTGTACATAGCTGGATGTACTCGTCTCTCAGGAAAGGACAGTTTCTGTGGGATGAATCCCATGTGAGGTGTGTGAAGAAAGTCGTTTGGAAGTTTTGGATGGCTGTGTGTGTGTGTGTGTGTGTGTGTGTGTGTGTGTGTGTGTGTGTGTGTGTGTGTGTGTGTGTCTGTGTCTGTGTGTCTGTGTGTGTGTGTGTGTGTGTGTGTGTGTGTGTGTGTCTGTGTCTGTGTCTGTGTCTGTGTCTGTGTCTGTGTGTGTGTGTGTGTGTGTGTGTGTGTGTGTGTGTGTGTGTGTGTGTGTGTGTGTGTGTGTGTTTGCGGCAGAGGTAAATTTGGGACAGTAATATTCTGCAGCCAGTGTCTTAAATACTAAGGATAGATGTGATCACTTGTGCTTCATATCCTAGTTGTACAGAGCAATTACTCAGTGGCTCTCTGCACTTTGTACTGAATATATAGCTCCAAGAAATTTATGTGGTGCGAGGTGGAAGTTCACTGCAGAATAAAGAGTACAGTCTTAGGTATGAGATCTGGTTGTCCGTGCTACATGCACAAAGCATTGTGTCCACCAACGGCATTCTCTACACAATGTTCCTTGACACAAGTGTAATCACCAAACTTAATGTTATACGAACTCTTTGGGCGCGTGTGCCTCAGAGATGGTTGCCTCTCACAAAGAACAAATGGACTGAAGGAGACGGGGCAGCGAGCTGAGACGTCAAGAAGAATAAACACTTGTTGCCTTGCGCAGGTGGCCGGAGCTATTTGATCTCCCAGGATAAGACAGTCACTCAGCCGTCCACGTTTAGTTTAGTTTGTTGTTTAATCTTACGTTACAAGACAAAAACTCTCTCATCCAACCACGTTTTAAGTGTATACGAGATGGTTTCCCTCATGTTACAAGACAGACACCTACTCATCGAACAACCTTTTATATGTATACGAGATGTTTTCCCTCACGTCACAAGACAGACACCATCCTCCTTCAGTATGTTTACGAGTTTATTTCTGTTGCTGTGTACTGGTAGACAAGGAAAGTCTGAAATGCTTTTGGCACTTTGCACCGTAGTGTACAGTATCTTGATATATTTGCACCATCTATCTATTGCCAGACGCGTCAATCGCCTCCATGGTGCCCTGTCCCCTGCCATTTCGCTGACCTCCCCTAAACTCACACCCCCCCTCTCCGCTCCTTCCCTCCATCTCATCCTTAGCCTCCCTCCTTCTTTCCTGCCCTTTACCTCACTCACATACACTCTCCTCGTTAGTTTCTCGCTCTCCATCCTCTCCAAATAGCCAAACCACCTAGCCTATATGTATTTCTCCTATGGCTTGCAATCGTATCCACATCCAAACCACAATGTTCCCTCACTTCATCACTTGACAGTCTGTCTATCCATGTGGCTCCACATAGTTCTCTCAAGTAACTCATTTCCACTGCTCTCACTGTTAATTTGTCTTTCCAACAAGGTCTAAGCTTCGCTTCCATGCGTTAGAGATGGTATCACAATACTGTCATGCAGCGACTTTTTACTTCCGTGCTCACTTCCATATTTCTTATCACTGCTTTCAGATAACCAACAACCTTTCTTCCCAGTTGTACCTGTAATGCTAGGTGTAAATAGGCTTGACTTCTCGTCCCTAAACCACCGAACGTGGAGCGGGGTCCTCTTTCGAGACCGGAGCTTAGTGCAATAAAGAGAGGCGGGACACAAAAACTCCTTTACACGTATACTACCACAATCAGACACAGGACAAATCAGCAGATATTACAACATAATATATAGCAAGAAATAAAAACCTTATCTAGGATATGTGTATCTCGCAGGATACTTGCTTATCTGATATTAATGCCAACACAATTAAGCCTAGTGTATTCAGGGTACAGTAAATATAGGCGCGCGCGTGAGGCGCGGTGAGTGAGTCTCACAAGGGGGGGGGAGGGGGGGTGCGGGGAGTGACTTGTGACGGCTAGAACGGAGTTATGGTAATACTGGAGAGAGGCAAGTATTAACAATGGGAATTACACGTTTTCCAATTGCAAAGGGACTTTGGTAATTGATTCTATTCCTGGTTTACACTTACACTAGGTACTGGGACGAGGGAGTGTCGTACAGGATTTACGGGTAGCGTGAGTGGGGGAATATCATTAACACTTTCTCGTATTGTTTCTTTAGAGTTCACAGCAGTGGGGGTGTATTACTAGGGAGGAATTTCCAGGCGGCACAGTCTTACTAATTGTATATAAGGGACGTCACTCATAAATATAGTTCATCAGATCTTGGTTCACACACACTCGTCCTTTATTCTCTCACTGTGATCTTACTTGCCCCGATATTCACTATATTAAGTCACTGCACGATATTACACTAGGTAAAGTCACACTTAACCTAAGTCACTTGCACTGTTTCTGGGCAGCATCACACGTATTCATCGTGGGGGTCAGGGGCGGGAACACACCGTCGGCAATCCTGCCGGGCTAGGGGCACCGCCAAGGGAAGGCGTGCCGAGAGGGCACGGGACGACTCGTAGGGGCGTCCTCTCGCGTCCTGGGCTACCTGTGGTCTCCGGGCTGGGCTCAGGGGTGTGGCCCTCGGGACTGGGGCCAAATAGCTCCAGAAACCTCTGGTGTAAGTCTCGGCTGGAGGTGGGAGCCTTACGTCGTCGTGGGGGCGTATGGAGATCGCGCCCGGGTGTCCTGGGGAGGATCAGGAGAGACTGCGGACTGTGGTCTCCAGCGTCTAGGGGCGCCAACAGGGGAGGGCTGCGGCATCAGCTTACACTGGGGCCCGTCAGGTGCGTCTGCTCCAGAGCCAGGCGTAGGGAGCGGAGCCCAGGGGAGGCTGTGAGGCCTGACTGGGCTGTTCCAGTGCGGGAGGCCTGGGCTCTCATCTCCTGCCGGGATGACGTCTCGCTCCTTGCCTCCTTTCGTCCCAGGGACCCGGCAATTGGCCGTGGCTGCCCAGGGGCAGGGCTCTCAGGTGTCGGGGCCCGGCAATTGGCCGTGGCCTGAGTGGGGGAGTCAGCGTACCACTGTGCACCTTCAGAGCGACAGTGGGCCATCTCACGATGGCGGGAGTGGCAGTGGGCCATCTCCTTCTGCAGGAGGGGGGAGCGACAATAGGCCATCTCTACCAGGGCACCTTCAGAGCGACAATAGGCCGTCTCATGAGGGCGGGAGCGACAGTAGGCCGTCTCCTTCTGCAGGAGGGGGGAGCAACAATAGGCCGTCTGTACCAGGGCACCTTTGGAGCAACAATAGGCCGTCTCTCGAAGGCGGGAGCGACAATAGGCCGTCTCTACCAGGGCACTTTCAGAGCGGCAATAGGCCGTCTCACGAGGGCGGGAGCGACAATATGCTGTCTCAACCAGGGCACCTTCGGAGCGACAATAGGCCGTCTCATGAGGGCGGGAGTGACAATATGCCATCTCAACCAGGGCACCTTCGGAGCAACAATAGGCCGTCTCATGAGGGTGGGAGCGACAATAGGCCATCTCAACCAGGGCACCTTTGGAGCGACAATAGGCCGTCTCACGAGGGCGGGAGCGACAATAGGCCGTCTCCTGAGGGGCGCTGTCTGGAGTGTCTAGGATAACTCCACCCCTAGCTGGTTCAACAATCCCACTCCGTGAAGGTAGTGTCCTTCTCCTACGACGGCGACGGCGTGGTGGTTGCGTGATATAGGGGCGCACGGCCCGGGCTGACATATGCCATTGTTGCTGGGGGTTGCTCCGACTGGTGGTGGCTACCCCGTGGGGTCCGTGTGGGGGTGTCGGCACATTCCCAGGCATACTGGGCTGTATCTCACTTGCCCCATTGTCGGGGACACTACAGTATTCTTCTGTTTCCATTTCAGTGGCACTACGGTATTCTTCTGTTTCCATTTCGGGGGCACTGCTCTGTAAGTCACGCATTTTAGTACCCTTTCAAGCACTTCATCCTCCAAATTTCCATCCTTACTCATCATACAACCCAAGTACTTAAATGCACTCACATTTCCATTTCCTCATCATCCAACCTCACTGTACATTCAGTGATTTCATTTCTCACGAAGACAATAACTTTACTCTTCCCTTCATTCAACTTTAGATTTCGTTTCTTACACACTCTCCCAGACTCATACACTTGCAGTTCCCCTTTGTCTTCACTTAAAAATACTGTATCACCTGCAAACAACAGAATAGGAAGTTCCAAACACTGCCCTCTCTCATTAGGGTTGCTCCAACATCTTCTACCCATCCTAGTATCTCTTTTATCACCCCATCTGTATACAGATTGAACAACCATGGAAACATTACACATCCCTGTGTCATTCCAATATTCAGA
Source organism: Coenobita brevimanus (assembly GCF_032717465.1). NCBI lineage: Eukaryota > Metazoa > Arthropoda > Malacostraca > Decapoda > Coenobitidae > Coenobita > Coenobita brevimanus. The sequence continues at coordinate 44,449,615 of NC_137057.1, forward strand.
TAGAAAAATTCACTCAGTTCACCATTCACATACAGTGCAGCATTAGCACCTTCATACATACCCTTCACAGCATTCAACAGCTTCCCATTTACTCCATATTCTTAAAACTTTCCACAGTCATTGTCTATCCACTCTGTCATATGCTTTCTTCAAATCCATGAAGGCTGCATTCAACTTCTCTCCCATCTTTGGAAACTTTTCCACTAAAGACCTAAGGATGAATATATGATCTACACAACCTCTTCCCTTCCTAAAACTCTCCTGTTCTTCTCCAACTAATTCCTCTGTTATTTCCTTAACTCTGTCAATATGTATCCTACCATATACTTTTCCTGTTACACTAAATGTCAAAATGCGCATACATTTCTTTTTCCCATTTTCCTTTGTACGCTGGAAGAATTATACTTGACTTCAAATCCTCCGGGACTCTACCTTTCTCCCAGGCCAATCTCCATATCTTCCATATCCATTCTACTACTATCTCTCCCCAGTGCTTCTGCATTTCACCACACACTCCAGTAATTCCTAGGACTTTCCCCATTTTCACTTTCTTCAACGCTTCCACTACCTCCATCCTACTGAACTCTTTCTTCTCTTTTCATCTCTCCTTTGCTCCCAGTTATTCCCCAGCCACTTATACTCGCAATACTTTCATTCTCTATATTTATCAATTCCTTAATGTATTCTCTCCATCTGCTCCCTTCTTCTCCCCTTTCCACTATCAATCTACCATTTTTATTTTTCACTCCCCTACTCACTTCTTTATCACCCTGTTTAACTCTCTTTACCTCCTTCAAGAACATTTCCTTACATTTCCTTCATTTTACAAATTCCTTCAAAATTCCTTATCCACTCTCTTCTTACTCTGTCTTACTAATTTTTTTACTTCTCTCTTCCACTTTACATATAAATCTCTCTTTTGTCTCTCAGATTCCTCCATGTCACTGCTTCCCATCCACTCACTGTATGTTTTCTTCTTTTGTGCCACAGCTTGTTTCACCTCTTCATTCCATCATGCTGTTCCTTGCACCCCCTTTCGTCTTCTCTTCACCCCACACACCGCCTCACATCCTGCACAGATTTCCTCTATGAATACCTTGCACACACCTTCCACCTCCCCCATCTGCTCCAAATCATATTTACCCAATCGCTTCTCCACTTCTCACTTACATTCTGCCTTTTTCCACCCTCTTGCAACCTTTCTATCCTCCATATATGGACCACTTCCTCTTGTCCTCTCCTTTTCATCCATCTCATTTGTACCTTGACTTTCACCACCACCAAGTGGTGGTCTGAAAGCTTACTCACCCAACTTCTGTATGCTCTTGTATCCATAACATACCTTCTCATTTTCTCATCCACACACACATAATTAGTCATTGCCTTCCATTCATTCAGTTCACTGCCCACCCTTCACATCTCTCGTCACATATAGCCTACCTGTGGATCATTTTGTGCCTAAAGAAGGTATTGGCTATGACCAGCCCCCTCCCTGCACAAATGTCCACTAGAGCACTGCCATTCTCATCCATTTCTGCAGGCACACCCCCACTCATCAACTATTCCATCCACCTTCACATTCCCTACTTTTCCATTCATATCCCCAATGAAAAACACTCTCTCATTTGTCTCAGACTTTTCCATGCATGATTCCACATTTGCCCTGAACTCTTCTTCCACTATGGTGCCACGGTGTTCCGTAGGGGCATATACACACAAAATTGCCCACATTTGTATTCCAACTTGCAATCTTACCCACACAATCCTTGAACCAACTGATCCACACTCCTTTGTATTCTCCTTCCATCTCTTGCACACAACAGTACATACACTCTTTTTGCCCTCTCATTATCACAAACTACCGCACATATACCCCATTCATACATCCACTCTCTTACACTCTCACCTCTCCATTTAGTCTCAGTGAATCCCTATAGTGACTCAAAAGTGAATCATTATGTTACATTTAATGTGTTTTTTATTACATGTAATTGAGTCAAAGCTCCGTGTATTGAGTGACTTATTTCCACTGGTGTTGCCAAAGTAATGTAACCATCTTGTACAAAGTTAGTAACAGTAAAGTAAAAACGTATCTTTGTTTTGGAACCTCAATGTGTTGGACAGTTTTCCTTGTAGTCCGGGAGGGAACTGGGACAGAAAGGAATACACACTTTCACACTGTCCTAACTTTAATGTTAAAGAATCTCCTTGGACCTGTCTTTGCACTCCCCGTCTCTATTGTTCTCACACTATTTATCCCTATAATTAGCAGTCAGATATGGTGCTCCTTAAGCATGAGCGTGAAACAAGTAAATGATTAGTTGATTACTGAGGTAGTGTAGGACACAACACAATCACAGATTATGATACACCATATACCACATCATTTGTATTTTCCTCTCACCATGTACATTTTTACTCTAGTTTAGAGAAGCTGCCACAAATGTTCAGATACACTGTTCCACAACCGAACAGTATGAATACATGTAACAACATTCTTACTTCTAATTACAGTATTTTCTAAGAAACCTAGGTCAGCCACCCACTGATAGTCCAACAGCTGACACTGCATTTGTTCAAGATAGGGTGTTCCGGCAACATTTTGAGAACATAAAACTCGACCAATCCTGCTGCCCCAGCCTGTCAGATTACACTTAGTTTCACATTTGGAGACTTTTCAATAACCCTTCCGCTATTTCTTCTGCACATTGCACCACAAGATCATTTTTTTATTTGTTTTGGCCTTTCCTCTAACTTTCTCTCTGTTGATCACCACCTCTTCTCCTCTAAACCTTACCTTCTCTTCATAACCGAGACTTAGCTGTCTCAGGCAACTGACAGCAAACCCTTTTCTGTATCCTCCTACTTTCTCTATACTTATTTCAAAGCCAAAGGTGGCTGTTGTGTACAGTATTTGTACGCAATGACTTATCTTGCTCTCGTGTTCCTGAACTTGACTCTTCTCAGTTCTGTACTCTCTGGTTTCGGCTCTCCTGTCATTCTCTGACTAAATATATCTGCTCTGTTTACCTATCCGCAAATTCTGCTATCAAAATTTCTTCGACTATCTTACTTCTATGATGGAACATTTTCTGTTCATTTCTCCTTTCTCTGAAATCTCCATTCTAGGAGATTTCGGTGTTCACCACCACCTTTGGCTCTCCTCTTCATTAACTGATCCTCCTGGTGAACAAGCCTATATCTTTTCTGTCCTTAATGACCTACAGCAGCTTGTACAGCACCCTACCCGTATCCCTGACCGACTTGGAGAGAGCTCCAACATACCTGACCACTTCCTTACAACGAACCCTTCTGCTTACACTGTTAGTCTTTCCTCTCCATTGGACTCCTCTGATCACAACCTTATTACCTTAACCTGTCCTATTGCTCCAATACAGCCTGTGGACCCTACAAAGAAACAGTGACTGTGGCACCTTGCAGCTGTGGATTGGGAGGCCCTCAGGCGGTACTTCTTTGGTTTTCCCCTGAAAGATTATTGCTTCCATGGCCGGGAGCCATTTGAGTGTGCCTTACGCATTACAGAGGTTGCTCTCTCGGGCATGGAAGCATACATTCCGTTCTCATATCCTTTGACTAATGCAAGAAAGCCTTGCTTTAATCACGCTTGTCCTAATGCTGTCTGCAACAAGAAGATTGTCTATAATAAGTACCAGAGCCAACCCATCCCTGAATCACATCTGTTTTATGTTTCTGCCCGAAATCATGCCAAGTCTGTTCTTCGCTCTGCTAAAAAATAATTTCATCCGTACTAAATGCTTTCAACTCTCCAACTCGAATGCTTCTTGCTCCTTCTGGCACCTTGCCAAAAACCTTTCTAACATCTTTACCTCATCACCCTTCCCTCCTCTTTTCTACTCTGATGGCTCTGTAACCATTTCTTCTACTGATAAAACAGATCTCTTCACTCAGACTTTCTCCTCCAATTCCACCTTAGATGATTCCGGTGCTGTTCGTCCATCACTTCCCCCCTTTGACTTCCTCATGGCTGACATTAAAATTTCTTCAGCTGATGTATTTTCTACCATCACTGGCCTCAATACTAACAAGGCATACGGGCCTGATGGACTCCCTCCTGTTGTCCTCAAGAACTGTGCTTCTGTGCTTACACCCTGCCTAGGTAAACTCTATCTCCTTTGTCTTTCAACTTGTACCATCCCTTCTTGTTGGAAGTTTGCTCTCATTCAGGCAGTCCCAGAGACGGGTGACCATTCCCAACCTCTAACTATCGCCCAATTGCTTTAACATCCTGTGTCTCAAAAGTTTTTGAGTCTATTCTTGACAAAAAAATTTTAAAGCATCTTTCCTATCACAATCTTCTTTCTGATCGTCAGTATGGGTTCCGTCAGAGACGCTCCACTGGCGATCTTCTCAACTACCTTTCAGACTCCTGGTCATCCTCCTGTCGGGACTTTGACGAAATCTTTGCCATTGAAGTTGACATCTTAAAGGATTTCGATCGAGTCTGGCATAAATCTTAATTTCCAAACTGCCTTCTTACGGTTTCTATCCTTCTATCTATGCCTTCATCTATAGCTTCCTTTCTGGTCGTTCTATAGCCGCTGTTGTAGACGGCCTTCATTCGTCTCCTAGATCTATCAACAGTGGTATTCCTCAGAGCTCTGTCCTATCGCCAACTCTCTTCCTTTTATTCATCAATGACCTTCTAAGCTGTACATCTAACCCTATCCACTCAACTTTCCATCCGGTTCCCACAACGTCCATCTCAGAAGTTGCTTCAACAGATTGAGGCTATGGCACACCTAATGTCTAACTTGGCTCATATATCTGACTGGGGTAAAAGTAATGATGTTATTAATGCATTAAAGACTCAGTTTTTATACCTATCAACCCAACAATATCTTTCACAGGAGTACCTCTAGTGTTTAATAACATCCAGCTCAATCCTCCATCATCCTTGAACATGCTTGGGGTTTCATTCAGTCGGGACTTATTTTGGAAAGATCATATAGCATCTCTAGTAAAATCTGTTTCCAAGAGATTAGGTGTGTTAAGCCGACTTCATATCTTCTTTACCCCTGCACAGTTGTTGACACGGGTTTTATTCGCCCCTCTGTAGAGTACAACTCAAATGCATGGGGATGCTCCCCATTTACAGCTCTTCTCATTAGGGTGAAATCAAAGGCTTTTCGTCTCACTAACTCTCCTCCACTTACTGGCTCCCTTCAACCTCTGCCTCTTCACCGCACTGTTGCCTCTTAATCTCTTTTCTATCGCTACTTCAATGGGCACTGCTCCTCTGAGCTGTCTTCTTGCATCCCCTGCACCCGTCTAGCAACAAACTCTCATCTCATTTCTGTCCAACTCTCTAATTCAAGAGTTAACCATACTCCTAGTCCTTCATTTATGCAACAGGTCAACTCTGGAACTGTCTCCCTCTGTTCACTTCCTATGATCTCCAGGCTTTTAAACGCAGTGTGTCCAGGCATCTCGAAATGAATGGATCTTGAATTTGGCTCTCTTTTGTACTGTTTTTGTTGTTTTCCTTGGAAGGAACTGTTTGCAGGCTCGTAGCCTTTGGTTCCTTCTTCCTCGTATAAAAAAGAAAAAACTTCTTTGGCTTTGCCATCACGACTTTCACTAGGAAAGAACCTGGGGGAGTGCACTGAGTGAAGACACTTCTTCCTGTTGCCAGGCGATTTTATTCTACTTGTGGTGGAAAGTCAGATTGTAAAATGCATTGATGGAAACTGATTCTAACCATTATTACTAATGAATAATGCTCAGGTAGTCAGTTCAGGGTCACTTAGATCCTGTTGGACACATTCGTTCTATTTAATGTTTATTCAGATCCTAAATATCCTCTTCAATACGATGATTATTTTTTTTATTCTTTGCTATTCAGTAATTCCCGAGCAGCCATAGAGCGTGTGTGTGTGCCGACATGGCCTCCCGCAGCCGTCAACGCAATCACCACTGCAGTCACTGCAAACACAGCAGGCCTAGCCCTTCAGACCATACCTATAGCAACATAGCCCAGACTGATGCCCATAATAGTCCCCCGTCCTCGGAAAGTGACGAGGAGGGGCAAGAAGTAGCAGTATCGCCAGCCTGAGACATGAACAAGGAAGGTGGTGCCGCGGCTAGGGAGTGAGTGGCACTGTGTGACACAAGTGACACAGGTCCTAGTGTCAAGAAACGACAACGTACTGAGGAGGACGCCGATATGCCAGCACCTGAACATGGCATGGACGTTGGTGTCAAAGAGGAACATGATGTCAGAGTGAAAAAGCTGAATTTTCCCTCGGATTGTGAGCTCTCCCTCTCAGAAAGAACAAAGTGGGCCACTTCAGTGGCAAAACAGCTTCCTGATTTTGAGGTACTATTCAAAGAAGGTAAGACACATCCATACGTGACTGTGAATAGCATGAAGGTACCACTTGCCTGGAAAAAATCAAGAGGGGTGAACACTTCAAACCCAAGTGCTGCAACTGTGGAGGAGAACACAATGCCCACTCATTCCTTTGTTCCCAGAAACCGCAGACGAACCCGGCACCACAGCACACTGCTGCTCAACCTCATGTAGACCAACCACCACCACTGCCTACTACAAATGCTTGGGACACCCACCTTCAGGCCTCAAATTTCCCACGTCTGGGACAATCATCTGCTGCTGCATCCGTGGATGGTCAGCCACCAGTACGTCCTGCTGAGTCCTTGGCAAGCCAGCCCCCAAATGGCGATTCAGGTCAGCATGAACCAAGCCTAAGGGAAATGGTTTGGGATCTTCAGCTGGCAGTGCAAGACCTATCCCAGAGACTCCAGGAAGTGGAAACACATTCGCAACAGCAAAAACAGCAATTGGAGGACTTCTTCATTGATTCTGACACAGAAGACAATGATTGTGATTCTGCAGCCGGGGCTTCCCCTCGTCGACATCATGGTGGTTGTGAGGAGCCCGCTGCTGGACACACAAACCTGATGAGGGCTCGCCCTAAGGAAAAACTAGGCCACCTCTCTGCACCTAGGTTCACAAGCTTAAAAGGGACTACGATGCCTTGACCTGAGACGTGGCAGAATTTAGGCATTCGATTGAGCAGTTAATGGTAGCGGTACAACAGATAGCAGTGAGACCACCAGCCAATGGATAACTCCCCATACACCTTCCTGACCTGGAATGTAAATGGATTACAGACTCGATTTGCTGACCTCCACTCTTATGTTACAGTGAACAAACCCACCCTGATTGCCTTACAGAAGGTAGGACGTGATGTGCCCCATCTAAGAGGTTATAGTGTTTTCACCCTGGATCAAGATAAAGGCAGCTCCAGGAGCTTGGCAGTGTATGACAAGTCTAGTCTCCCTGTTACACTCTTTGAAAAAGGTGTACACAATGGAACTGAATACTTAGTAGTCTGCTTACATCTTGACAGCATACTCATTTATATTGTGAATATATATGTGCATGCTAGCTCCTTTCATGTGGATTCCTTTCCCACTTGCATTCTTGAGGAGAGAACTATTTTATTGGAGGCCTCAATGCCAGGCATGCAGATCCGGGTAGCGTCAAAACCTCCATTGTCAATGACGTGCGTTGGAAAAATTCCTTGATGCTGTTGATACTGCTTTTCTTACAGGTGAAAATGTTCCTAAACATATTCAGGGAGGCAGGCTCGACTATGTAGTTTTGTTCACCTTTGAAACAAGTCCTGCTGAAACTCATGTACTCAGGTATCTGCTCAGTGATCATTTTGCTCTAGAAACTTCACTTACATTATGTACCACTATTTACAACCCAAGGAAGAGGTTAGTCATTCCAAATGAAAAGTTACCTAAACTCTGCTGCTATGTCCAGAAATGGTATTGGACCAATAAGGGGTCCTTTTTTAATGTTAACAATTCTATGAATGTCTTGTTGCTGTTATAGAAAATTTTGCTAAACACGACATCTCAGATAAGCTACCCCAAACAGTGTCCAGTAACCCTACATATGCTACTGATCCAGCAATACTAGGATGGCAGAGGACACTGGCTGACTTGCAGAGGCACTGGCAGAACAATCCTAATGACAATGAGGTGCATGACAGTATGGTGGCAATCGCACAGTACCTAACTGACCTACATCAGAAGGTCAGAAAACGACACTGGGATAGCTTCCTCACGATCCCTGGGAAGACCAAGTAAGTGTCTCCAGGGTGTGTGGTACAATATAAACAGGGTAAGAGGGAAATCTAATCACATGACCGCTGTCCCAAACCCTGCTTACAAAGCCCAAGCCTTGACTGACCAGTGGGCCAGTGCCTCTCCACAGTCAAACCTACCTGCCAGTCATAGAGAGAGCCTTGACCACCACAGGCCCTCTAGGAATTCTCTGGTTGATGCCAATATTAATGTGAGGGATGGCACCTGTCTTCCCATAAAGTACGATGACTTACTTTGTGCTGTAAAAAAAGGTAAATCGACTGCTCCAGGCCAGGATGGTATAGCCTATGACATTCTCAGTGCTGTCCTTGCCTCATATGACACACCCCTATTGGATTTGTTCAATATGTCACACGCGGACAGTGAATTGCCAGCATCCTGGAAGAGTGCATTCACAATCCCAATTCCAAAGGGCTGTGGTGCTTATGGCCCCATTTCCCTAGTTAGCTGTATTTGTAAAATAAAGGAAAGAGTTGTTCTAAATAGGTTGTTGTATAAGATTGGCGATCAATTTCCTCCGAACTTACATGGTTTTCTGAAAGGGAGGGCAACGAGTGATTGTTTTGTAAAGGGTCTTAGCAATACTAGATCAACGTGCAGGGCATTCATTGACTTGAAAGGGGCGTTTGACAAAGCAAACAAGGAGGTAATTCTGGAGGAACTGGTTGCCAAAGGGGTTAAAGGGAGATTACTTGGGTGGATAAGATCTTATCTCTATCACTGGTTAGCAAGGGATTGGTTGCAGGGAAAGTTCTCTGACGAAAGGGAAATGGAACTGGGCACTCCACAAGGAGGGATCCTCAGTCCCATGCTTTTCAATGTACTAATGGACAGAATTGCACGCCACACTTTCCCTCTAGGCACGGAGGTGATTATCTATCCTGATGATATCATGCTGCAGCGTGAATCCCCTTCCATATTATGTGAAGCCCTGCACCAATTCGAACCCCTGTGTGTGCACATGGGACTCATTATTAATGAGTCGAAAACCAAATTTCAGGGATTACAGAAGCGTTGCAAACTCTTATGTATAAATTCTACTATACTAGGACGAGTGAATACCAACAAATACCTGGGGGTCCAGCTTAGTTATCATAAAGGCCCAGAATGCATTGATTACGTTTGTAACCAGTGCCTTCCTAGACTTGCATCATTGCGAGTCTTGGCTAATAGACAAAGAGGAGTTGGCATTCCAGTATTCAGAAAGATGTATATTGGTTCTATTAGGTCATTGATAGATTATGCAGCCCTGTCCTGGTACAATATAGTTGAATCAACTTTAAGAAAGTGGAAAAGGTACAAAATGAGGCAATGAGGATAGTCCTAGGTTGGCCCAAGCCTTCGAAAATTAGAGGTCATGCGGGCAGAACTGCAACTCCCAAGTATCGTGCATGTTATACGGGAAATTGCGTCACGAACAGCTGTCAGGATGATTAAATACGGGTCTGAAAGGCTAAGACACTCTCTGACGACCTATCACAACAGTGCACGTTCTCCTCCAAACACATACCTCGGCTGTATGTACAAACTCTTGAAGAACTTCAGTGTCATAACTCCTTTCATTAATTTAATACAAACCCCTGGTCGGGCCACCTGGAGTCCTCCCAGAGTGACAGTGGACATAGAGAAACTCCACAAGCCCAAGGATCATTGGCTGCCTTATGAACTTAAATCTCACTTCATGACAAAGTTGGAGACAATAGATCGTCACCAGACTGTACATACAGTATATATTGTGACGGGTCTGTAGATGGCACAAAGTCTGGGTGTGGGCTGTTCATAAGGGAGTACGAGTCGCCCATTCAGTACGTGGACACTAATTTCAAAAAGACTCGCTGACTGTCTTTCTTCCACACGGGTAGAACTGTATTCGATAGAAGAGGGACCAGGCTGTGTTGTGTCTTTATCTAAGGATGTTTACTTTTTTGTGGATGGTCAAGGAGCTCTCTCTGAATTACTGCCTCTCACTGCTACAGATTGTGCTATTGTCAATAGATGTCTATCGACCATCAGGTGTATTGAAAGCACAGGTCATAAGGTCCACTTTTCATGGGTTCCTTCCCATATAGGGATACCCTTCAATGAAAAGGCTGACGATCAACCTCGTAAAGCTCTGCTTTCGGCCTACAACTCTCCTGATATATCTGCTGAATATAGTTATACTACTGGCAAAAGCATGATCAGCTCTCTTGTTAGCCAGGATATTAATAGACAACTTAACGATAGCATAGCAAGTGGCATAGCTCTATTCATTGTGTAAATGTGGCTCAGAATACTGATGTAACATATGGTCAAAGAGGTGGACTTCATGACGCTATTGTCATGAGACTGAGACTAGGCTATAAATATTATTGGATTTCACCAGAAAACATTCTGTACCATGTGCAGTGTGTGGGACGCCGGTGGCACACACACTGCATCATTACATAATGGAATATCCGCTAACTGCTAAGTACAGAAAGCCACAACTTTCAACGCTGAAAAAAATCACATGGTTAATCAATAAAAAACTTTTACTCCCAGTTTTCCGTGAATATCCGGATTATGTACCACAATACTAACAAGCACTACATTCAGACATGTTTGTTTACAAGCACTACATTCAGACATGTTTGTTTACACTTATAAACACTTGCTATCTTCTGTTCGATCTTCCACAGACCAGCAACATTCAACAAACACTCCGCTACCAAGCACTAGCCGCTAACAACTGCGCTTCCAAGGCAGTGCAAGGGAGAAATGCTATTTAAAAAAAAAAATAGTTATGTATAGACTTTATGGTCAACTAAACAGTTGTGATGATGTCAAACGGAGAAAGAGAGGATATTCTTGCAGGGTGTGTGTGCCTTGTGTTTCCTAGCCATAGTTGCTGAGAAAATGTACTGCTTTAGGGCAATGTAAGCAAAATGCTACTGTGTATCAGTGGAGAATATGTGTAAAATAAATGCACGACAAGGGGAGGGGAAGATCTGAAACGAAGAGAGAGTTTTGTTTGGGGAGAGTGTAGTGGATGTGATGGTGGTGGAGGGTGTTGTGGCCATCACTCACCGACCAGCTGATAAGGCGATGCTATGTCATCACCTTCGGCCACGGCTGCCACTGATTTATTCACTGTATTCCTTTACTGTTCTAGTACCACCCTTTACTCCTGTATGTAATATGTCATACGAATGCCTCTGTATTTCACAGCATAGAGTGTAACCTATTTTTTTTTTTATCAAAGGGTATGTGGCTACACACACACACACACACACACACACACACACACACACACACACACACACACACACACACACACACACGCACGCACACGCACGCGCACACACACAACAACAACAACTAAAGAGTGGCCACACCTACGAATGTCCATTTACTAACTGTATATATAACTGTACTGGCTGAAGAAGGTGTGTCGCACGACCCACCACCTTCTTTTGTTGTAATAACACTCTGTACCTTTTACAACAATAAATATTTCAATTCAGTTCAAATCTTTGCTATTTCCAGACGATTTTACTCGTTATGAGAGACTTTTACAATTGAAGGTGTTGGATACTGACTATATTAACTTCTCCACTACCAGGGGACTGTTTATGGTTGAATAAAATAATTTGATGGTAGTAAGATACAGTAACTACCACAGTGCCATCGGATTCAAGAGGTTCACTTGAGTCATCCAGGTTCCTTCAAAGGTAGTTACAACCAATTAGGTCTATTCAGAAACAGTTACGTCAATGCACTTCCCTTAATGCCTTGCTTTTCTCGGGTAATTCAGGTGCAGACTAAGTGATTCAGGTCCACATTGGCCAATTCGGATAATTTAAATCCTTACGTCTTTTACATTCAGTTATAGTGCATTCACGTTAACTTGGTGGATATTTTCACCATTCTGCAGCCTATTTCCCGTACCTCAATGGACGAATAAGACAACAGTGAGGTCTTCCATTCTTTACGTAGCACTTTTTTAATTACTTGCGCCATATTATAGTATTATCTCTTGTTACGGTTCAGCATCAAGGCTTCAGGGATGACAATTTACACCTTGTTAAAATGAACAGAGAACATTTAGGTCAGTTCAGGTCAGGTCCCTCTGGAGTCAATCAGGATCAAGTAGGTTCATTCCCTGCCTTCATATCCAATCACCCTGTTCAAATTCAGACCCAAATACACTAAATGAAGTCAGCTTAGATCTAGTCTGTTTTTTCTGGATCCGGTGGTGCTTTGGTTAGCACATCGAGCCTGCAACTAGAAAAGCCTGAGTTCATTACTCAAGCTGTCCAACTTTTATAAGAGTCATTTCCCCCTTGTCCCTATTCACCCAACAGTACCACTGGGGACCTGTATGTTATGGTAAAAGGCTGTATGTTGTATTTTCGGGGGAGATTAGGACATAAAGAATTCGTCTGGCCTATTGATCCTATGCTCATTATTTACTCTAAGCTGTCCCAAACTTTCCATCCCTCTATGTTGATTGCTGAAATGTAACAGCAGGTTAACACAAGAATATGGTGCGTGTCACGAATAAGTGTTGAGGAAAAACTGCAGAGTTCAAGTATCTTTCTATCACTGAGGCTTGTGAAAAAGAATTAAAATATTGGCCAAGTTAGAGTAAAAGGACTATAATGCAGTGAATAGGCATTAATCTAAGTTACTATTTTGATGTATTCTGACATATAGAAATTGCTCCAGGAGTATTTCAGACAATTTATTATTTTCTTCTGGCCACACAAAGTCCATCAAGTCAGTCAGGGTCAAAACAAGTCAATATAGGTCACACGTTCATAAATGATTACCTAGATCTCATGCGATCCATTTCTTCTAGAACCGAGTGGTGGTGGTGGGGGAGCTGAGTGGGCAAGACTGGTTGGGATGGTGGTTGGTGGCAGAGCACAAACGGGAAAGTATGTCCTGTGAATATGGGACAGTTGAGCTAATCACTGTCACAATATTCACTACACCACAGCAGAGATGGGAGTAGTGAGGGGAAAGGAGTCGTTGGGATGGGCAGGAATGGTGAATGGGATAATCTGAATGGTTTCACTGCCTTTTAAACCTTTAACAGAAGACATATTGGTTCAAGTTTTCTTCATAAATGTATATTTCTACAAACGAAAAAAAAAACTTTATCAACAGTTACCTCTTTCCAGAACGAAAAAGAATCACCATATGATGAAAACGCAGAAATGAGTTACCAGTATTGTTAGAACTAAGAGTATATAAAGTCTACCTTGACCTCAACTCATAACTCGTAAAGCATGGTATGGGAACAGGTCCTCCAACGGTCTGGAAGAGGTAACTCTTATTCATTTTCACCCACCCTCAATGGCGTAGAAGCCAGTATAAGAAACCAAATATTCGAAAAGGAACTGAATGTTGTCTGAACATGACAGAAAGGCTTTATAGGTAGTATCACGAGTTTCATAATAATATAATGGCATTCGGTGGTTGCACAGTCAATGGAGCAACGAACGAATGAGAATTACTCTCTTATAACTCAAAGTTTAGAATATCCAGTCTCTAAAACTATACAATTATTCTCTGCATGAGTCTATAGCTAAATAATTCACACCCTTCGACATAGATGAGAGGGTATTTAGTGGCTGCCTCTCACTGCCTGTCGGCTTGTGATGAACATGTTGATTATCACATGCCTGGTGCTGCTGTAGACGATTTTTGTGCTGCTGCTGCTCCTGACGATGATTGTGGCGTTGCTGTAGGCTATTTTTGTGCTGTTGCTGCTCCTGTTGATCATTGTGGTGTTGATATGGAAAATATTTGTATTGGTCATGCTGCTGATGACGACTGTGTTCTTGGTCTTGGTGGGAATGGCTGGTGTTATAGGAGTGGTTGGTGTTGTGGGAGTGGCTGGTGTTATGGAATTGGCTGGTGTTATGGGGTTTCTGTTGTGGCTTCCTCTGCTGGTAACGCTGGCGTTGGAGAGCGCGGGAGACAGGGAGGAGGAGGGCCAGCAGGACATTTAACAAGAGACACCCACCACAGAAGCACAGACTGGCCACGTAGCTCTCACTCACATCACGCACCACACCTGAAACACAACACGCCATGTATAATCAAAGAAACAACTATATTCCCAGTTCCGTCTGAGGAAAAGTTTTAACTGGCGAAATACAGAGACAGCATTATCACTACTAGTTCGTGTTTCAGATGGTTCGATGATTCCGCAATGTATTAGTCAGACTTTGGGAAGATACTTGAGTCTGTGTCTATGGTATCTGTTTTTTACCTTAACTTGGCCTAAAAATTTTCGTCTCTCCCTCTTGAATGCTGAGTTGTGACGGTAGATAAATGTTGTATTCCTTTTACTTTAATTTGGTCCTGATTTTCGTCCTTTCACAACTAACTCCAGGTACATCGGTTACAGAAAAAGACAATCATACAGCTCCATATACTTTCCATAACACTTCATCGTGACTAGCACTATACTCTCGTCTAAATCTACTGTTACAACAAGAGCTTCTTAGCCCCATCGGGCTGACCAACACTTATGCAGATTAGAGCCGTACCTGAACCACACTTCACTCTGAAGCAAGTGCTTTGCGGCCCAATAGGTCCAAATGAGAGCCATCTCTAAACAGCTATCACCATCACCACAGCTACCACCATCACCTCCACCACTATCACCATCATCGTAATTACCATCAACACCACAATCGTTCCCATCACCAGCAACACCATCATCACAGTTACCACATCACCATGACAGCTACCACCACATCAGCATCACGACTACCGCCATCACCACCACCATCAACATCACGACTACCACCACCACCACCACACCTGCCACCACCATCATCATCACAGCTACGACCACCACCACCACAGCTGCCGCTACCATCATCATCACAGCTGCCACTACCATCATCATCACAGCTACGACCACCACCACCACAGCTGCCACCACCACCACCGTCATCTCAGGTACAACCTTTTCTACTGAAAAAAAAATAAAATCGTCTGTTCGTAGCATCAATGAAGTAATAGACATCAGATTGAAAAGTACAATCTCTCTCTCTCTCTCTCTCTCTCTCTCTCTCTCTCTCTCTCTCTTGAAAGACCTGTGAAACTCCACGAAAATGACCCACTGCCTCTTCTACTTGGGCATATTTTAAAACTCTTTAGAATAAATATTAGGGTCCAATCAGAAAATTCCAATAGATATTAAGCTGCAACTGGCCCATCTGGGATCCTATTCGAACCATCCTTCCATGCTTCATTAAAATCCATTTTCCAATTTTGGCTGCACTACACACACACACACACACACACACACACACACACACACACACACACACACACACACGCGATAATAATAATTTAGATTTAACATTTAAAATGAAGGGATGGCAATTTTAGGCCTGGTTATTGTAAAAACAGTATAGAATATGAAGCTAATCACATACAAATGTTGAGGAAAGACTGTAGAGCCGTAGTGTAGTCTTTATCCACCACTGGGCACTGTGAAATAAGCTGTGAAAGACGAAAATCGGGGCCAAATTGAATGTGATGCCAGTCAGTAAGAGGTGCTATGGAACGGATGATTAAATGAATCTACAGCAACAACAACAACAACAACATCAACAACAACACCTACTACTACTACTACTACTACTACTACTACTACTACTATTTTTTTAGCACACAAAATTAAGCAAGACAGCAATAAGACACACGACACATAATAAACTGAGACCAGATAACCTCACTTTGTCTCACCTGTATCACGAATTTTCTTCGGCTCAATTTTTTCTAATTTATAAAACATTGTGACCCTGCTTTTACTAACATAACTTTTACTGTAAGCAGAAGAAGGTGGAGAAAAACATAATACTTCATAATTTCTCACAAAATGTCATAATGTTATATCTGATGCTAAAGAACAATTAATATGAAAACCAAGCTCAGTTAATGCTTCTGTATTTAGAACTTAGAGGATACTGTAACTGTCAGGAATTGGCGTTTAAATCTGTGTTATATTGCCACTTCTCTCCTGCTGGAGAAAAAATACAGAAGTACATTTTTTTTTTATCGTACCTCAAAAGATATTACTTTCTTCAAGGTGGCCTTTTTCAACACAAAGCGGTTTAGTTTATGCCTCTGTTAAGATTACCTCACCTTTTTTTTTGCAAAATATTGTGTATTGTATTCAAAGGCTATACCAACAATACAGCGATTATATCTTAGCATTATACCACTTCATCATTAGCATAATCCAGCCTCTCTTCCCCACCTGTATGTGGGGAGTGGCAGGGCACAGAAAGCCAGGAAATGTAAAGGGTGAGATAGTGGGAGAACTACTCAAGAGCTTGTCCAATGAAACGGACTACACATCCATTCTTTCGCCTGTCAAGCCCCAGAATCCTGGCTCAGTCTGACTGGTGCACCTGTTCACACGCAGCTTCATATTTACCTGTCCAATAGAAACAATCCAACGACTGTCTTGGCAAAATAAGGGATGCCAAGTCCTTGTCATACACTCTATAAAATTCATCCAGCCAAATCGATAATCAGCCATTTCCTGGTCTCGTCATCTTCCATACGTCTCATTTTCACACACTCATTTACCGTCTCTATCCTCTTTCTTCTTGGCCTATCACCCCTCTTTCCACTTTAAAATCACTCACATATACCCTTTTCACAACCCAAGTTATATCCATTCTCTCTATATGACCACACTATCTATGCACACACTCTTCAACGGTGTTGTTCACAGACATCCTTAATCCGTTTCCTTCACGATTGTCATGATTCCTTATTCTACACACACTCCACACTCCACACATGTTTCTCAAGGATACCATTCCACCTATCTAACTCATTAATATTTGTTGTCATGCCACACTAGAAGAGTCTCACGCCCATGTGTTAATGTGAGAATTAATATGATGAGCAAACATTACATATGCTGCGGTAAACCTTAACTGATTTGGGGTAAATTATGCTGATGCAGATACACAAGGGCAAGCTTTAAATAATCTGGGGTTAACTTTACATATAGGGTGTTAAATTTACATATAACAGGATAAACATTTATATGATGATGTAAAATTTGCTTATACAGTGGTAAGCATTACACAGGATGCAGTAAACATTACATTTTCAGGTAAACTTTAAATATCCTAGGGTAAATTTCACATATACTGAGGTCAACATTACATATGATGGGGCTAACTTTACATAAGCTGGGCTAGCTTGTATAAAACTTGAATAAATGCAACATTTATTGGGATATATTTTATATTCCTTGGTAAGCTACTGTTTATAAAGGGTAAACTTTGAATAATATGTGCTTAACTTTAAATTTACTGTGGTATGTTTAAAAGTGTTAGTTCAAAATATATTGTTAAGAAGCAGGGGTTGCCAGTTAGGTAGTCGAGAAGTTTCTCAGTGTTTCCCATACCACAGTTCCGTTACATGTCAGAGTTGCCAGTTAGCCTGCTGCTTGTGAGTGTAGTAATTTCATAAGCTGTACATTAATTTTTATGCTCTTTTTCTCAATGATATTCTATTTATGTGACTGGTTGTTAAATTCTGTAATTTAATGTAAGTTTGTATACTAAATAATTTACAGTGTTATGTAAAGTAGGAAAACTCTGGCATATTTTGGATGTCTCTGAGTTGGTAACTGTTGTAACCGTGCTCTCTCTCTCTCTCTCTCTCTCTCTCTCTCTCTCTCTGGAATACACCAGAACTGTTGGGAAATGCAGAAGTTTCTTGGGTAAAGTAAGGCTATATAAGGATGGGGAAGAGACTAGAGCAAGTTCAGTCGATTTTCAGTTCAATTTGAGTGTAGTGCAGTGTCAGTGCAGTGAAGTTTGCATATTTTCGATACTTGTGAAAACAGTGAAGTGTTGGCAAACAGTGAAGTCTTAGTGAAGTTTGTTTATCATCAGTATTTGTGAAAATAGTGAAGTGTTGGCAAGCATTAAGTGTAACTGCAGTTAGTAAAGTTTGTATACCTCCAGTGCTTATGGGAATAGTGAAATGAAGTTAGAAAGCATTCAGGGTAATTTTTTGGAAAATAGTGAACTTAAGAAGCCAGTGTCTATTTACGACGCCTCAGCTGATCTCGAGTACTGTTCACCTAAAGGCTGACCATAGGAAGAACAACTCACTGGGCAACGTCCTTCCTATACTGAACTACTGCTATTGGAGCCTGTGGCAGTGTGGGATGGGGACGTAACACTGGTGTCAGGAATGGAATTATTATGGGCTGTAGTGAGTCTAACCTTCGACATGGAGGCAGAAAGTGTACAGGCAAGAGGCCAAGCTAGGCAGGGGGAGGCATCGCTGGGTGCAATTATGAAGCTATTATAAGCACAACTACAGGCACAGAACGAAGGACAGAAAGAACTTAAATGACAATTACAGGCACAAAATAAAGAACTCAAAAAACAGTTATAAGCAAAAAAGTGTACAACTATAAGCGCAGAATGATGAACAGAAAGAGCTCAAAGAACAATTACAGGCACAGAATGAAGGACAGAAAAACTCAAAGGACAGCTACAGGCACAAAATGAAATCAAAGAACTATTGCAAGCACAGACGGAAGAGCTTCAAGAGGCATTACAGGAGCAACAGAGGGAACTACAACTTAGGATGCAAGAACAGCTAGGTGCTTTCATGGAAGAAATGAAGGAAGAACAGGAACAACTGAAGGAGGAGATATATGCTGAGCTATGACAGCAGAAGCATGAGGTAACCAATAATGTGACAGAGTGCAAATAGCATGTAGACGACCATTTGAAGATAATTAGTGAGGAAATAGTGACAGAGTGCAGGCATTATGTAAATAACCAGTTGAAGCATGTAGGCGACCATGTGAAGATAAAACTGGTCATCAGCCAAAATGGTTCTGACTTATTCTCACCTGTTTCTAATTTGTTACCCCCAATTTCTAAACTCACCCTACAATTTGGCTATTACGTAACCTTGCCGTACTACATCAAAAGTGAGGGAAAATTCCATGAAACATGCAAATTCGTCGTGTCAATAAGTCTATATATTGTTACAAATATACTTTGTATTTAATTTATATCATATACTCAGCACAAACCGATATATTTACAAAACATTATTACATGACCTTTACACATTAAAAGTGCCTATGCATTTTGTGTTTGCAGGAGGAATTAATCTCACGCTGTAAAGTCCAACAAAAGTCGCCCACCATGTTTGGACTGAATCGGCCTTGATATTGGCTCTCCATTGTGACGATTTCGTGGTGAAACATTGTGCCATGCTCATCACTGACATTGCCAAGAATAAATAGCCAGAAGTCAACATGAGAATGGAAGAAATTAATCTTCAGCGACATTCAAGCACCGAGTGCATAAAAACTCTTCAACATCTTGTCCATATGCTCCTCATAATTCGACCCTCGAAAATTTCCGAGGTAATTCTTGGTGAGAAACATGAAGCTTTCCCAAGTAGCCCTTTCCAGCTCAGATAAGCTCATTACAAACTCCTGGACATTGAGTATAAGATGAATTTGAGAGACTACTGAAAAAAACTGCCTCTGCTTTGGCCTCAGATACAATGCCTTGGAACTTCGTTAGCAAGCAGTGGAAGCCAGAACCATCTTGATCCATGGCCTTCACAAAGTTCCTCATCAAAGTTTCAAATGAAGTGGAGGCAAGAATATCTTCTAAGGGTCAACAAGAGGTTTATTAAGACAGTTGAACCTTTCAGTCATATCTTTCGGTCACACTGGGCACTCCTTTTGTGTGTGACGCTTAACGTCTGCTCTGTTGTCCCATGAACAGAGAAAACACATGTGCTTTGTGTAACCTTGCTAAAGCCCTAGAAGCAAGCAGATCACTTTCTGGTCCCCACAGATGCTCAGCTAATGTGTTTTGTAGCAAGTAGCAGTCAACGGAATACTCATAGTTTCATAACTTTCATTCATTCCATGGGCATGCACAGCTGGAACAGAAGGAAACTCATTTCCATTATGGAGAAGGACTGCCTTCCCAGAACCTAAGAACGACGGCTATTTTCCTTTTTGATAAGGAAGAGACTTATAAAGGTGTTTCAACCCCTCCATGGCCGAAGGCCCGGAATTTTCAGTGCACGCCAGGCCGACACCGGGGCCATTTTTTGAGTTTCGAAAATTGATTTTTTTTCTTGCCATATTGGAGAGAAAGTTCAGACGCACCTCACAGAGCAAATCTCAGCTTCCTAGACCCATTCCATGGCTTGCAATGGAGCGCTAAAGTTGCAGAAATATCAGCAACCGATGTCTGCTGCCCAGAGGCGAGTGCAATTTTGCAGGTGTTATTTTTTTTTACCCCCCCAAAACAATGCAAATGGTGCTGAAATTATGTGCATATGTGAAATATGATATCGAATGATTTCAGTACATAATATGTTAGGAATGGTGAGGAAAAAATAAATATTATGAATATTTTTACACCTTTTTAATATATGTATATGGTAGTTTCGAGTTATTTTTTACGTTATTGTTGTGCCAATGCTTGGAAAAGAGAGTGAAAGGGTTAAATTTTCAGTCCTAAATGAGAAAATTGCCCGTCCTCTGACGCTAGGCTCTCCCACAAGAGATGAAAGTGCAGGATCAGATCCGATTAGCAATATGGAAGTTGAGTTGCAACTTCCAGGCCCCACACCATGTGCATTGCTAAAAACAGAATAGTAATGCAGTTTCAAAGCTACGAATAAGTCTAATTATTACGAATACAGAGACAAGGCAGAAATAAATACGTTTACAGACGGGGGAAAACGTATTTTTTCCATAACAACGCCTTCATCTTTCTATATCATTTTACCTAATTTTCGCAATATATGTTACTATATCGTAAACAGGGTGGTTGTGTGTTTTGCAAGGGATGAAAAAATGTTTTGCAAGGGATGAAAAAGATTATGTTTTCTGTCTAGATCGGGATAATGGGTGTAACTATGTGTTTTTAGGCATGGCCACGAGTACATCCACTCGTCACGGCAGCCTGTGGTGAACTGACAGATGATATGTGAGAGGGTGAAGCCAGTCAGTCTCATGTCCTAGATGTTCGTTCACTTCTCGAAAGGTTTCACAGTTTCTTGCAAGTCGTACTGCATAGAATGATCCAAACCATTACAGTAAACCTGAGCAAATAGATAAAGAAACCTAGACAAAAATGTATTTTTCAATTATTATCATGTCTTTTTTTGTTTGTGCCTGTATTAATTCATAAGCGTAAACAGGTGGTTGTGTGTGTTTTGCAAGAGGACAAAGATGATATTTTCTGCCTGGGTCGAGATAATGGGTGTAGTTGTGCTTGTCTAGGCATGGCCAGGAGCGAAAAAATCGAAAATCCACTTATCATGGCAGAAGTCTCTGAACTGCTTGATAGGGTATATGGGAGTGTAGTGTAGGTCAGTTTGAAGACGTTCAGAACGTTCGTTCACTTCCCCAAACTTTTTGCAATTTTTTATAAGCGACGCTCAAACGACGCCTGCGGCCATTTATCGGCAAAATGTCATTCGACACCGGCAGCCACAAAGGGGTTAACGATACAACGTCATAACAGTGCCTTCATCTATAGCTTCCTTTCTGGTCATTCTATAGCTGCTGTTGTAGACGACCATCGTTCTTCATCCAGATTTATCAACAGTGGTGTTCTTCAGGGCTCTGTCCTAACACCAGCTCTCTTCCTTTTATTCATCAAGGATCTTCTAAGCTGTACATCTAACCCTATCCATTCGTATGCTGATGATTCCACCCTTCACCTTTCCATTCAGTTCCCGCAATATTCATCTCAGCAGTTACTTCAACAAACAAGGGATGAGGCTATTGCACACCTAATGTCTCACTTGGCTTGTATCTCTGACTGGGATAAAAATAATCTTTTGTTTTTAATGCACCAAAAACTAAGCTTTTACACCTATCAACCTGACACAATCTTCCACAGTAGTACCCACTAATGTTCAATAATATCCAGCTCAATCCTGCATCATCCTTGAACTTGCTTGGAGTTTCATTCACTCGGGACTTATCTTAGAAAGATCATATTACATCTCTTGTAAAATCTGCTTCCAAGAGGTTAGGCGTGCTAAGTCGACTCTGTACCTTCTTTACCTCTGCACACTTGTTGACTTTATACACGGGTTTTATTCTCCCCTGTTTAGAGTACAACTTTCATGTGTGGGGAGGCTCCCCACATACAGCTCTTCTCAGTAGGGTGGAGTCAAAGGTTTTTCGTCTCATAAGCTCTTCTCCTTTTACTGGCTCTCTTCAACCTCTGTCTCTTCGCTGCATTGTTGTATCTTTATCTCTTTTCTAATGCTACTTCAATGGTCGCTGCTCCTCTGAACTGTCTGCTTGCATCCCTTCACCTCTTCGACGGGTCGCACCCGTCTAGCAACAAACTCTCATCCCTTTTCTGTCCAGCTATCTAATGCAAGGGTTAACCGTTACTCCCAGTCCTTCATTTATGCAACAGGTTAACTCTGGAACTGTCTCCCTCTGTCTGTATTTCTTACTTCTTATGATCTCCAGTCTTTCAAACGCAGTGTGTCCAGGCATCTCGAAATGAACGGATCTTGAATTTGGCTCTCTTTTGCATTGTATTTGTTTTTTTTTTCTTGGAAGGAACGGTTTGTGGGCTCCTGGCCTTTGGTTCCTTCTTTCTTGCATTAAAAAAAAAAATCATGTCGTCCATCCTGAAGTACATTGAGAGCTTTTCATGTCTATGATGGAAGGTGGTGGCACAAATTCCACGTTGTAGCTTGAGTCGAGATCCAAGGATTCATTTTTCTCCTTGGGGGGGGTTAAGATCTGTTATAAGGTCATGCAGCTCTACCTGACTGATGAGGTGTGGCCCCTTTCTCCCTAAATCTTATTGAAAGTGGGCATCCATTCAATGCTCCTCCTCATTAGATTCTGATTCACTTGTGATACTTAATGGAGGATCTGGAACTGGAAGCTCAGGGCCATGGGGTGCATGCCTTAGAGAAGGTATGTAAAGATACCTGATCTTGGACCGAGTTTTCACTTAATTCCCGTTGGTGTTAGTGAGGTAAAAGTTGCAGTCAGGACAGTGATCATTCGGTTCGCGTCAAACCATTGGTACAGCGAAAGACACACCTGATGGCCATTTCATGTGGTTTACACCGAGCCTGCATGCCATGTGGGTGCCCACTTCTTGTCCTGATTACCATCAGGACATTTGAAGTTATGTTTGTCAGCACTTTTATCATTCCTTGTAATTGGTCTCTTCAGGCTTCCAGGTATAAAGAACCCACAGATGTTGCAGAAAGAGTCTGTTGCATTCATTCGATTGCGGTGCTTCACTGCTTGCCAACACAGATCACGGCACTGTGACAGTAAAGAAGAGCTGAAATGGAATAGTAGCAAATATAAGATTACCATTCCATACATAGGTGTAAAAAAAAAAAAAATGCTTGATGGTAGGAAAATTTTTCCCAACTTTCGGCTGTGACTGATTCACTTTGAGCTACTAAATATCTTTTGGTTCAGGTACTTAACTGAAGCTGATATAACCACCACAATTACTAGCTGAATGAAACTTTGCAAGATATATCTATCTCTATGATTGGAGTTGAGTCGGATTTTTCAGCAAACGAGCAGATTTTCTTATAGTATAATGGTTCTCGAAAACTGGACATACTGGCGAAAAATGGATATCATATTCGAAATTTACAGGTTCATGTTTCTTAGAATCACCTAAAATTATACTAGAACCAAAACACTTTTTAAATTTTGTAGACCAGTGTAATTAATGAGAATGTTGAGGTTGTAAAGAAATATTGCACTGCTGAGCCTCAAGTTAGCGTACAGGGAGCACATGAAAAGAATGGACAGTGTATGGTGAATCTTGATGGAATCCAGGCATGTAAAGTTAGCATTACGGGGTTGAATAATCAGAATGCAGAAGTTTGAAGTCCTGGACTTAATTATGATGCCCAAGTTTTTAGGCCCCAAACTAATAAAGTGCATGGCTATAATGGGGGGTCCAATTAAAAAGAAACTTCAGGAATTTGATGGTAGAGTATCTTGGGAAGCTTACCGTGCACAGTTTGAGTTACTTACTGATCCGAATGGTTGGGATGATAGGCAGAGGGCAGTGCAGCTTGCTACTAGCCTTAGGGGTGCCACAATGGAAATTCTGGGCCAGATGTTAGTGATGATGAGGCACAGTTATCAGTCCCTAGTAGAAGTGTTGGAGCGCAGATATGGACCCATGTACCAGACTGTGGTTTACAGAGCAAAAGTCCGGAGCCGTGTACGGGCTGGAGGAGAATTCTTCCAGCAGCTTCCTCACGACATGGAGAGTATGGCATACAAGGCATACCCTGGAGCAGCATCTAACCTGTTGGTTATTCTTCTGAGGGACCAGTTCATCGATGCTCTTGATAGTGTAGAGCTGAAAATGCAAGTGAAGCAGGGACAACCCAGATGCATGCAGGATGCACTAGCCAGGGCTCTAGAATGTGAGTCCTGCATCAGGTCCAGTACATGCACTTTTCAGGCAGGTCGTAGTGCAGGATTCAAGGCAAGAAAGGCGCAGGTTCGTGAAGTGGAAAATTTTGAAGGAAGATGCTGGTACTGTGAAAAGCCAGGACATCAGAAAGTGGATTACAGCAAGTGGAAGAGAGAACAGAAGACCGGAGGAGGTTGCTGGTTCTGCGGGAAGCTGAGACACAAGAAGGTGGATTGTTACAAATGGAAGAAGGAATAAGAAAGGAACAGTACAAGGAAATCCACGACTGCAACAAACGGGTGTTGGACATGTGGTGAGGTGGGACACTTCAGCTATGAGCGTCCAAATGAGAAGAATGACGGTAAATTAGTGAAGGCTGGTGACGAGAGGCAACAACCAACCAGTTTTTCCAAAAAAGCCCCACTGCTGAGGAAATGAAGGAGAACCATGATGAATAGTGTGCGAGAAGGTGCAAGAACAGACGGCAAGCAATGTAGTGGGAATAGTAATTTTGGCAAGAGATGCCGCCATACTGTTGTGACAGGACCAGCATCAGATGAAGAAGACCTGAAGAGGATGTAGATGAGGATGTAGATTTACAACCAGTGCTAGAGTGGCTGCACCAGAGCACAGTGTGACCATCTTGGAAAAAAGTTTGCAGGTTAAGCCCTGTGACCAAGCGCTACTAAAGTCAGTGGGACCTTCTTCGTCTGAACAACAGACAACTGGAGCATCAGTGGGAGACACCCTATGGCCCCAGCAAGTATTTCAGGTAAGGGAGCATCGCTACACAACTCTGTCATTCTGCCTCTCACTAACTATTTTCGGACACGAGGTGCTTCACTCCCATAGATTTTAGCGATTTTACGAAAGCCATATACCACACCACATCATACCAAGCTATGCCACTTCTCACACAACAAACAAAAAATCACACTCCCACATCATCTCACACCAAAGGTATTTACCGACCAGAGGCTGCCATATACTTTGTACTTGTTCAGGGGTCGTAGAAATCTGGAACTTGAATTTAAAAGAATTATCTTTTTGTTTTGCTTTTTTTTTTTATATGACATAAAGGGAACTGCTAAACTAAGACGCGTGGCAAAGTTTAGAAATGTGAACGTGTATTTCAAGAATACCTTTAGACAAAAAAAAAAATAAATAAAGACAAGCAAAGCATTATTATTTTTTTACTAATATACTAAGTAACGATTTGGTGTGTACCACTGTAGATCAATCAACTGTATAGTCTGTGTAGATGACATATATGAAAACTTTTTATAAATTATAAGACTGGAACAAAACTCAAAATGCCTAAATAATGGATGCTTAAAGGTGACTAAGAAGGGAATAGGAAAGAAGTCTGAAGTGGATGAATAGTAAAAATAAAACAAAATGATGATACCATAAGAATGTCAGATGAATGATCAATGTGTGAACAGGAAATCAGGCGTGGCAAAGGAATATTTAGCGTGCTATTGGTCAGGCTGGGCCTCCCATGTAATGTGAACAAAACTACTCTGAAGGTAAGAGTGGGATGAGTAGGGACTGGCCCGCAGGAAGCCAACTGGATTTAGTAATATTTAGGTTGTATGCAGTACTCTAGGTCAGGATATCCCTAGCTGAAACCTACGTGGAGGAGCAACATAGTCCTTAAGAAGCCTCGCTCACTATTAAAATGTCTTTTGTTGAGAACAGGGAGACCGTAATACTCTTGTTCCTGTGACTGCTTCATTATATGTGCATTTTAATGGCCTTAGCTAAAAATTCTTTAGGATATCCCGTATGATATGAAAGGAATATATAAAACAGATAACAATGAAATATTATATTGGCACAAAAGAATGTAATTTCTTCTGTTTTATAGAGATAGAACGACGTGTTCATAGACTATCAAGAAACGTATAGGCCCTACTGGCTGACATGATAGCAGAAGACGGCATCCTCGTCGGGGTGAAGACAGCAGGAATGTTTCCGGCAAATATTAATCGCGTGAAAGGAGTGGATGTAAGGACTATGCAACGGTGGGATGATGAGGACTCTGTAGAGGCCAGTCCAAGGAGAGGACGCCCCCTGACACAGCAGCTCAAAATAGCCAACATGTCGATGCAGACTATAAAGAACGTGACTAAAAAACAATTAAATAAACGCGATTTAATTATTTCAGAGTGCTGAATTTACCTTAATGCGGGATCTCGAAACTGGTGCGAAATTCAAGAGAAAGTGGTGTTCAGTGCCATACCCCACCTAGGCGGAAAGCTCTCTGTGAACAAGTATGGTGGACTTGATTTTCCCCTGTTATACACACAGTTATATTTGATGAGCAGTACAGAAGACAGGATTTTGGTAGATGCAGGTCTGTTTTTTGACATATGCAAACATTCGGAAATAAAGTTTGTTCAGGTCAATATTGTGTATCGAAAAAAGAAATGACCAAATTATTTTCTCTCAGTGCATGGAAATGGACAAGAGATCTTACACAATGGTTCTTAACCAAAGATGAATTTACTCCTAAGGGTAAAAGGAACTACAGCGAGGGTTTAATAGATCAACAACAATGTTACAAATGAAAATGAAAGAATAACTTATGGCATGAAATTATATAGATAGATAGATAGATAGATAAATGGATAGATAGATAGACTGATAGATAAATAGACAGATAGACAGATAGATGTTGCAATTTAAGTCAAATACTTGCACTAAATCTTCCATGTTTATCTGTAGGTTAATGTCATATTTACAACTGAAGAAGCGAGATTTGCCAGTTAGGTAGTCGAGGATCTTCTCAACGTTTCCTGTCGTTTACCGTAGCTTCGGTACGAGTCAGAGTTGCCAGTTTGCCTGCTATTTTTGAGCGCAGTTATTTCGTAAGTTATGCATTAATTTTTGTGCTCTTTTTCTCTATAACGTTTTATTTATGTGATTCCTTGTTAAATTATGCAATTCAATTTAAGTTTGAATGTTAAATAATTTACAGTGTTATGTAATGTAAGAAAATTCTGGCATGTTTTGTTGTCTCCGAGCTGGTAACTGTGCTCTCTCTCTGGAATATACAAGAACAGTGGAAAAATGTAGATAATTATAGAACAATGCAAGCTTGTATAAGGATGAGGAGGAGACTAGAGCAAGTTAAGTCGGTTTTCAATTCATTTTCACTGTAGTACAGTTTGTATAATTTCGGTACTTGTGAAAACAAGGAGGTGTTGTCAAGCATTAAGTGTAACTGCAGTTAGTCAAGTCTGTATAGCTCCAGTGCTTGTGAGAATAGTGAAGTGAAGTTGGCAAGCATTCAATGTAATTATCTGGAAAATAAAGACAGTGAACTTAGAAAGCCAGTGATTATTTACGACGCCTGAACTGTTCTTGTGTACTGTACACCTTAAGGCTGACCATAGGAAGAACAACTCACTGTGCAACGTCCTTCCTATACTGTACTACTGCTGTTGGAGCCTGTGGCGGTGTTGGACAGAGACGTAAGACTGTGTAAGGAGTGTGGATTATTCAGGGCTGCAGTGAGGCTAACCTTCGACATGGAAGCAGGAGGTGTGCAGACAAGGTTTCAAGCTGGACAGGAGGAGGAAATGTCCCTGGCAGCAATTGTGAAGCTACTATAGGCACAGAAGATAGAACTCAAAGAACAATTACAAGCAGAAAGTGCCCAACTACAGGTACAGAATGAAGGACAGAAAGAACTCCAAGCACAATTACAGCCCCAAAGTAAAGAAATCAGGAACGAAATCAAGAAGCAGTTGCAAGCACAGAGTAAACAACTTCAAGAAGCATTACAGGACCAACAGAGGGAAGTACAACTGAGGGTGCAAGGACAGCTAGATGCATTCATGGGGGAAATGAAGGAGGAAGTAGATGCCAAGCTAAAGCAGCAGAAGTATGAGATAAGCAATAATGTGATGGAGTGTAAACAGCATGTAGACGACCAGTTGAAGACAATTAGTGAGGAAATAGTGACGGAGTGCAAACAGCAGGTGGACAACCAACTGAAGATTAGTGAGGGAATAGTGACAGACTCCAGTCAGCATTTAGATAATCATTTGAAGCATGTAGTCGACCATGTGAAGATGATTAGTGAGAAAATTAAGGCTGAAAAGGAATATTGAACTGCTGAGCCTCAGGTTAGTGTACAGGAGCATATGAAAGGAATGGACAGTGTATAGTGAATCTTGACGGATCCCAGGCATCTCAAGTTAGCATTACAGGGTTGAATAATTAGAATGCAGAAGGTTTAAGTCCTGGACTTAATTATGATGCCCAAGTTTTCAGGCCCCAAACTAGTGAAGTGCATGGCTATAATTGGGGTCCAATTAAAAAGAAACCTCAGGAATTTGATGGTAGAGTATCATGGGAAGCGTACCGTGCACAGTTTGAGTTACTTATGGATCAGAATGGTTGGGATGATAGGCAGAGGGCAGTGCAGCTTGCTACTAGCCTTAAGGGTGCCGCAGTGGAAATTCTTGCCCAGATGTCAGTGATGGAGAGGAACAGTTATCAGTCTCTAGTGGAAGTGCTGGAGTGCAGATAGGGATCCATGTACCAGACTGAGGTTTACAGAGCAAGGTTCCGGAGCCATGTACAGGCTCGAGGAGAATCCCTATGGCAGTTTGCTCATGACCTGGAGAGTATAGCATATAAGGCATACCCTGGAGCAGCACCTAACCTGTTGGCTATTCTTCTCAGGGACCAGTTCATTGATGCTCTTGACAGTGCAGAGCTGAATGCGCAAGTGAAGCAAGCACAATGCAGAGGCATGCAAGAATCATTAGCCAGGGCTCTAGAGTTTGAGTCCTATGTCAGGTCCAATACATCCACCTTTCGGATAGGTCGTAGTGCAGGATTCAAGGCAAGAAAGGGGCAGGTATGTGAAACGGAAAAATCTGAGGGAAGTTCCTGGTACTGTGAAAAGCCAGGACATCAGAAAGTGGATTGCAAGAGGTGGAGGAGAGAACCGGGGAAGATCAGAGGAGGTTGTAGCTTCTGTGGGAAACTGGGACACAGGAAGGTGGATTGTTACAAGTTGAAGAAGAAGCAAGAACAGAACAGTGTAAGGAAATCTCAGATTGCAACAAACGGGTGTTGGAAATGTGGTGAGGTGGGACACTTCAGCTATGAGTGTTCAGTTGAGAAGGATGAGGGTAAATTAGTGAAGGCTGGTGGTGAGAGACAACAACCAGCCGGTTTTTCCCAAGTAACCCCACCACTGAGAAAATGTAGGAGAACCTTGACAAATAGTGTGTGAGAAGACAGAAGAACAGACGGCAGGGAGTGTGGTAGGAATGGGCATCTTGGCAAGAAATGCCGGCATACGGTTGTAAAAGGGCCAGTGTCAGATGCAGAAGACCTGCAGAAGATGCAGATGGGGGATGCAGATTTACAACCAGTGCTAGAGTGGCTGCAACTGAGTATACTGCAACCATCTTGGGAAGAAGTTTCCAAGGTAAGCTCTGCGAACAAGAGCTACTGGAGTCAGTGGGACCTTCTTTGTTTGAACAACGGACTACTGGAGCGTCAGTGGGAGCACGGCTGGATTAAGCATGTGGGAGGCCCGGGGCCCGCTTGGAAGGGAGGCCCCCTTTCCAACTCCCCCAATGGCATACACCACAGACTGGTAACCTAAATCCTAATATATAAATAGGACACTTTTAGTTAGGAAATACTGAACGGGGACTATTCATCCAATGCTGTAATATGTAATGCATAAACACGAAATGAAATGAACACAAGTTGCTCTGGTGGGAGGCCCCCTCTTGGTGGGTGGCCCAGGGCCCGGGCCCCTTGGGCCCCCCCCTTAATCCGGCGGTGAGTGGAAGACACTCAATTGCCTCAGCAAGTATTGGCAACTGATGGTTCTGAGGAAGATGTGGTCCTAGATCTTGGATGAGTCCCATAACCAGATCACTAGTGGGCACCTGGGAGTGAAGAAGACTCTAAGCTGGCTGCAACAGAGGTTCTACTGAATTGGTATGCGCCAGGATGTTGAGGAGTGGTATCGGGCCTGTGATGTGTGTTGTGCCAAGAAGGGACCCAAGAAACCTGGCTGCGCCCCTCTTCAGTTGTACCAAGTGTGTGCACCAATGGAAAGAGTCGCAGTGGAAATTGCTGGACATTTGCCACTCACTGAAACAGGAAACCAGTATATATGTGTCGCCATGGACTACTTCACAAAGTGGCCAGAAGCCTATGCCATCCTCGATCAAGAGGCTGCAACTGTCGCTCAGGTGTTGGTTGACCAGTTTTTCTGTCGTTTTGGGATGCCACAAGAGCTACATTCAGGCCAGGGTAGAAACTTCGAGTCTGCTGTGTTCCGTGAGTGCTTTAAGTTATTGGGAATCAAGAAGACCAGGACGACCCCACTAAGGCCACAGTCAGATGGGATGGTGGAGAAATTCAACTGAACCCTGAGACAAGAACTGGCCAAGTACTGCAATGATGGACAAACAGAATGGGGCCAGAAATTACCTGCATTGCTGATAGCATATCGGTCTGCATCCCAAAAGTCTACCACCTACTCTCCTAAAAAATTGGTGTTGGGCACTGAGTTACACTTACCCATTGACTTGTTAATGGGAAGACCACCTGGTGAAGAGCTGCCTACAGACACCACTGGCTATGTGAAGCATCTTCAGGAAAGGCTGGCTGAGATACATCATCAAGGGCGAGGAGCCCTCAAGTTTTCAGGAGAGGTGATGAAGTGCATGTATGATACCAAGGTAAGTGAGTTGAGCTTCAAGGATGGTGACCAAGTTTGGTTATACAATCCTCAGCGATGGAAGGGACAGTCACAGAAGCTGCAGAGCCCATGGGATGGGCCTTACACTGTGTTGGACCGCCTATCAGACATAATGTATTGGACTCGGGGAGGCAGGAAGTCTCGCCCGAAGGTGCTGCATGTGAACCGTCTGTGGCAGTACCATGGGCCAGGACAGTACAGCTGGGACGTCTCTGAGGAATCGTGCTCTCCCACAGCCGAGGATGTTGAGAGGACCACGAAACTGAAGTGCAAGAGGATGGTGACCGTTTCCCTAGGGAAGAAATGAATCCTGAAGAAGACCAAGTCATTCCAGGAGTGGACTGTGTGGTAGAGCAGGGACATCATTGGAAGCGGCATAGATGAAGACCTGATTAGATGAATAATTATTTTGAGTATAGTTAGAAGATTCATTAGGATAGAAGTTTCATTAGTATTAAGGTTTATGTATATATTGTGTACTTTTGTCGGGATGACAAAGGACTAGGGAGGGGGTAGTGTTAAGAAGCGAGATTTGCCAGTTAGGTAGTCGAGGAGCTTCTCAACGTTTCCTGTTGTTTACCTTACCTTCAGTACGAGTCAGAGTTACCAGTTTGCCTGCTGTTTGTGAGCGCAGTTATTTCGTTAGTTATGCATTAGTTTTTGTGCTCTTTTTCTCTATAATGTTTTACTTATGCGATTGCTTGTTAAATTTTGTAATTCAATTTAAGTTTGTATGCTAAATAATTTACAGTGTTACGTAATGTAAGAAAACTCTGGCCTATTTTGTTGTCTCCGAGCTGGTAACTGTGCTCTCTCTCTCTCTCTCTCTCTCTCTCTCTCTCTCTCTCTCTCTCTCTCTCTCTGGAATACACCAGAACTGTGGAAAAACGTAGATAATTCTAGAACAATGCAAGCTTATATAAGGATGGGGAGGAGACAAGAGCAAGTTTAGTCGGTTTTCAGTTCAGTTTGAGTGTATTGCATTTTGTATATTTTCGGTACTTGTGGAAACAATGAAGTGTTGTCAAGCATTAAATGTAATTGTAGTTAGTAAAGTCTGCATAGCTCCAGTGCTTGTGAGAATAGTAAAGTGAAGTTGGCAAGCATTAAGTGTAATTATTTGGAAAAAAAAAAAAAAAAAAAAAAAAAAAAAAAGGCTGAACCTAGGAAGCCAGTATTTATTTACGACGACTGAGATGATCCTGTTTACTGTACACCTAAAGGCTGACCATAGGAAGAACAGCTCACTGGGCAACGTCCTTCCTATACTGTACTACTGCTGTTGAAGCCTGTGGCAGTGTGGGACGGGGACGTAACACAACTATATCTTTTTACTGATGCAGTATAATACTTGCAATTGCATTATAACTGTGTGTGTCTGCTAAACAGTGTTTTTACATCGATACCTAATATATTCTACATCTGATGTTGTGGCTTCTTCACGGAGTAGGAGAAACATGGTTAATAAATTTTTGGTATAACGGACTTCACAAAAATCACTGGCCTCGAGGATGGAGTAAGTATATTGATAATTACGAACATACAGTATGCCGCTATTCATAATAATACCATTCCAAGCCCTACGTATTTTGTGTATGATTTCACACTTTTGAAACCAACCGTATAGTTGGGGAATATTTAAAAATTGTCATTATGATGTCATATTTTAAAAATTACCGTTAATGATTGTGCTCACGCTATAATAGAAACCATACTGATGAAGGCTTTTAAGCAAGCCCTATTAAAACATAAATTCCACAAGTCTTCTTTAGGTTGATTAAATAGATTGTTGGTAGTAGGAATAAAATAAGGGCTACCGATATGAAGGGGTTAACTGGCCAAGTGACGGGTGTGATATAAATTAATGTGTGGACCATGATGGTTAGACTGGGGTATCGGAGATGAAAGGACCTTTGCCACGGCTGATAATTTTACAAGAGACGAATAGGATGTTTTTGCACGCCTTCCCAACTGTTGGCAGTGGTTTTTGGGACTGATGCTGTGGAGGTTAGATATAGTTATCTTAGAAAATGGGGGACAGAGTAAGCATTAAACTAACAACATCTACAGTGACCCTCACTGACCACATTCAGCAATAACTTCTCTTTATTTGCAACAGCTGTTTTAATCACTATTTTGGTGTAACTTGCCTTTGAATGATCATTAGTACTTGTGGCGTCATTAATATTTCAGTTTTAGTCTTTATCAACAAAAAAAGTCTGAATATTTACTGACGATTCACATCACATGACATGTTTCATCCTTATCATTATATTTACTTCTGACCCCCCCCCCCTTTACCCTATGATCACAGATTATGTTAATAGGTGAAAGATTCCGGTAGGATATGCTTAGACATACACTGCCACTACTGCTGCCAATATGCTGTTGGAATCTTTTCTTTATCCCAAACGCAGAACAGATGTTTTATATATTAATTTCTGTTTAATTATGTATACTAATGTTTACTGTATAACTGAGCTAATGACTTTTTAAATTCAGCTATATATGCTAAAATCCGATATTCAAGTAGATAGACATAGCATTTACATACAGGTATAAATATTACTATTTAGTGACATTTCTTTATAAACGTATAACAAATTTCTTCGACATCCGTGTCATGGAAGATAACTAGTTAACCTGAGTTTTAAGAAATATTATTAACATGCAGAGTATATATCTCAAAACATATATTCTCACCAAACAACTATATCATTATTGCATCTGTATGTCGTGTCCTCTCACCTAACATTATCCAGTGCAGTTTGTTGCCGGCATATAATTTGTTATGACAGTAATATGTTATAATTTGTTTATGTTAATATTTACCTTATTTTTCTAAATTATATTTAAGGTAGGAACATGATGACTCATTTAATTAATGTTATTTTATTCTATATAATTAAGACTAACCGTAGTAAGAACAATCGCCATAGCCGTGAAGGGGTAAATTTTTTACTTGGATGTACTAAATAAGCCAGGGTATAAAAGAAAGTGATTGTGGACAGCAAAACATTCTTATCCTATGACTACTACCCTTTAAAGTACAGGGGCAATTAAAGTTATCGGCTATGTGTCCAATGAATACCAAGTGCCAGCTTCCTCGCCGAATTTCTGACATCACTGTTAGCGAATCCTCTAATCGTAATAAACAACTTAAACACTGACCAGTATATGGTTAACAGGGAAACTTCCTAGGCAATAAATATAGACATGTATAAATACACACATTTAACCCATTGGAGCCTGGTGTCCCGAGTATTGGACAGATCTGGAATTTTTCAAGTCTTTATAAAGTAGGGAACCCCCGGGTAGGGACCAATGAGCTTCTCGACCATGAGCTGATAGGCGGAGGACTGTACGCTTAGTACCCTCCCAGTGCAGTGCCTCGCCTAGCACCCCTGGGATCCAATAGGATATATAATATATACAAACATATATATAATATACCCTTACATATTTAAATATATACATACTTACACACACACACACACACACACACACACACATATATATATATATATATATATATATATATATATATATATATATATATATATATATATATATATTTATTGTTACATAGCCTATGATTTCATCATCCTTTGTGTAATTCTAACGTACAGTATGCTGCATGTTTGATCACGAGCGTGTTCTACCTCACTCCCCCCTTCTACCCTTATAGTAAAGTAAGTCGTTCTTTCTGTTGTTCAGAGCAGGATTGTCAACTCTTTGTCCCCATGGCTTCATTTGCGCGTCCTTCTTACAAGTTGTATCAAGCTCTTCCGGCCCCTATATAATGAGCTCAGTCTCTGCATTATTGCCCCTTAGATCTACTCCTCATTTTGTTCACATCTCTGTCCTCCCCTGTACAGTTGTTATTATTGTGAGTGCTCAGGAAGTCTCCAACCATCTAGCAGCTGTGTAATTTGAGCATAACCGTTATTGCATTTTTTCTTGTACTGTGTAGCGTAAGGCGTTAATTCTTAGGCCTAGTAAGGTATTTGTGATTCATGTGTTTTGGGTGTCAGCCCTTATTAATAATATTTTGTATCTGTAATAATATATCTTGCATTCACTGAGTATTATCTGGTATTTCATTTTATCAGGGCTGACTTAGATAAATTTACTCATGCTAATTTCGTGTTAATAGAGGCTATTGCAGTTAACTATATATTTAACCTGTTTTTTGCCATTACATTATCCTTATGAGTCCTGAATGTTTTATTGTTAGTTTGAGCATTAAACTTTAACTTGTAATTTTACCTAACTCTTTTGTTTTGAACCTGGAACTTTACGGGACAGTAGTGATTTTTAGTATTCTCACTTAAAGTGTACATTATCTTTCTCTGTTCCGTAACATAAATTTGGCGACCTCTTATCAGGATATTCAGGATATTATCATAAGGATATTGCTTGATATTTTGTGACTGTGATTTATTCATGATGTCTACTATTACTACGCTTGATGAAGCCAAAGATTTTTTGTCAAATGTGCAAACAGTGTGTGATGTAGAAAACAGAACAAAGAATGAACTTAAGCTTGTTGCTCAACAATTGGGAATTGCTGTTCGCTCTCATCATTCTAAAGATCAAATTGTTGACATGATTAACGAAAGCTTGTTTAATGTAACTCCTCCAAATGAGCAAACGCAGATTGAATTAGCTAAGTTACAGCTTGCCCTGCAGGAGGCTCGTGCTAAGGAGGCTGAGTTTCAGGCTCGTGCTAAGGAGGCTGAGGCACAAGTTGAACTTGCTAGGATTCAGGCAGACCATGAGTATCGCATGAAACAAGGTGGAACTGGATCATCTAGCTCTGATGATTTTGATGTGGCTAAAAATGTTAAACTTGTCCCTCCTTTTAATGAATCTGATTTAACAAAGTATTTTCAGTTGTTTGAGAGGGTAGCTACAGGTTTTAATTGGCCCAAAGAGTATTGGCCAGTACTCCTTCAAACTGTTCTCACCGGTAAAGCTCAAGTAACTTATGCATCTTTGCCTCAGGATCAATCTGATAATTATGATGTAGTTAAGAGCTTGATTCTTAAGGCCTATGAGCTTGTTCCTGAAGCCTATAGGGTAAAATTTAGGACAACTTATAAGCAAGATAAGCAATCCCATGTTGAGTATGCAAAAATCAAAGAAGATCTGTTAGAGCAGTGGTTAAATTCTAAGAATGTAAATTCTGATTTTAGTAAATTTAAGCAGATGATTTTGCTGGAGGACTTCAAAAGGTGTGTTAATAAAGATGTAAGCCTATATCTTGATGAGAAAAGAATAGATAATTTGTCTGATGCTGCAGTTTTAGCTGATGAATATGTTCTCACTCACAAGAGATATTCTAAAGAAAAAGGGAAAGCTGAGAGTAAGTACGTTGCCTCTACTCAGAGTACAGGTAACAGGAAAGAGAATAAAGATGATGTTTCTCAGGAAGCAAGTACCAGCTTCACCTCTAGATTTCAGAAAAGTAAATGTACTTATTGTAGTAAGCTTGGTCATACTACGGAGAAATGTTTCAGGAGACAGCGTGATGTGAACAAAAAGGAGTCTTTAAATATTCAGTCAATTGGTCTAGTGTCCACCCTTGAGAGTTCCCAGAATTCTTTAACTGAGTTAACTGAACCTGCTTTGAGGGGTAAATTAAATTCTCATGATGAAGCTCCTCTTTTGAGCAGTAACGTGGGTGACACTCTCAAGAGTACATGTGCTAATTTCCTGTCTGATGGTTTTGTCAGTCCTCTGGACAGTAATGACAGGAAATCAGTTAAAATATTTCGTGATACAGGTGCTTGCCAATCCCTTATGCTGACCAGTGTTCTAGGCTCTAATGTTAATTCATCTGATGAAACTGTAATCTTACAAGGTGTAGGGAATAATTACTTCTCTGTCCCTCTGTGCAGAGTGAATTTAGAGTCTGGTTTTGTTAATGGTTCCGTTATGGTTGGGTTGGTTGAGACACTCCCAATGTCAGGTGTAACTTTCTTACTTGGAAATGATATTGGTGGAAGTCAAGTGTGTCCAGCTCCTCAGTTGTCTAGTGAGCCAGTGGCTGCGGCCCAGGATTGTTATGTCCCTGATATGTTCCCTGCATGTGCTGTCACTAGGGCTAAGTCTAAAGTTACTGGTGACTTAGAGGATAATGATGATGATGATGATGTTATCCTAGCTGACACTTTTCATGCTAATTTGGACCACTCACCAGATGAGGCAGTTCCCCGTAGTGTTGATAATTTGTCTCGTCAAGAGTTGGTTGAGTTGCAGGTTGCTGACCCTGAGTTGAAAGGTCTAGCTAACTCTGCTTGCAGTGAGGAAGAGTCAGCTGGTGCTTCTACTTGTTATTATATAAAGTCAGGAGTACTTATGAGGAAGTGGAGACCCCCAACAGCATCAGCCGACTGTGAGTGGGAGGTTGTACATCAAGTTGTCATCCCTCGTGTCTGTAGGCAGGATATCATTAGAGTGGCTCATGATTCCAGTTTGGCAGGACACCTTGGAGTGAGGATGTCATAAAAGACTTTGTTGTTACTTGTAGTGGAGTTTTATATATATTAGACTTGTGGACGAGCGGTTTTTATATCTTGGAGTAGCTTGTAGTAGATAATCTTCTTTCCCATTTGTCATGTAGTGACAGGAGAGGTAAAGAATAGTATGGGACTATTTTTATTTGTCTTGGAAATATTAACAAATCTCTCACACAGAGTGGAGTATAGAGTCCAGTCCCACTAGCTATCTCTCTGTCTCGCTCTCTCTGTCTCTCTCTCTATCTGCCAAGCCCTTCTTCCCACTCCTGCCTCTTGTATGGCTTGTCTCCTTCTCCTCCTGCCAGTTCTGTGGCTAACCTCCTTCTGAGCTCTCTTTCCGAAATTCTGGTGTAGCAGGGGTGTCACGTGTGTTCCTTGTGAGTGGAAAGTTCTAGAAACCTGTGTGTGAGTATGTGTGTATGTGTGTGTATGGTCACTAGGCGCTGTCGTGTGCCTATCAAGCATTCCTCGAGTTAAGAGTGTGTAAGTATGTTTAGCACTGCTCGATTCTCGCAGACACAATACCTTCTCATCATCTGACTCCCTGCTTCTATCTGTCTCTCTATCTATCTCTTTATCTATCTATCTATTATGATTTGCAATTATAATATGGAGTCCTAACACATTGCTCGGCCGCGCAAAAATGGCGTACCATCGACAGTTAATAGTCATAACATATTAATACATATTATATATATAATAATAAACTATTAAGCTAATTAAGTGAAATACATAATATTGTAAAAGTAACATAATTGTATGAATATTGTATACATATAATATTCATAGTAAATAGTGATTATTCAGTAATATTACATTTTAAACAAGTTGTATACATATTTGAATAAATGCATTTAAGTAAATTATTTAACTGTAATACAGTATGTACTTGGGTTATTATAGTGAAATGCATACATGTGTTGGCCTTATAATAAAAGTTACATTTTGTTAATGCAACTATTACATAAGTGTCTTGGCCTTATAATTGTAGTTAAAGTTACATAAAAGTTACATCTTGTTAATGCAACTGTTAATTGGCAAAGTGTAACATAATGCAATCGTTTGTCGTTACATAATTGTTACATATCGTTTGTAGTTACATAATTGTAGCAAGTGTAACATAATGCAATCGTTTGTCGTTACATAATTGTTACATATCGTTTGTAGTTACATAATTGTAATAAGTGTAACATAATGCAATCGTTTGTCGTTACATAATTGTTACATATCGTTTGTAGTTACATAATTGTAGTTAAAGTTACATAAAAGTTACATCTTGTTAATGTAACTTACATAAATGGTACATATTGTTTGTAGTTACATAATTATAATATGGAGTAACATAATTGTAATAACTGCAGTCCTAACATATGCTGCGGTCGATGATAGTGATGATGTGTCATGCCACTTGCTTGTGGAGACAACAATTTGCTTTTTTGTTTGTAGTTTATGTGGTATTTTGGCATATGTAGTAACACTTACACTTATTTTCATCTGTTTGTTATGTGATCTTACTCTATTTCTCTTTTTTCTTTCTTACTTTTCTTTTCTTTTTTTTTTTTTTGTAGGTATTGATTTTCCATAGTTTGTTTTTCTTCACTTGTGTACGTTTTTTCTATGTTGTTCATGGTTGCATAGTTACTGGCTAATTTCCTTGGGATACTTTTTTAAAGTTTAGTTTATATTGCACAGAGATTATAAAATGATATTATATAGTCCCATATTTTGTTATTTTATATAAAAAATATATATACATATATACAGTATTAACTATATACACTGACTTGTTGTTCACTTGTACCTATCGTGGGTAATATGTGTGTCAGCACTGTGTGGAAATCATTGTCTTCACGATTGTGTTGAAGATGTTCATTCTTGCTAACGTCATTTGTGTTGGCCTTTTTTTTTTTTCTCTCTAGTTTACCTTGTAACTTAATTTATATGTTTCCACTAGGTAGCTTTAATTAATAAATGTTAAATACAGTTCTTTTAATTGCTCACTGAGTAACTGTGATGGTATATTTTCTTTATTACTTTGTAGATGTAATAATGTATAGTTGTATGTAACACGTATTTTATGTAGGTATAAATGGTAACACTCGCTGGTAGTAAATAAATGTTATAATAAATGAATGAATATATACTGTGTAGAATATTTATTGTTGGTGCAAGTATTTAATGATTGAATTATGAAGATAATTGAAGTAGGTATATGAATTTAAGTTGTAACTATACAGCACGTTTTATATGTTTGTGCAGAAGCTTATTGTCTATCACTGTGTACTGTATAAATGAAGTAACTATGTAACTCACTAATTTTTACCGTGGTGGGAAATGGTGTGAGTGGTGTTGCACGTGGTGATAGCGTTGTTCTTCACGGGTTGATTGGCGTGTTGTCGTCTCAGCACATGGTGACGTCGGCTTCCCACACTGGTAGCTGTGGTGAATACTGAGTAGCGATGCTTAAGCTGGGTGAAGAAAGGTAAGTAAGTCACGTTATAAATGTGGCTCTGGTGTTTTGCTGCGTGTCTTGACCTCTGCGTCAGGCGGGAGAGAGTGGTGTGCTTGTTGCTTTGGTCTTTCCTCTTCTTTACTTGCTTTGTTTTATATTCTTCTTGTTGTTGCTTGAAGTTACGTGAAGATTATAGAGTTGTTTTGTAGACTTGTAGATTATTTGCATTGTAGGCTGTATTTTGTAGGGATTCAATGTAGAACTGAAGCTAATCTTGTAGAGTCTCGCCTGCTTTTGTAGAAATTTGCTTTTGATTCGGAGACGATGTCCGTAGATTCGCTGGTTCGTCGTAGAAGTTGCAAGATCGTATCAATATTTTGTTAAACTACTTGCAAGGCGTCGTGTGATCTCTTCACCTCTGCATCAGCATGATGATCGGGGAGATGGAGGGGCCTGGGTGGAGAGAATACTGTCAGGAGCTGGTTGTGTTGTTGGTTGTGAGAGGTATTCTTTTTGTTTTCAATCTTGATATTATGTAGGAATTCAATGTTGATTCGTAGACGAGGTTCGTATACGTTCGCTGCTACCAAATGTCATAAAGGACTTAATGTCATAAAAGACTTTGTGGTTCCTTTGTGGTTGAGTTATATATATATTAGACTTGTGGACGAGCGGTTTTTATATCTTGGAGTAGCTTGTAGTAGATAATCTTCTTTCCCATTTGTCATGTAGTGACAGGAGAGGTAAAGAATAGTATGGGACTATTTTCATTTGTCTTGAAAATATTAACAAGTCTCTCACACAGAGCGGAGTATAGAGTCCAGTCCCGCTAGCTATCTCTCTGTCTCACTCTCTCTGTCTCTCTATCTGCCAAGCCCTTCTTCCCACTCCTGCCTCTTGTATGGCTTGTCTCCTTCTCCTCCTGCCAGTTCTGTGGCTAACCTCCTTCTGAGCTCTCTTTCCTAAATTCTGGTGTAGCAGGGGTGTGTCACGTGTGTTCCTTGTGAGTGGAAAGTTCTAGAAACCTGTGTGTGAGTATGTGTGTATGTGTGTGTATGGTCACTAGGCGCTGTCGTGTGCCTATCAAGCATTCCTCGAGTTAAGAGTGTGTAAGCATGTTTAGCACTGCTCGATTCTCGCAGACACAATACCTTCTCATCATCTGACTCCCTGCTTCTATCTGTCGCTCTATCTATTTATCTATCTATCTATTATGATTTGCAATTATAATATGGAGTCCTAACACAAGGAAGACTGTGGCACGCATTTTGAAACACTTCTACTGGCCAGGTATCTTCAGGGATGTTTCCTGGTATTGTAAGTCTTGTCACACCTGTCAAGTTGTGGGGAAGTGTAATTAGACCGAAAAGGTTGCACCTCTAGTTCCCATTCCTCCTTTTGAGGCGCCATTCACCCGTGTGTTGGTGGATATTGTGGGCCCTCTTCCTAAGACTTCTTCAGGATTTTCTTATGTGTTGACCCTGATTGATATGGCTACTCGTTATCCTGAAGCCATTCCACTTAGAAATATCTCAGCAAAGAACGTGGTTAAGGAAATGCTAGGGTTCTTCACAAAGTTTGGTCTGCCCAAGGAGGTACAGTCAGACCGGGGAAGTAATTGCATGTCAAATGTTTTCAAGCAGTCTCTGAAAGAGTTGGGCATCACCCAGATCACGTCTTCAGCTTACCATCCCCAGACCCAAGGAGCGTTGGAGAGATATCATCAAACACTCAAATCGATGCTCAAGAAATACTGTTTGGAACATCAGAAAGACTGGGATAAAGGTCTTCCATTTGTTGTATTTGCCGCAAGAGAATCTCCAAATGAATCACTGGGCTTCTCACCTTTTGAACTACTGTTTGGCCATGAAGTAAGAGGACCCCTTAAGCTACTCAAGGAATGCTGGCTGTCGGAGGAAGATGACGTCAACCTGCTGGAGTATGTGATGATGTTCAAAGAACGGCTGTCCACTGCTTTACAGCTGGCGAAAGAGAATTTAGGAGCTGCTCAGGAGAAGATGAAAACTTGGTATGATAAGAAGTCCAGGTTACGCCACTTTCAGCCAGGAGATCAGGTTTTGATTCTGCTACCGGTGCATGGGCAACCTTTTCAAGCCAAGTTTAGTGGTCCTTATTTCGTGGAGAAGAAACTCAGTGATGTCAACTATGTCATCGCCACACCAGATCGTAGAAAGAACAAGCAACTTTGTCACATCAACATGCTAAAGTTATATCACAGGCGGGACGAAAATAATCCAGTCTGCACTGTAGCTGTTCCACCCGAGTCTGCAAGTGAATTCTCCCATGCAGTATGAGCCTGAGTGATAGTTTGGGGAAGAATCCTGATATCATGAATGATCTCCAGACTAAGCTTTCTCATCTACCTCCCGAGGAAAGGCAGGAGTTTTCGGCATTACTGCAGGAGTACCCGCAAGTGTTCCGTGCTTCTCCAGGAAGAACCACTGTGTTGATGCATGATGTCGATGTTGGAGACGCAAAGCCAATTAAATTGCCTCCTTACCGTGTGAACCCAGTGAAAGTTCCTCTCATCCAGAAGGAGCTTGGCTACCTGTTGGACCACAAGATGATTGAGCCCTGTCAGAGCGAGTAGAGTTCTCCTGTCACTCTAGTCCCTAAGCCAGGTGGGTCACAGCGGCTTTGCATTGACTACAGACGTGTTAATCAGATAACCAAAACAGACACTTACCCTCTCCCTCGCGTGGAAGATTGCATAGACAAGATCGGAAAGGCTAGGTACATAAGTAAGTTTGATTTGTTAAAGGGATACTGGCAAGTACCTATGACTGAACGTGCTAGGGAGATCTCATGTTTTGTAACACTAGGAAAGACTTTTACATGTTCTGTAATGCCATATGGTATGAAGAATGCACCAGCCACATTTCAGAAGCTCATGAATGTTGTAACAGAGGGTTTGGCAGGGTGTGTTGTTTATATTGATGATGTATTAATCTTCAGTGACAACTGGAAAGATCACCTATGCCATGTCAGTAAATTTCTTGAGCGTTTGGTTCAGGCTAATCTTGTAGCTAATTTGTCAAAGTGTGAGTTTGGTCAAGCTAAAGTTCAGTACCTTGGGTACGTAATTGGTGATGGACATGTTGCACCACCAGGAGCTAAGGTTCAGGTTATAAGTAATCTTCCCAGACCTAAAAGTAGGAAAGAGCTACAAAGATTTTTGGGAATGGTAGGTTATTACAGGAGATTTGTTCTTAACTTTTCAATTCTTGTATCACCACTTACAGACCTACTGAAAAAGGGAGTTAAATTTGTCTGGACCAATAACTGTGAATCCTCTTTCAACAAACTTAAAGATATCCTATTGAGTCAGCCAGTGCTCGCTACTCCAAATTTTGCTAAGCCTTTTAAGATGGCTGTTGATGCAAGTGATACAGGAGCTGGGGCTGTTTTGCTGCAAGAGGATGATCAGGGTATTGAACACCCTGTATCTTATTACAGTAAGAAGTTCACTTCACCTCAAAAGAACTACTCAACTATTGAGAAAGAGCTTTTGGCCTTGATTTTGGGTTTACAGCATTTTTCATTTTATTTGTGTTCTGGTTTTGACCCCATAGTCATTTATACCGATCATAACCCACTGAAATTCCTTAGTAAGTTTAAAGATAAAAATCAGAGATTGACAAGATGGAGTCTACTTCTTCAAGAGTATTCATTAGACATACAACATATCAAGGGGAAAGAAAATGTTATTGCAGATTGCTTATCTAGACTTTAGACAGATTGTTTTAGAGTAATAAGAAATTTCCTTTGTAAATTTCTTTTTCTTTGTGGGGAGGTGTTACATAGCCTATGATTTCATCATCCTTTGTGTAATTCTAACGTACAGTATGCTGCATGTTTGATCACAGGCGTGTTCTACCTCACTCCCCCCTTCTACCCTTATAGTAAAGTAAGTCGTTCTTTCTGTTGTTCAGAGCAGGATTGTCAACTCTTTGTCCCCATGGCTTCATTTGCTCGTCCTTTTTACAAGTTGTATCAAGCTCTGCCGGCCCCTATATAATGAGCTCAGT
Source organism: Coenobita brevimanus (assembly GCF_032717465.1). Taxonomy (NCBI): domain Eukaryota; kingdom Metazoa; phylum Arthropoda; class Malacostraca; order Decapoda; family Coenobitidae; genus Coenobita; species Coenobita brevimanus. Next base: position 44,494,029 of record NC_137057.1, read on the forward strand.
CTCTGCATTATTGCCACTTAGATCTACTCCTCATTTTGTTCACACCTCTGTCCTCCCCTGTACAGGTGTTATTATTGTGAGTGCTCAGGAAGTCTCCAACCATCTAGCAGCTGTGTAATTTGAGTATAACTGTTATTGCATTTTTTCTTGTACTGTGTAGCGTAAGGCGTTAATTCTTAGGCCTAGTAAGCTTTTTGTGATTCATGTGTTTTGGGTGTCAGCCCTTATTAATATTATTTTGTATCTGTAATAATATAGCTTGCATTCACTGAGTATTATCTGGTATTTCATTTTATCAGGGCTGACTTAGATAAATTTACTCATGCTAATTTCGTGTTAATAGAGGCTATTGCAGTTAACTATATATTTAACCTATTTTTTGCCATTACATTATCCTTATGAGTCCTGAATGTTTTATTGTTAGTTTGAGCATTAAACTTTAACTTGTAATTTTACCTAACTCTTTTGTTTTGAACCTGGAACTTTATGGGACAGTAGTGATTTTTAGTTTTCTCACTTAAAGTGCACATTATCTTTCTCTGTTCCGTAAAAACATATATATATATACATATATATATATATATATATATATATATATATATATATATATATATATATATATATATATACTTCCCCATCCCACTTTGCCACAGGTTCCAACAGCAGTAGTTCAGTACAGGAAGGACGTTGCCCAGTGAGTTGTTCTTCCTATGGTCAGCTTATCGGTGTACAGCACATAAGATCAGCTCAGGCGTTGTAAATAAACACTGGCTTCTTTAGTTCACTGTCCTTATTTTCCAAACAATTACACTGAATGCTTTCCAACTTCACTATTCTCACAAGCGCTGGAGCTATACAAAGTGTACTAACTGCAGATACACTTAATGCTTGACAACACTTCACTATTTTCACAAGTACCGAGGATATACTAACTACAATAACACTTCAATGTTTGACAACAGCACTTCACTGTTTTCACAAGTATCAAAAATACACAAACTACACTGAGCCTACGATACACTCAAAGTGAACTGAAAACTAGCTTTTTTTTTATGCAAGGAAGAAGGAACCAAAGGCTACCCCGAAAAACAGTTCCTTCCAAGAAAAAACAAAAATACAAAAGAGAGCCAAATTCAAGATCCGCTCATTTCGAGATGCCTGGACACACTGCGTTTGAAAGACTGGAGATCATAGGAAGTAGGGAATACAGACAGAGGAAGACAGTTCCAGAGTTGACCTGTTGCATAAATGAAGGACTGGGAGTAATTAACTCTTGCATTAGAGGATTGGACAGAAAAGGGTGAGAGTTTGTTACTAGATGCACCGGTCGTAGAGGTGGAGGGAAGCAAGCAGACAGCTCAGAGGAGCAGCGACCATGGAAGTAGCAATAGAAAAGAGATAAAGAAGCAACAGTTCGGCGAAGATACAGAGGTTGGAAGAACCCAGTGAGAGGAGGAGAGTTAATGAGATGAAAAGCCGTTTACTCCACCCTATTGAGATGAGCTGTATGTGGGGAGCCTCCCCACACGTGAGAGTTGTACTCTACACAGGGGCAAATAAAATCCGTGTATAAAGTGAACAGTGAAGGAGTTAAAAAGGTATGGAGTTGGCTTAGAATACCTAATCTCTTGGAAGCAGATTTTACAAGAGATGCAATATGATCATTCCAAGATAAATCCCGTGTGAATGAAACCACAAGCATGTTCAAGGATCATGCAGGATTGAGCTGGATATTATTAATCATTAGTGGGTACTACTGTGGAAGGTTTTGCCGGGTTGATAGGTGTAAAAACTGAGTCTTTGATGCATTAAAAACAACAAGATTATTATTACAAGATTATTATTATTACAGTCAGAGATATGAGCCAAGTCAGAAATTAGGTGTGCCATAGCCCTTATCCCCTGTTTGTTGAAGTAACTGCTGAGATGGACATTGCGGAAACCAAATGGGAAAGTGAGGGGTGGAATCATCAGCGTACGAGTCGATAGGGTTAGATGGGCCGCTTAGATCATTGACGAATAAAAGGAATAGAGCTGGTGATAGGACAGAGCCCTGAGGAACACCACTGTTGATGGATCTAGGAGAAGAACGATGGCCGTCTTCAACAGCGGCTATAGAACGACCAGAAAGGAAGCTAAAGATGAAGATACAGATAGAAGAATAGAAACGGTAAGAGGACAGTTTGTAAATTAAAGATTTATGCCAGACTTGATCGAAAACCTTTGAGATGTCAAGTGCAATAGCAAAGCTTTCGCCAAAGTCCCGAAAGGAGGATGACCAGGAGTCTGAAAGGTAGGTGAGGAGATCGCCAGTGGAGCATCCCTGACGGAACCCATACTGACGATCAGAAAGAAGATTGTGATAGAAAAGATGCGTCAAAATTTTTCTGTTAAGAATAGACTTGAAAACTTTTGAGACACAGGATGTTAAAGCAATTGGACGATAGTCAGAGGGTTGAGAATGGTCACCATGTTTTGGGGCTGGCTGAATGAGAGCAAACTTCCAGCAAGAAGGAAAGATACAAGTTGAAAGACGAAGGCGAAAGAGTTTACCTAGGCAGGGTGTAAGCACAAGCGCAGTTCTACAGGACAACAGGAGGGACTCTATCAGACCCATATGCCTTGTTAGTATTGAGGCCAGTGATGGCAGAAAATGCATCAGCTGATCACTGAGGGGGTGAAGGGAAAGGGGAGACTAAGGATGATATGGAGGGACTGAGTTGGCATATATGAGAGAGAAAGAGAGTTGAAGGGAGGGCAGCCAAATGGCAGAGGAAAAATGACAGAGGCGATTCGTTTGTGGCCACCATTTATAGGACTGAGGCGTCTGGTAAAGATAGGTGGACAGGTAGATGTACAGATAGACGGCAGATGATTGCTGGGTTCACCTCACTCGGCGATAAACAGGGATGTGATGTGATGTGTGTGTGTGTGTGTGTGTGTGTGTGTGTGTGTGTGTGTGTGTGTGTGTGTGTGTGAGAGAGAGAGAGAGAGAGAGAAAGAGAGAGATCCAAGCTTAATTAGGCACGGTTCGGATCGAGTCTTAGAGCTCATCTAAGAAATTTAATGTGAAGCAGTTTAAAAGGGGCAATGATGATTATTTTTTGTTTTTTATGGTTACAATATCGGACTGCAACTCACTAAACACTGTTAAATTACAATGTTCCAGTTTGTTTGATTTTTCTTTTTAATTTTTCTTCGTGTCATTCGTTGCGTTGCACTCGACACACACACATTCCCGAAGCAATGTACCTGAGCCCCAGCACTCCACCCAGTAACCCCCATCCCTCACCACCTTATTCTCACGTCTCCTTTCTGACTCCGCCCCCCTCCCCAGAAACGATTAAATTCCTCATGTGTGGCTCAAAATCGAACTAAACCCAGTCTGGGAATTAAATCATAGAGGACTTCGATGGTTGGTCGTGAAGAGAGTAGATGTATGTGCATAGGCTCTCTTCTCTAGCTTCGTAGAGCTGCCTCACTGGCATTAGTTCTTTTTTTTCACCCTTCTGGTGTGTGATAGGGTAGCTAGTACTCATTTACCTTCCCTCCCCGTTAGTTTGGAACAGTAGGTGTCTCTTCTGATATACTGAGTTTACCTTTGCTTACTCGCCCATAGAGGGTCCCCCCCACTGATCTCTCTCGTGTGTGAATAAACACGGTCCGGCCTCCCTGGAGTGGTTTGAAAGGGCAACCTCAGACTTAGGTGTTTGGTCCCGGGTTGTTTGTCCCTTACTCGCTCTTCTCCTTCTTCCCACTTCCCCCATCAGGGGGGAGTGGTCACTATGGGGGACGCCTTTTCCGCCTCCGCCCCCCTCAGGGGGGAGGTGGTCCTGACCGACCCCTGACTGGTTCATGGACTGACAGCCCCCAGACAGAACGGCCCCAGACTCGTACTCCTCGTGACATCCCTGTAAATAACGCCGAGTTTGAAATCATCCGTGCTCTAGGTTTCTCTCTCTTGAGCAGTCTCAGTCCCTTCATGATCAAGAAGGTCATTGATGACTGGGATGGGGAGGTGATACAAGTTAAAAAACTTGCGAACGGAGATCTCCTTGTAAAGACTTGTAATTCATCTCAAGTTAAGGACTTGTTGAAGCCGCGCAAGTTTCATTCCTTTGATGTCGAGGCAAAGATCCCGATTTCCATGAATTCCTGCAAAGGTGTTCTCACTTGCAGGGATCTCATGGTGATGATCGAGGACGAGATCATAGAGGAACTCGCTCAGCAAGATGTAGATTCATAACCAGATTTTCAGAAGGTGTCAGGACAAAGACTGCAACCATCATATAGTCTTTTGGTTGTCACTTCCTAGTCATGTAAAAATCAGTTATGAAATTGTTCATGTGTGGCCATATGTCCCTAACTCTCTACGTTGTTTGAAATGCCAGTTGTATGGGCACAGTGACAAGACTTGGCGGGCTTCCCAGCCAGTGTGTGACAAGTGTGCAAGCCAGGGTCATGATGTGGACCATTGCACATCTGAGACAGGAATTTGCTTTCACTGCAAAGGTACTTACTCCATTTCCTGTAGGGCTTGTCCCAGTTGGAAGGAGGAGAAGGAGGTCTGCATGGTGAAAGCAACTGAGAGTATTTCCTACCACAAGGCTACGAAAAAAGTGAAGAAGTTGCAAGCAACTCCGACACCAAATAGGTCCTATGCTTCGGCGGTAATGTCCCGTCCTGTGATGTGCTCTTGCAAGATGCAGACTGACCTTGTCCTTCTCCCTCCAGCCACTCACAGTACCTCTCCATCTCAGCCTCCTATCCACTCCAACTCTGTCACTGACATCCCTAAGGCTTCGACATATTCTCAGGCTGCTGCTGCCTCTCTGTCAGTACGGCCTAAACTGATGTCTGACAAGTCAAGCAAGAGTAACATGACCACCCTCACAAAACAGTCCCGTCCTCATGTTCTTTTAGTTCCTTCTTTAGTGAGGGAGAGAAAGGTTAGCTCTTTCTTGGGGGAGTCTGGGAGCCTCATTATTGATAATAATATGGAGGTTTCAGTCAACTAGCATCGGGATAGGTTCCCCGGTAGTCGCTCGCCTGATGGCAGGCGGCATAAAAAGACTAAGCACACTGGCCCCAATGAAAATCTTTAACCTTTGCATTCACTATATTACAATGGAAATGTAGGACTCCTGGAAATAAACTACATAATATAGCAATCTTACTTTCCATACACAGGCCAGACGTTATTTGTTTATAGGAGATGCGCTTGGTGGATCATCCTGATCCTCTTCGGTTCAAACACTGGCATTCATGTAGAAGATATGAAGGTCTCGGAGTTGCCATATACACACACAAATCACACCCACAAACGGAAGTGAATCTAAATTCTACTCTGGAAGCTGTTGCGTGCAGAGTAAAATTTAATAACATGTATCTGTCTATTTGCTCTCTATACTGTCCACCACATGGCCCCATTGATTGTGATGCTTTGAAATTTGAACATTAAAAAAATTAAAAAGAAAAACGGATGTGGAGTACGATTTTCTAGGTTTTGACATGGATGACTTCCATGCACGTCTACATATGCATGGTGACGATGTTGATGTGGACGATGTGCGTGAGTGGTTGGATGACGACGAGGGCGATCCTGGGTATCAGACATTATCTGATATTGAGATCGCATCTTCAGTTGCAGGTGTCAGTACCCAGTTTGAAGATTCCGACGAGGACAGTGATGATGATGCAGACTCCTCTCAGCATGACACTACTCCAGCCATCCCCAAGCTGGGCGCACTCCGGGAACACCTAGAGTTCGTTCTCGACTACCTAGAACACCCGGACTGCGACAGGAAGATGGGGCCCTTGGGACTTGTGGAGGAAGTGCTTGCTTTCAGGCAGTGCATCATCAATCGTCAGAATCGTCATTCCTTGCGTCAATCAACGATTGACAGTTTTTTCAGGCCCGTGACCCCTGCTGTGCCCAGCCCTGGCTCCACTCTGTTGCCTCCCCAAGACAGGCCCTCATGCTCCGAGCCACACCCCAGCACATCAGCCATGGTGGAGTCACCGCTCGACGTGAGTTTGCGTCTGTCTTCAGAGTCGTCTGCAGTGGGTACGCCATCACCACGACCCAGCGACGCACCCCTAGGTCACCTGCCAGTGATACTCTTGGACTCTGACAGTGATTAAACAGCAAGAACTTCTCCACTAGATCGCACGGGAATTTACAGTGTTTTGCAGTGAAAAAAACAGTGTGTTGTGTTAAGGATTTATAGTTGTGAGTGAGAAGACAATTTTGAAACAAAATTTAATGTAAATAGACTTCTTTGTTTTTGCTTTAGAAAATGGTTAGAAGAGTGGGAAAAGTTAAAGTGCAGAGTGCAACACTTAGTAAGTTACAATGGAGCATAAGTTAGACAAGAGTGCGCACTGTGAAGAGAACGGACTTCTGAGTGCGACTGACTAAGTTCAGTGCAAGACTTCATGAACAGTGTACTGCAAGTGCTTCAGGAAATCCTTCTTTCTGTCAGAGTCTGAGAGGAGGCAGTTATTCATCGAGATGGCCATGGACTTGCTGTAAGTAGGCAGACTGCTTCATACTGTACTTTTTTCCATACTATACTTACCTCAAACACCTCATTTCACTCTTTAATGTCCCTTACTGGTGTGAATAGGGTGTTAGGAGCTATGCATGTGCAACAGGAAGGTGTTTTTCTGAGTTAGGCTAGGTTAGGGTCCATAAGTACCAGTCCAGGAACCAGGGACTTGTAAGTACTCAGAATGTTGAATATTGTATGAATCTACCTCAAAAACCTCATTTTATGCTTCTTTTGCATTTATTTCGGTCTTTTATGTGCCTTATTGGTGGGTCTTAAATAGGTGCTATGCATGTCCAGACGGAGTTGTATAGGTGTTCTCTGACTTTGGGTCCATAAGTACAAGTCCATAAGCTGGGGCCCAATATCCGGACAGGACCACTATCCGGACCTGCCTATGGCTCTATTACGTCAGATATTGGAGGGATTACTGCATACATATATATATATATATATATATATATATATATATATATATATAGATATATATATAGATAGATAGATATAGATATATATATATATATATATATATATATATATATATATATATATATATATATAATGACACAAACTTTGGAAAACATAAGCCATCGTTTCATAAATATTGCCTTTCTAATTATTAAGGTTATACCATGACGGACATCAAAGAAGGTCATGTTTGGTAGGCTCATAAAGTCTATAACAATATAAGTTATGCATCCACTTTATTTACCTGTTATTGGGCCAAGAAATAAGCACAGGATCCCACAAAACAAGCCAAAGATGCTGAGGCCTGGGGAGAGCATCGAGAGCCCGAGTTCGTCCACAATGACCAGGTTGAATTGAGAGATGCAAATACCGTAGCCACAACCACACAGCCCCAGGCTCACTGCTTTCCCGGTCAGGCTGCCCACCAAGCTGAAACCTGTACCCACACGGGGATGATAGCTGAAGATGTGTACATGACTGAAATCTGGACCCTTAAAAACATGAATGCACATAAATAAAAGAAGGACAAAACGCAGTCTTTCATCATTATTGTATACTACTAAAACATGTCTTAATATTTTTTTTGTTTACATCTGGTCAGTACTATGTAATACAGTGCCGATCGGTTGGCAAAGCAGGAGAAATCCTAGGCCGCTACTTGCACTAATTGAAAAGGCACATCTGCTTTTCCGGTGTCGTCGTGTTAACCACAGCAGTACCAGGATACAGCGCCCTGTCAGTCGAAAGGACTACAGTCCCTGAGCACAGCTGCACCATCGTCACAGCTGGAAAAGTGATCTTCACTTTGTAATATTCTTTCTGCTTATGAATTTCAGTATTTCAGAAACGATGTTACAAAGAATCTTGAAATCAACATATCCTTGTTTTAACTCATTAGTTTGATTTTCTTTAGTAGTAGTTCTTTAGGGCTTTCAGCCTTTACTTCTCTCTGCGTATAATAATTATTTGTTTAATACCTTCAGTACCTTCATTTCAGGTGGCAACAAATATTCCACTTCTGACAACTGGTAACAAAAATCACTATTAACCAAACTCTAACTCGTGGTATTTTTAAGGTACTGTTGATTTGTACTTAGTTCTGTCTTGTTTTGAAGGTATCATATTTTATTTGTATTGTGACTGTTGTCACTGTCCCTTTCCTTAGCTGATAGTTACTGTGTATTTCTACTCTTATCATTCCAGATATCAACCAACTTTGCAATCTTTTGCAACAGTAGTATGCAGTACTTTTAATACATCTTATTGCTGGTGGTTACACTACTTAATAATATTAAGGTAATCCTATTTCCTCTACAGTTCAATAGCACTAAGAATCAAACAGCCAGTTGGTAAAATTTCTGCATAAGGGATGAAGTGGCATTAGAGCAGACTGCGAGATAATGATGTTTTCAAATGTGTGCTGTGTCAGGGATAGCATGTGGAGATTGCCAGGCGTGACAGGATTGAACTTGCTGCTGAGTCTCTTGAGTGTGTGGAAGAGTTTTTTTTAATGCGAAGAGAAGGAACCAAAGGCCGCGAGCCCGCAATTATTGTTCTTTCCAAGAGAAAAACAAAATACAAGAGCGAGGCAAACTTTAGATCCGATCATTTTGAGATGCCTGGACACACTGCGTTTGAAAGACTGCAGATCATAGGAAGCAGGAAACACAGACAGAGGGAGACAGTTCCAGAGTTGACCTCTTCCATAACTGAAGGACTGGGAGTAACGGTTAACTCTTGCATTAGAGAGTTGGACAGAAAAGGGATGAGGGTTTTTTGCTAGACGGGTGCTACACACCCGTCGTAGAGGTGGAGTAATGCATGCACACAGATCAGAGAAGCAGTGACCATCGAAGTAGCGATAGAAAAGAGATAAAGATGCAACAGTGCGACGACAAGACAGAGGTTGAAAGGAGTCAGTAAGAGGAGGAGAGTTAAAGAGATGAAAACTTTTGACTCCACCCTATTGAGAAGAGCTGTATGTGGGGAACCTTCCCACACAGGAGAGTTGTACTCCACACAGGGGCGGATAAAACCCCTGTATAGAGTCAACAGTTGTGCAGGGGTAAGGAAGGAACGGAGTCAGCTTAGCACACCGAATCTCTTGGAAGCAGATTTTACAAGAGATGTAATATGATCTTTCCAAGATAAGTCCCGAGTAAATGAAAACCCAAGCATGTTCAAGGATGATGCAGGATTAAGTTGGATATTATTAAACATTAGTAGGTATACCTGTGAAAGATTTTATCGGGCTAATAGGTGTAAAAACTGAGTCTTTGATGTATTAAAAACAACCAGATTATTTTTACCCCAGTCAGAGATACGAGCCAAGTCAGACTTTAGGTGTGCCATAGTCCTTATCCCCTGTTTGTAGAAGTAACTGCTGAGATGGACGTTGCGGGAACCGAATGGAAAGATGAAGGATGGAGTCATCAGCGAATGAGTGGATAGAGTTAGATGTACAGCTTAGAAGGTCATTGATGAATAAAAGGAAGAGAGTTGGTGATAGGACAGAGCCCTGAGGAACACCACTGTTGATAGATCTAGGAGAAGAACGATGGCCGTCTACAACAGCAGCTATAGAGCGACCAGAAAGGAAGCTAGAGGTGAAGGTACAGATAGCAGGATAGAAACCGTAAGGGGACAGTTTGGAAATTAAAGATTTATGCCAGACTCGATTGAAAGCCTTTAACATTTCAAGTGCAATGGCAAAGCTTTCGTCAAAGTCCCGAAAGCAGGATGACCAGGAGTCTGAACGGTAGGTGAGAAGGTCGCCAGTGGAGCGTCCCTGATGGAACACATATATACTGACGAATAGAAAGTTGTGATAGGAAAGGTGCTTTAAAATTTTTTTATTAAGAATTGATTCAAAAACTTTTGAGATACAGGATGTTAAAGCAATTGGACAATAGTTAGAGGGTTGGGAATGGTCACTCTTCTTTGGGACTGGCTGAATGAGAGCAGACTTCTAGCAAGAAGGAAAGGTACAAGTTGATAGACAAAGGCGAAAGAGTTTGCCTAGGTAGGGTGTAAGCACAGAAGCACAGTTCTTGAGAACAACAGGAGGGATTCCATCAGGCCCATTGTCTTATTAGTACTGAGGCCTGTGATGGAAGAAAATACATCAGCTGAAGAAATTTTAATGTCAGCCATGAGGAAGTCAGAGGGGGGAAGTGATGGAGGAACAGCACTGGAATCATCTAAGGTGGAATTAGAGGAGAAAGTCTGAGTGAAGAGATATGCTTTGTCAGTAGAAGAAATAGCTACAGAACCATCAGAGTAGAAAAGGGGAGGGAAGGATGATGAGGTAAAGTTGTTAGAAAGGTTTTTGGCAAGGTAAACCAGAAGGAGCAAGAAGCATTCAAGTTGGAGAGTTGAGAGCATTTAGTACAGATGAAATTATTTTTAGCAGAGCGAAGAACAGACTTAGCACGATTCCAAACAGAAATATTTGAAAGATGCAATGTAGGGGTAGGTTGGCTCTGGTACCTTTTATAGGCCCTCTCCTTGCTGTGTACAGCATTAGAACAAGCGTGATTAAACCAAGGCTTTCTTTCATTAGTCGGAGGATATGAGAAAGGAATGTATGCTTCCTTGCCCAAGAGAATAACCTCCGTAATGTCCAAGGCACACTCAGATGGCTCCCAGCCATGGAAGGAATAATCATCCCAGGGATAATCAAAGAAGTACTGCCTTAGGGCCTCCCAATCCACAGCTCCAAAGTGCTGTGGAGGGTCCACAGGTCGTACAGCAGCAATAGGACAGGTTAAGGTGATATGGTTGTGATTGGAGGAGCCCAGTGGTGAGAAAAGATTAACAGCATCAGTAGAAGGATTGGCTCTAAGGAAGAGGTCAAGTATGTTGGAGCTCTCTCCAAGGCGGTCAGGGATACAAGTAGGGTGCTGTACAAGCTGCACTAGGTCAATAAGGATAGAAAAGGTGTAGATTTGTTCACCGGGTGGATCAGTGAAAGGAGAGGAGAGCCAAAGGTGGTGGTGAAGATTAAAAATCTCCTAGAATGAAAATTTCAGAGAAAGGAGAAATGCATAGAATGTGTTCCATTGTAAAAGTAAGATAGTCAAAGAATTTTTTGATAGTCAGTAGAATTAGGAGATAAGTAAACAGTGCAGATATAATTAGTCAGCGAATGACAGGAAAGCTGAAGCCAGAGTGTAGAGAATTCAGAAGAATCGAGTTCAGGAACACGAGAGCAAGATAAGTCGTTCATTTTATTTCATTTCATTTTTAAAGGCTCCAACATGCTTGCATGCGTCGGCCTTGATCACCTAATGGCGGCTCTCCATGCTGCATGATCCATTGCAGCCTCCCTGTTCAGTCCCTTAACCCTGAGGTCACATTTAATGACCTCGTCCCATGTCTTTCTCGGTCTACCCCTCATAACCCCACCCCCAATATTAACACTTCTCACCTTCCTCACTCAGTTATCATCCCCCATCCTCTCCACATGTCCAAACCATCTCAATCTACCTCTCCTCATCACAACACCAATATGCCCCAGTCCCATCCTACCTCTCAACTCTTCCATCGTAAACCCAGCCCCCCCGGACCTTGCACACAGGGACGCACCACACATCCACCTAATCATTGTCATTTCTGTATGTCTGAGTCGACGAATATCCTCCTCCTTCACTGCCCAGGTCTCACTACCATACAGCATTACACTCCTAACACATGCTGCATACAAAGACCCCTTAGCACGTAAGGAGAGTCCTCTCAATGTCAGGAAAGGCAAGAGCTCCTTGAACTTCTTCCAACCACTTCTCACCCTAGCCACAGAGCTAGCTCCAGCCCCACCTCCAGCACACAACTTCTCCCAAATAACAAAATTCTTCCACACACTCAAGAGATTCACCAGCAAGTTCAATCCTTTCACATCTGACAATCTCCACCTGCTCTCCCCGACACGCCGCACACATAAAATTAGCATTATCTCGCAGTCTACCTCTGATACCACTACATCTCTTATGCACCAATTTATCACACACACCGCACAAGATGGAATTACTTCCCACGCCCCTGTGGCAAACTGCACATGGCCACTCTCCCTCGTCTTTGACATTACCGCCACCAACCCTAGATATCATCACTTTTGTTTTATCTGCATTTACCCTTAAGCCCTTGTGCCCCATACCATCTCTCCACTTCCTAAACCTTTCCTCTGCCTCCCGTTCGCTCTCTGCAATCAACACCAAATCATCAGCATACAACAACTCCCACGGGAGTCCGTTTCTAAAGTCACGTGAAAGGGCTTCAAGTGCCATTATAAACAACATGGGACTCAAAACTGACCCCTGATGCACACCAACATTCACGGAAAACTCATCATTCAAATCTCCATTCACTCTTACCTGGGTGTGAGCACCCACATACATAGCCATAACCACCCTAACCAGCCACTCCTCCAAGCCAAGCTTTCTCATTCCCCACTTCACCACCTCTCTAGGGACTCTGCCAAAGGCCTTTTCCAAATCAACAAAAACAAAATAAAGATCCCTTCTCCTACCAATATATTTTTCCTGAAGCTGTCGAACAATGAATATGGCATCAGTGGTCCCCCTACCTGGCATAAACTCAAACTGCATCTCATCAGTATTCACTCTTTCTCTAATCATACCTTCTAAAACTCTCTCCATTAGCTTCATTATCTGATCTAAAAGCTTTATACCTCTATAGTGTCCTCTTTCCAGGGCATCACCCTTCCCTTTATACACATTTCAGCCAATCATCTGGGACAACACACTCATAAATAATCCTATTTATCAGGTCAGTGACTAACCTCACTCCTATATCGCCTGAGGCCTTCAACATTTCGGCAGTCAACCCAGACTCACCTGCTGCCTTCCCCACCTTCATCCTGCCTATTGCCTCACTCACAGTAGCAGCATCAATCAAAGGCCAAGGGCCAAACACTGGATCTGCTGGCTCCAAACCTTCCCTGTCCCAGTCAGACTCCTTATTCAACAACCGGTTATAATGCTCTCTCCATGCATCTTTAATATCCTCACTGTTCATCACTACCCTTCCTTCATCATTCTTCATTCACTGCTCAACTATAATATCCCGATTATCCCTCTTCACCTGGCCTGCCACCCTAAATATCATATTTTTCCTTTTCCCATGATTTACGTTATCGAGTAAAAGTCTCTGTGACTCAGACTTTGCCCTGCATACCTCTCTTCTAGCTCTACGCTTGGCAGCCAAATATTCCTCTTTGCTACCACCCTTCTTCCATTCCCGGAAAAGCCTTCTTTTCTCCTTAACTGAAGCTTCTACACCTTCATCCCACCACCAAGTTACTTTATGTCTTGGTGGTCCTCTTGTCCAACTGCCTGTTACATCAGTAACTCTCAAGAGACTGTTCTTGAGGGCTCTGTACTGTTCATTAACTCCTCTGTCTACAGCTCCCTGTTCAGCCACCACTCTCCTCAACTCACTATAGAAGGCATCCCTTACTACTTGGTTTTTCAGCTTCCCTATTTTCCTCCTAGGTACATAAGTCCTCTTTTTTCATCACTCGTTCTTTAAGCACCATATCACAAATCAATAGTATGTGCTGCTGCACACACTCCTCACTTCCTATAACTTTAACATCCCTCACTAACCTCCTATCAGCCCTCCTAACCAGAAAATAATCTATCTGACTGCTATTTCCCCCAGACTCATACGTAATTAACCTACTGTCTCATTTCCTAAAATATGTATTGCACACAATCATGTCCGTTGCCTCCCCAAACTCGAGTATCCTTTCCCCTTCTGCATTCCTTATACCATACGCACATCCCCAATGCACTCCTTCATAACCTTGTGCTGCTTCACCTACATGACCATATAAGTCCCCTCCCAAAACCACTATCTCATGATCCCGCATACCACCCACTACACGTATTAAGTCATCCCAAAATCTATCTTTCTCTGCTTCATCCAATCCTGCCTGTGGAGCATATGCTGATATAATCACAGCTATCTTTCTACCGAACAGAATTTTCACTACCAATATCCTATCGCTTACTCTCATAACATTCATAACATATTCCACCCATTTCTCCGCAACCATCACACCAACACCTCCATATCCGTCTGACCCCCCCTGCCATTACAACTTATAGCAACAGTCCTTCCCAACAATCTTTCTGGCTGATCCACCCCTGTACCGGACTTCCTGCAAACGTGCCACATCCACCCACCTCCTACTGAATGCCTCAACGACTTCCCCCGCTCTTCCCCTCAAACTTCCCACATTCCATGAACCCACCCCTATACCCCTGGGTGATTTACTGTCCTCAGGCTTGCTTTGAAACTTATTCTTGTGTTCTGTCATATTCTGTATTAATAAAGGGGGATAGACATACCACAGGCCCCACCCACTGCACAGTCCCAGGTCCAGGCAATGGATCTTGGACCCCTACCCCACCAGCTTACCAGTGGCTATGGTAGTGGCCTCAGGGCACCCTGCCAGGACAGCTGCATGGACTCCCTCCAAGCGTGCCTTGGCACTGCAACTATCCTGCCATTATACACCCACTGATAGGGCAGCCTCCTGGGGCGCTACTCTCAGGCTCGGGCCCCTCTCTATTTGGTGGAAGTGGCAGCCTGGGAACCGCAGTGCCCTGTACCCTCTAGCACAGGCCTGAGCCCCATCTCACCCTGGACCCACGATCTATGCCGGTGGAACCCCCATCACGTCTCCTCCCAGAAGTCTGCCACTAGGCAGTGGGGGCAAAGTTTTCTGGCTGCATGCCCTTGCTGGCACCAACCCCTGTAATGTAGTGGGATACGTTGTGTAAAATGTAAAATGCATTTGGTGTAGTGCATAAGATAGAGGAAATGTTTGGGTGAGTATGCTGGTCTACTCTCCATGTAACTCACACTGAAAAGGTCAGCAAAGGGGGATGGTTAGATAGCTAGTGAAACAGGAGCTCCAGCACTCCCTATCACCAGCATTCCCCTCGGGAGTACCACCCTGTTCGGCCCGTGCTACGGCCTCCTCCTGCATATATATACACAACAGCCACCTTTGGCTTTGAAATGAGTATAGAGAAAGTAGGAGGATACAGAAAAGAGTCTGCTGTCAGTTGCCTCAGAGAGCTGAGTCTCAGTTAGAAAAAGAAGGTGAGGTTTAGAGTAGGAGAGGTGGTGCTCAAAAGAGCGAAAGTTAGAGGAAAGGCCGCGCATGTTGCAGAAATGAAGAAGTGAGTCAGACAGTGGTTCCAGGCAGCTCGAGTCGTCACCGGGAGAGAGGAGGAAGGTGGGGGCATTTATGGTCCCCCCCTTGGGGACTCCGAGGCCACGTGTTGAGCTGCCATGATTTTTTTTTTTTTTTGGAAAAGGAAGTGTAGTGTGTACTGTGCATGTAGTTTAGTGTTGATAGTTAGAGAAATTTGTATTGGAGAGCATGCTGGCCTACTCTGTGTGTTACTGAGACACTGAAAATGTTCAGCAAACGGGGGATGGTCGGGACCTTGTCCCGAGGGCTGATGAACGGGAGCTCCAGCTCTCCCTGTCAACAGCTTTCCATCCACCTTGGGAGTACTGCCCTGCTCCACCGGTGCTACAGTCTACTCCTTATTATCTGGGAGACGTTATGTGCTGGAGATGGGGCTGGAGCTAGCTCTGTAGCTAGAGTGATGAGTGGTTGGAAGAAGTTCAGGGAGCTATTGCCTCACCTAACATTGAGAGGGCTCTCCCTCCGTGCTAAGGGATCTTTGTATGTGGTATGTATTAGGAATGTAATGCTGTATGGTAGTGAGACCTGGGCAGTAACGGAAGAGAATATTCTCAGGCTCAAACTTACAGAAATGACAGTGATTAGGTGGATGTGCAGTGCGTCCCAGAATGCGAGGCCTGGAGTGGCTAGGTTTACGATGGAAGAGTTGAGAGGTAGGATGAGACTGGAGTGTATGTGTGGTGTGATGAGGAGGGGTAGACTGAGATAGCTTAAGCATGTGGAGAAGATGGGGGATGATAACTGGGTGCAGAAAGTGAGAAGTGTCAATGTTAAGGGTAGGGTAGCAAGAGGAAGACCGAAAAAGACCTGGGACGAGGTCACTGAGTGTGACTTCAGGGATAAAGGACAAATTAGGGAAGCTGCCAGAGATCGATCAACATGGACAGCCGCCATTAGGTGACCAAGGCCGACGCATGCAAGCATGTTGCAGCCTTCAAAAGCGACACGAAACGAAACGAAAATATTCAAAGGACGAGATAATATGGCTATCAACAATTATTTCACAGTTGATCTCTCGAATTACACAAGCGGTAATAAATTATAAGCAAGCGATTCCAGTCACACGAAACTAAGAATTTCTTCTTCAACAGGGTTGTAAATACGAGTATGTAGTAAACTCTGATACTGTAGTAACGCTTAAAGGTAGCTTGGATAAGTATCCGTCTTCTAATCCCCAACTTAGTATGTTCACTCCTGAAAAAAAAAAAAAAAATCTGTACTAAGTATATTTTTTTCCTTTTTCAGAGCCCTGATGGTACAACCCTCAGAACAACATCAAAAAAAATTGCTGACCTAATGTTACTTTCCTTTTTAGGTAGATAATGTAGAATAAGATTTTTTCCCTCTTCCTCATGAAATTTCCCTGACAGTTTTTCCCTCCTGCGTGGTGGTCCTTTTTACTATTTCCTGCCGGTTTCGGCTGGTGGGTTTGATGGGTGGAGGAGGGTACCCTTCTTGCTCTCCTGTCCTTGTCTTTAATTGACAGAATATTTTTGTTAGTTATAACCTTCCCTATGCCAAACAGATACGAAAGGAACAACAGGTCTGCTGTTGTGTTCTTTCTTTTGTACTCCTTTGCAGCCTTTTGCACTCCTTTCTACTCCTTTACTCATTCGGCATTGTGACGTCTTTAATACTAAGCAGAGGCCTCAGTTTCGGGCTTCAGGAGATTTATATGAAGACATATTCATGCCCACATAAACATATGGGTATGAGACTGTTGTGGTGTGAGAGTGAAGAGTCAAGAGTAAGAGTGGAGAATATGGAATTATTGAAGAATATGTGTCCGGAGTGTGCAGATTGGACAGGATAAAGAATACTGCATTTGGTGAAAGATATGTAACGAAGTCTGTTGATACAAAGTTTGAACAGAGTGTGATATAATTACAATGATACGGACAAAATGGATATAGGTAAGGTGACGAGTATACTGTATGTGCGCGAGTTTCAAGGGGGAAACGAGATGTAGTGAGCCAAGAGAAAAGTGTCTTGCTTTTATGCAAGGAAGAAGGAATCAAAGGCCAGAAGCACGCAAGATTGTTCCCACCAAGAAAAAGGAAGAACAAGATAACAGAACCAAATTCAAGATCCGTTCATTTCAAGATGCCTAGACACACTGAATTTGAAAGACTGGAAGTCATAGGCAGTAGGAGATACAGACAGGGGAAGATAGTTCCAAAGTTCACCTGTTACATACATGAAAGACTGGGAGCAACAGTTAACTCGTGCATTAAAAGAAAGTTGGGCAGAAAATGGTTGAGTTTGTTGCTATACAGATGCTAAGCGCCCACTGTAGTGGTGGAGGGATGCATGAAGATAGTTCAGAGGGGCAGTGGCCTCTGAAATCGTAATTGAAAAGAGATAATGATGCAACAATGCAGCAAAGAGACAGAGATTGAAGGGAGTCAGTAAGAGGAGGACAGTTAATAAGACGAAAAGCATTTGATTCCACCTAGTTCAGAACATATATGTGGGGAGCCTCCCTAGTACTCTACACAGGAGCGAATAGATCTCGTGCAAAAGTGAACAATTGTGCAGGGGTAAAGGAGACACGGAGTTGGCTTAGCACACCCAATCTCTTGGAAGCAGATTTTACAAGACAAGAAATATGAGCTTTCCAAGATAAATCCCCTAAGAATGAAAATCAAATTATGTTTAAAGAACACGCAGGATTGAGTTTGATATTAAAAATTTGAGAATACTCCTGTGGAACTTATTGTTGAGTTGAAAGATGTAAAAACTGAACTCATAATTCATTAAAAAGAACATGATTACTTTTACCCCAATCAGAGATACAAGCCAAGTCAGACATTAGGTGGGCCATGGCCTCCTCCTTTGTCTGTTGGGGTAACTGCTGAGATGGACGCTGTGGGAAGCGAATGGAAAGGTGAAGAGTGGAGTCACCAGCGTATGAGTGGATGGAGTTAGGTGCACAGCTTAGAACATCATTGATGAATAAAAGGAAGAGAGTTGGTGACAGGACAGAGCCCAGAGGAACACCACTATTGATAGCTCTGGGAGAAGAACGGTGGCCGTCTACAACAGCAGCTATAAAACTCCTACCTTTCCTTCTTGCCGGAAGTTTACTCTCATTCAGCCTGTCCCAAAGAAGGGTGACCATTCCCAGCCCTCTAACTATCACCCAATTGCTTTAACATCCTGTATTTCAAAAGTTTTTTAATCTATTCTTGGGGGAAAAAATTAAAACACCTTTCCTATCACAATCTTCTTTCTGATCGTCAGTATGGGTTCCGCCAGGAATGCTCCACTGACGATCTTCTTACCTGCCTTTCATATTCCTGGCCATCTTCCTTTCGGGACCCTGGCGAAAGCATTGCCATTGCACTTGACATCTCAAAGGATTTCGATTGAGTCTGGCTTAAATCTTTAATTTCCAACCTGCCCTCTTACGGTTTCTATCCTTCTTTCTGTCCCTTCATGTTTAGCTTCCTTTCTGGTCGGTCTATAGTTGCTGTTGTAGACAGCCACCGTTCTTCTTCTAGAGCTATCAA
Organism: Coenobita brevimanus; assembly: GCF_032717465.1. Classification (NCBI taxonomy): domain Eukaryota; kingdom Metazoa; phylum Arthropoda; class Malacostraca; order Decapoda; family Coenobitidae; genus Coenobita; species Coenobita brevimanus. The sequence continues at coordinate 44,512,805 of NC_137057.1, forward strand.
TAGTGCAGTTCCTCAGGGGTCTGTCCTATCACCAATTCTCTTCCTTCTCTTCATCAGTTACAATCTAAAGCCAGAGGTCAGCAACCTTGTTCTGCATGGGGGGCAGGGCCCATGTCTATGAGCAGAAGGCAGGCAACATCTATCGTATAGTTAGTAAGGAGATAATAATGATAATACGTACATACAGTACTAAACTTTGACATATTTATATATTTAAGCAGTGCTTATTATGTCTACTGAACATAGCGGTTAGTTTGAGACATTGTCTTGAATCTACCCTCACCACTCTGGCTGTCTGCATGTCTGTCTGTTTATCTGTCTCATAGCAGTTAATGTGACACTTGGTGTTGTTTTTCGCTCAACAGTCTCTCAATATTAGGTGGCAGGCTGGAAGAAGCCAGATGCAAGATGTCATTTAAATGGGCGTCAGTCAGCCGGTTTCTTAATTTGCTCTTCATGTATTTCATTTTTGAGAAGAGTTGCTCGCACGTGTAAGTACTGCCGAACATTGATGTCATTTTTTTCGCAGCATCTACCAAGGTGGTATACATACCAGTTTCAAGAACATATTTCTTGTAGAACTCAGGTAGAGACATGTCCGTTGCATTAAATTTTTATCTTAATACAACACTGCACTGCATCTCAGTAAGTTCCATTTGAACATTTCCTGATGCAATGTCAATGTCCACTTCGAATGGAGTGCCAAACAGCCTGAAATCGCTTGTGTGAAACGGGAAGAAAAGTAAGTTTTCAAGTCATGTACCACGGTCACAAATGTATTTTTGTCTGTCAACTGGGTCTCCTGGAGTATAGGGCAATGAGCGTAGTTTGATTTCTCAAGCTGGCATTCCAGCAGCCATAGTTTTGTTTCATAGGCGATGATGTGTCCTTGCATCTCAGGTATAAACTGATTTCTTCCCTGAAGATGCAAGCTGAGGTTGTTTAAATGAGCTGTTAAATCTACCAGAGATGCCAGACTCAAAAGCCATTTAGGATCGCGAAATTCTGGGGCATTCACATTTTTATCTTCGAGGAATGTTGCTGTTTCATCCTGCAGAGCATATACTCTTTCTAGCACTGCACCTACACTGAGCCACTAAACGTCACAGAAGTAGAGCAGGTCTCCATACTGGGTCCCTGCTTCTGATAAAATTTGTTGAAACTGACGATGGTTCAGTACCCGAGACAGTATCAGGTTTACTGCTCTTACCACTACGTCCATCACATCCATCAAATTTGATGACTTGGTACACAATGCTGCCTGGTGGATTATGCAGTGCATTTGTGTGTGTGTGTGTGTGTGTGTGTGTGTGTGTGTGTGTGTGTGTGTGTGTGTGTGGTTAATTCCAAGTCCTTCCACGTGTTTTTAAGCAGAGCCACAACACCTTTCTTTTCTCCAACCACTGCTGGCACTTCATCAGTTGAAACACTTACTAGCTTAGATGAATCCAGTTCCATGTACGGAGTACACTTGAGCAATGCTTTAAGAATGTCTGCTTCTGTGATAGTACCTTCATAGGTACTAGTTGAACAAACTTCTCAACAGTGTCGAAAGCTGAATGTACCCCACGTACAAACACTGCAAGCTGAGCAGTGTCTTTGGTATCTGTACTTTCACCAAGCGCTACTGGGAAGAACTGGAAATTTTTTAAATAGTCCCTATAACAGTTTTTTACATCCACTGACATTTCTTCTGTTCGCTCTGTAACTGTTCTTGCAGAGAGACTGACATTTGAAAATGAAATCTTTTTCTTGGGGCACAGAATGTCCACAACTGCCATCAAACATTCTTTCACAAAATCATCATTAGTGAAGGGCTTCATTTTTTTCTGCTGTCAACTTAGAAACCACGTGGCAGGCACGCATGTTCCTCTCTGATTCTACACATTGTTTCTTGAACATCAGACTCTGATTTTCCAGGCTCAGTCTAAGGTTATGAACTTCATCCTTCCTTGCTTGCCAACTAATTTCACTGAATTTCAGGTGTTTTGTTTCATAGTGCTGCCTGATGTTCAACTCCTTATTCATAGTAACACTTGCAGGGCAAATAAGGCATTGGGAGTGCCGAAGTGCTGTATAAGAAGTACTTTTCCGTTCAAGTGTCTTGGAAGACTTGGCACTCAGCATCCAACTTCCTGAATTTTGTAGCCATTGGAGTTTGCTAGAAAAAACTATCAGATATCGTTATTACTATAACGGTATAACTAATGTTAGAATCATCATAAATCTGTCAGCATTTTACCATTTTTTTGCTAAAGGTATCATGGAAGTACAGTCATCTCATAATATTTCTGGACTTGATCTTTCGTCTTTTCATTATCTTCCAAAGGCTTCGTTCGCTGCCCAATATCTCGACTGTAAACCGCGCTGTAACTGGCCGTTGAGCAGAAGGGAGGAAGGGAGGGATGGTGAGGACGGGAAATATAGAAGGGAGGGAGGAAGGGTAAGGACAGGGAAGATGGAAGAAGGCGTGGGAGGGGAGGGACGGAGAGAGAGTGAGTTGACAGGTGTTGTGATGTGGAATTGGCTGTGTGTGTGTGTGTGTGTGTGTGTGTGTGTGTGTGTGTGTGTGTGTGTGTGTGTGTGTGTGTGTGTGTGTGTGTGTGTGTGTGTGTGTGTGTGTGTGTGTGTGTGTGTTGTTATTTTTAGGGACAGAAAGACAGACAGAAGAAAGAGGCTTAAAAGTGTGGTGCATAATGGGGGAAACTGGCCTAGATATTAACTGCATTAAACCCCAGCGATGTTTTTACTTTACCCATGGCTGTTGCCCCAACACCTTAATAAAACCATACTCGTGAAATTTAATCTATGAATCAGAAGTACGGTAAACTAGAGGCCCCCCAAAGGGGGAATCACACCAGCAGCGAGCTCATACATATCTAGCTCGGCTCGAGATATGACCTTGACCATGACCTACTTTCACCAATATCGAACTCATAGATTTCATTTTTATTACACACCTGTAAAATTTTGTGATGATATCTTGAGCAGTTGCGAAGTTATCGTGGTAACAGACAGACAGACCTTGACCTACCATCACCAACTTCAAACTCGTGATCGCTTTCTTTCCTTACTACACACCTGTAAAATGTTGTGATGATATCTTGAGTAGTTGCAAATTTTTCGTGGTAACACACACACACACACACACACACACACACACACACACACACACACACACACACACACACACACACACCGCTCGCTGGTGCAGTGGTAACGTTCCCGCTTGCCAACTGGTGGACGGGAGTTCGTGCCTCGCTCAGGGTGCGAAAAGTTTCACTGACGAAGTGGATGGTTACTGTCCCCCTTGAGCAAGGGGACGGGTGTGCGCGTGTGTGAAGGTCACAGCCTTGCCCTTAGATCGGACTATATGAGCTCTCAGCTCCCTTCCGGGAGGATAAAAGCTGACGATCACGACCATCAAGTGATCCTGACCGACCCGGTGAATTACACACACACAGTGGTACGAACACCAGAAACACTATGAGGCGACTGTTCATGTCTATCACTCAACACTCACCCAAACCCGAGGGATCCAAAAATGACAATAGCACCATTGGATAAGGAGAACGTACAAACACGCTACCCGCAGGTGAAGTGAATTTTTGAGAAACGCACCACTTTTATAATATATTTTGAGCGGCTGATGCAACATGAGCTGTGGTATCGTCAGCCACTGTTTTGCATACAGTAAATGGAGCTATGGAGTATCTGAACTATTATAAAACTAACAAATAATAACCAGTAAACAGCAACACTGATTACCAAATATATTAGTATTCTAAATGGTTCTTTTTATTTCTTTGTTTTGCATATTTCGTTGTGATTAACTTATAAACACTTATGTATACTTATACACGGACTTGTAACGCCGCTGATACAAAAAAAAAAAAAAAAATAGTGAGAGTTGCTTCCCACCACAGCTGATCGTAGTTTTGCCGCGCATCATTGCTCATGTTCTAGAATTCTACGTGACAGGAGTCAGAAAAAATATATACATATATGCCTGCGTCGGGATGAAATAATATTTCTATTAGGGACTGCGGGCCAGATGATTTAGGGTTACGGGAAGGACCAGGTCCGCTGGCCCAAGGTACCTGACCCCCTATTTTAAGCTGTACATCAAACCATATCCACTCATACGCTTATTACTCCACACTTCAACTTTTCATTCGCTTCTTGCAGCATCCATCTCAGCAGCTACTTCAACAAACAAGGGATGAGGCTATGGCACACCTAATGTTTGACTTGGCTCATATCTCCCATTGTGGTAAAAGTAAATTCGTTGTTTTCAGCGCACCAGAAACTCAGTACTTACAGCCTTGAACCCAACAAAATCTTATGCACAAGTATTCATCAGTTTTTTTACAACATCTAGCTCAATCCTGCATCATCTTTAATCGTACTTCAGACTTCATTCTCTCGGGATTTATCTTAGAAAGATCATATTACTTCTCAGAAAATCTGCTTCCAAGAGATAAGTTGTCCTAAGCCGACTCCTTGCCTTCTTTACCCCTGCGTAGTTAATGACTGTATACACAAATTCATTTTGCCCTTTGTAAAGTACAACTCACATGTGTGTGGAGGCTCCCCACATACAACTATTCTCAACAAAATGGAGTCAAAGGCTTTCGTCTCATTGACTCTCCTCTACTTACTGGCTCCCATCAGCCTCTGTCTCTTCGCTGCACCGTTGCATCTTTATCTCTTTTCTGTCGCTACTTCACTAGTCACTGCTCCTCTTAACTGTCTGCTTGCATCCCTCCACCACTATGACGGGTGCATAGCACTTGTCTAGTAACAAACTCATCCATTTTCTGTCCAACTCTCTAATGCCAGAGATAACCGTCACTCCCAGTCTTTATGTAGCAACAGGTCAACTATGGAACTGTCTCCTTCTGTCTGTATTTCTTACTGCCTATGACCTCCAGCCTTTCAAAGGCAGTGTGTCCAGGCATCTCGAAATGAATGGATGCTGAATCTGGCTATGTGTGTGTGTGTGTGTGTGTGTGTGTGTGTGTGTGTGTGTGTGGAGGGAACAATCTTGCAGGCTTCTGGTCTTTGGTTGCTTCTTCCTTACATAAAAAAATGTGAGTGACTGGAACTACTCCTTGGCCATGCTTTTTTTTTTCTTCTTCTTCTTCTTTCGCACTTTCTCTCTCCTCGTTTTCTGACTCATACCTCACCCCATCCTGAAGTGAGAAAAAGTTAATGATGATGGCGATGGTGAATTAAACTGGTTCGGGTGTGAGCCAACGGAGTGGGGCAGAGAAACAGTGGGTTTTATTTATTTATGTATTTTGTAAAAGTGGACCTGACTGCCAACTGGATATGTATCTTGCCCATCTTGTTATGATAGATATAAGGAAAATAAGGGCTATTATTTAAGAGAATTGTAGCGTTTCTAGTGGACGACTCAACTGAACAGTTGGTATGTGAATGATATAATGGGCGGGTGTGGAATAAGGGTGCAAAATAATAATGGAATTCCACAGAAAGATATGCCAATAACAAAATTTCTGCATATGTAATTTGAAACCAAAGAAAGCCCATGTGTATATAAATTAAAAAAAAAAAAAAAAAGAATTGGACATTGAAAAAATTGCTTATTTAAGTCCTAAAATAGAAAGAATTGCCTGGATGTATTCCTGGCACAAAAATTTGAATAATACAGCATGGAGGGTCGGCTGATCGCAGTTCTAGTATGTAGTGTCAAACTGAGAGTAGTTTTTTAGGACGTGAAAGGCTTGGTCAAAAACAAATGAATATAGGAAGAAAAACATAGAAGTAATGAGGGATCAGATGAACATGTGCAGTGAACCATAAAGACCTTGATACACAGATAAATACGTACCTATAGTTGCTAAAGAGGAGATAATTGCCCCAGACAGGAACACAGGCGTGGCTCTGACAGCTGGACAGCAGGAGAGGAAGCCAGTCACCAGCCTGGACGCCAAATTGAACCCACCGGCCACTGACAGACACAGCGACGCCTCACGCTGACTGAATCCAGATTCTTGCATCGCAAAGGGTGCAAGAGTGAACACGTTCACTTGTACAACAAGATTCATTGTTAGCACCAGAACAACAAGAACAACAGGAAACGACTTCAGGAACTGAAGGTTGTAGGTGGCTGTCTTTAATACTCGCTTCAGACATCCAGCCAGTTTGGAAGTTCCTGTTTTCATTTCTGGCTCCTTCACCTGATCCTCTGTGGTGAAGTAAGTGTAAGACTTGTTTGTATGCCACTCTACGGGGTGAAGGACCATCGCTGCCACACAGCAGTTGAGGACAAGCGCCCCTGTGATGAGAGTTGCTCCCTTGAAACCAAACTCCTCCTGCAGTAATGTAATAACAGGTGGCATGGCCAGCTGGCTAACTGAAAACCCACATGCCATTATGGAGTTTGCCAAGTTCCTCCAGCGCGTGAAGTAGTGGGGGATTATCATCCAGGTAATGGTCCCCAAAATTTCTATTGGTACACCTGAAAAATATAAACAAAATATAATTTTGAAAAATAATAATTCAGACACTGCATCAAAACATGAATATTCACATACACTAAAGAACAGCACAGAACTCTGTCATCATCAAACACGTAATCCCCAAAGCTCTAGGTGAATAGATGGGTGTTGACAATAGCAACATTGTCACACACATCATGACATAAAGAAGTAACAGACGGTCCCTAGCACTTAAGAAAAATGAAGGACAATGATAAAGATTTTTTTTTTCTACAAAGGTACTAAAAATGATCATAATGCTCTAGGTGTGATAACTCTAACACAAGTCTGTGAATTCCAGTCCGGTGATACACAGCAGGAAATATGATCGATGTACAGTAACAGCTTGAACCAACACTTCATTACGATAACTCTAAGTAATTCTCAGAGATTATAAGAGTACTGAGAGAGTTTTAACAACCGCAGCAATGATGTTGTCGTCATCATCGAGTTATCCTATCTCAAGAGCATTATCTTCTCTGGGATGCAGACAGGAGGAAGAATTGAAGACTTTAATAGACAGTGATGATTGTAGCAGCAGCATCTAATAATGAAAGTAAGAGCAAAGGGCATATATCAACATTTTAAAGCACCTGTAATAGTACGATCTTTTCCGGTGGCGCAGCTCGTCTCCTTCTGACAAAATACACAATTTTCTAGTATTAACCTTTTTGCACAAAAACACAGGTTCCTGACAGGCTACTCCATGCACAATGCCGTCATCGTTGAAGAGTGGGGGAATGGCCTGACTGGCGGATTGGTATGTACTTGATTCATTTTTTTTAAGTCTGTGATGTCCTTGCGTGAGCCGAGTCTCTGTGCAGCTATACAAAGTTTTTCCTCTCATGTCCATCCCTTTTTCTTATACATTAGCTACTAAACAGTATATATATATATATATATATATATATATATATATATATATATATATATTTATAAGTTTACCATTCCTAATGCCCAAGTGTGTGGGAATAAAGAAAAAATAAAAAGCACTATGGACAGTACTGTGGGCCATATGTTTTTGTCTCAACCAGGAAGGAATGGAACGGGGACTATGTACATCTACATCTCGATCAGCAACAGGTTAAAGACCATGACCCAAAATTATGGCCTAAGTGAATTAGCGCCTCCATAAAACCATAAGCTGGAGAAAAGATGAACATTTTATTATAATTGTAAGAGGCACCTGATGGTCTTATAATTAATGTATCCCTAACAGTGACAGTTTGCCATGCATTCAGATTCGGTTTCCAAAAGGTGACTGGTTTTCTAATATCACCATGGGCAGTGGGCTGCTTGGGTACCCTTATACAGCATATGCAGGAAAAATAACCAAGCCTCAGGATTCTGTACCTCAAAGGGGTTATTATGGGATTGGCTGTTACTATTAACATCATATTTAACTACAGTATAAGGACTGAAGTGTTTACAAAAATGCTTACCTGCAAGAACAGAAAACGAGAAGAAAAGGAAGCCCGCTGATGTGGCGAAAGCACTGACAATCATGCCAGTGCCAAACACCAAACTGAATACAAAGCAGACATTCCTCCAGCCAAATTCTTCGACCAGTGGGCCAATCATGTAAGTGACAAAGCCTGTGATGACCAATGCTAGGTTGTAAATCCAGGCGGTCACTGTGGAGGATGTGCCCAGCTCCAACAGGAACGGCGAGAACAGGATCCCAAAAGACAGGTACGGGATTCCAAGCAAAAACTGAAACCAAGTAGTTCACAAAGCCTGAATGTTGAGCTTCCTGTCTGTAATGTAGGATAATATATAAAGAAATATAATTATTATTAAATAAACATGGCATCTCGTGAGAAATTAGACAAAATGACCTCCATGCTTTCCTATCCTCATTCAGTATTCATCCATCTTCTCACGACACCCGCCTCCCCTGCAGTGTATTGAAGTGATGACGGTTACGGGAGATACTAACAGGGTTCCACTTGATTCTGGCATTTAAAAGTGGTCAGGTTATGTAATCACAAGTATTTAAGAAAATATTACACTTTTGCTTAACTCCCGTGACTGTTAACATTTAAAACCTGGAACGGAAAGGAACAAGCTGAGTGTCACAAATGAAAATTAAAAAAGAAAAAAAGAAAAAAAGAAAGCTTCCAGGGTGATGGAAAATAATAAACTAGATCATATCACAACAGGTGGACAGGCCATAATCCATTGCTCAACAGACAGAACATCAGGGTAAATGAAAGCTGGTCCAGGGAAGACGTAAGAGGGAGAGAAAGAGAAAATATACACAGATATTAACCCGAGGCATCCCATCGAAGTATGGGTGCGTCGCAACATTTTGTCACAGCTAGTCCCGTCGATGTATTGATACGTTGTGCAATTGCAAGGTTAATAATTTGCACAATTTTCAATTTTTGCTCATGATTTTTGGTACATACACGTGGGACACCTTCCTCTATTCCTCTACAAGATGCCAGGCAGGGACAATGCCTTACACTGCATAACCTCCCCGCCCCCTGCACTCCATTGTCTCAGCAATTCACCTGTTACCAGTGACCTGGCCAATAAAGACATTCGGGGCCAGAGTGATTCCCCAATCGATGACAATGTGGAGGACAAAGTTTACATAGCATTAGAGGAAGAAACAGAAATGATGGTCAGGTAATGTTGCCAAAAAAGGTCAGGTATGTTGATGAGTTAATGAGTGAAACAATGCTTATAATGTCTATATTACTGTTTGAACACCAATATACTCTCGTACTACATATAAATTCATACCAAATAAATCAATAAATACCGTTTATGAGTGGTGTGGAATAGTTACCCTCCCATAAAACTCATTTTCTTTGGAGCCAGCCTGATAGAAAACCCATTAAGGTAAAGAGATACTGCTACCTGTATCGAGTATTTTAAACCTCAGGTGAGCGATTTCTCTATAAATTTTCGATGTTTCTCACCAAAAGCGAAGGTTTTAGCCAAAAAAAAAAAAAAATCCAAAATAGCTCGGGATTGGGGGGTGTCGGAGGTGCGAAATAGCTTCGGACGTGACGGGTTAAATCTGAAGAATTTTGGCGGGTTTAGATGGGAAAATTAGTGGCTAGTCAGTCAGACTGAAGAAATATGGAAGAGTCACTGGTCATTTCGTGGGCAATCTCTGGCTGTTAATGATGAGAAAGATTGTTTTGTAAAATGAATGAAAATAGCAAGAGCAGAGTGGTCGTAAAAGGAACAGAGTTCAACAGGACTGAGTCATATTATACATAATAAAGGAAACTTATTCCCAAGGATGTGCTGGAACCATATGTGAAAAATGCAGTAAAGAGCAAAGGTACTGAAAGGCATCAGAAATTGAATAAGGTACTGAAAAATTCACTAAAGAGTCTCTCTCTCTCTCTCTCTCTCTCTTATATATATATATATATATATATATATATATATATATATATATATATGATATCCAGGGGCAGGATCCTACTACTAACTGACGTGTCCCCGGGTATCGGATTGCAGATATACAAGAAACCGTCTTTGACGGCACGTACCATGGAACCACTTATAGATATTTAGGGCTCTACTGAATGTACTGAATAAGGTGGCACAAAAATTACATCTCTCCAGAAACTAGTTGGCAGGGAGGTGAGGTTATTTGAACCAAACAAGAATTCTACTGTTAATGATTTCACAGGCGTTCTTATTGGCATATCGTCTACTAAAGGTCCAACCGCATTGCCTCCTGTGCTTACAGGCAGTGCACCACCGAAAGTAAGTAGGAACTTTCAACAAATCAGAGACTGGAAAATTTAACAAGCTGAAATGCATGAAGATCTACATGTACAATGTAAAATGACTCACCAAAAAATACAAATTGATACATTAGTGACTGAATTAGGAAACATTACTTTAGTTGGAATATCGTAGGTCTGACTGAGATCCACAGGAAAGAAGAAATATTGATTCAACTCCAAGACAGCAACCACCTGTTTTACTACAGACGAAGGCAAAATGGAAGAGTTGGTGGTGTAGGATTTCTAATTAACAGAAATCTTGTGGAGATCATTGTTAATTTCAGCAAATGTATCTGACAGAGTAGCATCGTTTGTAATTACACAAGGCAAATAATTCACCTGAAAAGAATACAAGTATTTGCACCAACTTTTCAAAGCCCAGTTAAAGAAATAAAAACATTCTATGCCGGCATCTCCCAGGCCATGGAAGAACAAAAGACCAGACAAACTATACTCATGGAAGACTTTAATACAATATTTGGCAAACTGAAAAATGAAGCATGTATGGGAAAATTCGGAGCAAATGAAAAGGATAACAGAGATGAAATGATGGCAATTTTTGCTGAAATGTATAACATGAGAATAATGAACACTTTCCTTAACAAAAGAACAGGGAGAACATGGACCTGGAGAAGTCCAAATGGAAAGGTAAATTATGAAACCAACTTCATTATGGTAGATAAGAATAACACAATCACCAATGTCACAGTTATCAACAAATTAAATATAGGAAGTGAACACAGAATGGTGGGTTGCACAGCCAGATTCAGTTTTAGAAGTGAAAGAAAAAGGATGATTGAAAATAAAAATATATGCCCAATAAAAATGTGAAAACAAATCAGCCTTTCAGTTAGAAATAACAAACAGATTTCAGGCTCTAAGTTATGCTGGATGTGACAATGATGAGTTGAATGATAGACTAACAAAAGTGCCAAAAGAATCAGTGGAGGTAGTAAGGAAAGCTAATACAACCAATGCCGACAAGTATTCGAAAATGACCCGCGAGCCCATGAAAACAAAAAAGGAGATGAAAGTAAAAAAACAAAGATTAAATAGAAAAAGCAAAATTACATAAACTCATCAACAAGAGAGAGAGAGAAGAAAAAGGAAAGAGAAACATGGATCAGATAAAAAAAAAACATAAAAAAAAGGGAAAAGATCTGAACCAGGTACGAAGTAAAATGGCGCTAGGAAAGCAAATTTTATCACTGAAAGATAAAAACGGTGATGTCATTAAATGCAGAGATGGGATGATTAAGAGAGTTGAAGAATTTTACAGAGAGCTGTATGCATCAAAGACAATATTGCCATTTGCTAACTTTTCAGCTGATAGAAGTGAAATACCTGAGGTAACACCAAACGAAGTAAACTTTTTTTTTTTTTTTTTTTTTTATGAAAAGAGGGAAAGTCCCAGAAGACAGAATAGCAGTTGATTTATTGTTGGATGCCGGAGTAGAGTACAAAACAGTCTCGCCCACTTATTTATTCAGTGTTTAAAGATGAAGAAAATTCCCAAATCATGGTTTAATGCAATAGTTATTTTGCTTTACAAAAAAGGCGACTCAAAAGATCATAGTAACTATCGACCCATTAGCTAATCACCAGTTATTTACAAACTCTTCACTGAAGTCCTTATCAACAGAATAACAACAAATTTGGAAGAAAACCAACCTCGAGAGCAGACAGAATTCCGAAAAGGGTATTCGACTACTGATCATCTACATTCAATGAACCAGTTAACTGAGAAAACTAAAGATGATGATAAACCACTGTGCTGAGGTTTTGTTGATTACGACAAGACTTTCGACTCAGTGGGGCACATAGCAATTATAAATTCATTGTGAGAACAAGGAGTAAATAAGAACATTGTAAAACTGCTCGAAAACATATATAAAGAAAGAACTGTTATGTACAGTTAAATCACATAAAGACTCGGGGAAAAATTAAGACTGAGAAGGGTGTGCTTCAGGGAGATACAGTTTCACCAAAATCGTTTACATCATGCCTAGAAAGTATTTTCAGAAAGTTAGACTGGGAAAACAAAGAAGTAATCATAGATGGACAAAATCTAAACCATTTAAGATTTGCAGATGACATTGTCCTAATCTCAGAAACAGAAGAGACATTGCAAGAAATGTTAAATGCCCTAAATAGAGAAAGTCTCAAAGCAGGGCTAAGGATGAACGGGAGTAAAACTAATGTTTAATCCAAATACACCAAAGAGCATCATCAGAATGAACAAATAATTTTTTGAAGAAATCGAAGAGTACAATTACTTGAGTATATACTAAAACTAAAGACCATGATATCGAAATAAAAAGATGCATTACAATTGGATAGAGAGCCCTCAATAAACACTGAGACATCATGAAAAGCAGCTCGCTAGTATTTATGAAACGAAATGTATATAACGAATGTATAATCCCAGTATGACGTAAGATTGCGAGACCTGGAAATTGACAAAATCAATGGAAAATCAGCTGACCCGTTCTCAAAGAGCAATAGAAAGGCCAGTGTTGGGAATATCTTTAAGAGACTGGAAAAGATCAACTTGGGTGAGAGAGCGGACTGAAGCCAAAGACACTGCGGAAGTTAAAAAAAGAACAGAAATGGAGATGTGCAAGTCATGCAGCAAGAATATGGGATAACCGATGGAGCAAAAGGATGACTCACTGACTCCAAGAGATTGTATGCATAGTAGAAAATCGCCAGGCAGGAGGTGGAGAGACGAGACAGACAAGTTTGTAGGCAAAACCTGACAGAGATTGGTTCAGTCACGGAATTCGTAGAAAAAGGTTGAGGGAGGCCTCTATTCAGCAGTGTGCTTGCAATGGGTGATGATGATCATGATGATGATGATGAATATTATATAGATAGATAGATAAATAGGTAGATAGACAGACAGACAGACATAGAAAGATAAACAGATAAACAGATGGATAGACAGATAGATAGACAGATACAGATATATAGATATACAGGTAGACAGATAGATAGATAGATATAGAAGAAGATAGAAAAAAAGATAGACAGACGGATAAATAGATATGAGTGGATTTCTACCAGTGGCCTGGTAGACGACTGTGGTTGTACATTTATGTAAATCTGACCGAGAGTTAGTGCGAAAAATAGGAAACTTAGAGCAAAAATTCACGGAAAGTGTACTGAAAAATATGGGCTGGGCAAGAGAAATGGAATAATGTGAATCAGTAAGATGCATGATTCGTGAGCAAGAAACAGGCTGGTTTTCATTGTACTAGGGCATATGTGAAACAAATATTTGCAGAAAGGGATGAATATAGGTGTTACGTGGTCTGGAAGGCAAAAAATGAGTACTGTGATGAGTAATTGCGGGTAACGGAAGGTGCTGAATGGTTAGTGAGTGGTTCTGTATCAGAGTGAGACAAGGTTGTGTGATGTCTCCATGGCTTTTACGTTTGTATTTACGGATACAAAGTTTTTAAGTGAATAGTGGAGCGTGCATAAGAGTGGGAAATACTGTGAGTGATTGGTTTCCCGTGAGAGTGGAGCAACGGCAGGGATGTGTGATGTCGCCTTGGTTGTTTAGTATTTATATGGATGGTGTTGTAAGGAAGGTGAATACGAGAGTGTTAGGTGGAGGTTTGAGTCTGGTGAATGTTGATGGTAGAGAGCGGAACCTGAATCAACTGCTGTTTGCAGATGATACTGCACTGGTGGCTGATTCGGAAGAGAGATTGAGACAATTGGTAGAGGAGTTTGTAAGGGTGTGTGAAAGGAGGAAATTGAGAGCAAATGAGAAAAAGTGTAAAGCAATGAAGTGTACGAGGTTGGTAGATGGTACGAGGATGAATATAGATTTGATTGGTGAGTTGATTGAGAGGAAGAGTGTTTAAGTATTTAGGGTCACATGTTGCTGTGGATGGAAGAATAGATGCAGATGTGAAGTTTAGAATGAATGAAGTAGGAAAGGTGCAGGGAGGAATGAAAAAAGTGTTTAGATGTCGTTCACTTAGAATGGATGTAAAGAGAAGGCTGCCGTATGAGGGTGTTGTGGTACCGAGTGCATTGTATGGGGTGAAACATGGAACATGGGTGTAGAAGAGAAGAAAAGTTTGAATGGAAATGAGGTGTCTGAGGAGTATGTGTGTTGTGACTCATATGGATCGAGTGAGAAATGATGAAGCGCAAAGAAAAACTGGAGTTATGTGAGAGACAGCTGATCGAGTTGAGCCGAGAGTGTTGCGATGGTTTGGGCATGTGGAGAGAATGAATGAAGAGCGATTGGTGAAATAGATAACTGGATCAGATGTGAGAAGTGTAAGGCTGAGAGGAAGACCACGAATAGGATGGATGGACAGTGTGAAGAGAGCGTTAGATGCGAGAGGGATGTCTGTAGACCAAGGAAGAGTGGCTGCACATGATAGGAATGACTGGAGAGAAATTGTGACTGAATTAATGGTGATGCGGCCTTGAAGGGATATTCTCCCACATTTTGTCTGATCAGCTGATCAGATCAGGTGCAGGTATGGGGATGGGTCCATTATGATGTGGCAGGGGCTGTCAGACCCTGCTGCGGATGTCGCTGACTGAACTATACAGTTAAACCTCGTGCAGTGTGGTGTGATGAAGATCTGTCCCTTCTCCCCTTGGGGCTAAGATACAAATAAATGTGTGTGTGGATGAGTAAATTGGGAGTGTGTCGTCCTGTCTCAGCTGCCCCCCTTTCTTTGAGGGAAGCAGCCTAGGTATATAGATAGATAGAGCATTGCTGGTAGACTAAGCCAGAGCAAAACAAGATATACAGAGATGGAAGTAAATATGGCAGTAAGTGGTAAATGGTGATATATTTAGCCATACTGCACCAGGTCCAGGAACAAATACATTATCAGTGATTTAGCCACGCGCACTGGGCTAAGTACCCAGTATGTTCAGACTTTTCTCTGTACGGATTAAAGTGTGGAGGTCCAAACTAGTACATAAAAACTCACTTCTTTCTCAGCTTCTCGTCCCAGTAGTGGTGGCTGTCAGCTCAGCTAGGCTTCATTCACCCAAAGGCAGTTCAAGGTAATATACAGGAACCTACTTCATTTTCAAACACCAATAGTGGCCTCACTTAGGTTTGGATGACACTGTGCGGCAGTTTGAAAGGAAATGTAGGGAAAAGTAAAGCAACACTCACTGAATGTGAAGGAGACTGTCCTTTGTGAAAAAAAAGACACTGGAAATGGTGGACAATGCATATACCCAAGTGGAGCAGTAGAAAATTAAGAAAAAAGAATATGTATGAAAGAAAATCCAATCTTACCGTTAGAAGAAAACAAGCGATGGCGACGACCCAGCCCCACCCGCCGTCAGGAGCATGACAGTCCTTTGTCACTGGTTCCTCTGTGACCATAGTGGTGGACACATCCCTAATGGGGGTCACAGCTGTAGGTACAACCCCACTGGTGGTCAGAGGAGTCGACATGACTCCACTGGTAGCTGCAGTAGTGGACACAACCTCACTGGTGGCCACAGTGGTGGGTACAACTCCATTGGTGGCCAAAGTAGTGGACTTAACTCCACTGGTGGCCATATTAGTGGACTGAATCCCACTGGTGGCCAAAGTAGTGGACTCAACCTCACTGGTGGCCATATTAGTGGACTGAACCCAGTTGGTGGCCATAGTAGTGGGGTCAACCTCACTGGTGGCCACAACAGTGGACACAACCCCAGTGGTGGGCATCATGACAGCCTTGGTCACCACATCGTCTGCTACTGGCCGGATGCTGGGGACTGGCAACTGACCTCTGAGGACACCTCGCTCACAGCCACACCACTGGTGACATCATCCTTCACTACTGCTGATGACAAATTCATTTATTTTGTGAAAGTAAGGAAACAATATATTTGTTTTGTGAATACACAGACAAACAGAAATGTGAACAAGCAACATACCTAAAAGTTCTCCACTATGACTAATACTAATCAAAGTTGTATTGGTGTGTCCAGGTTTTTCACAGAAGTTGCATGCCTAATGCGATGATGTTTCTTCACTTGCCAAAGTTTGTGCAGTCTCTGATCTAAAGCCAAGTATTGTAGGACGTGGATGTGAGTGGTCAAAATAACACCAGATGTCTCACTCTGTATGTGCAGTTACCCACGCCTTTTCTTGGTCAAGCCAGTGATGGACTTGCGGTTCGTACGTGTGACTGAACAGGATTTTAAGTATTTTATTTCCTATTTATGATTGGTTGCAGCGACAGTTATGCTTCTGCCACTGTGATTATTCAGGAATGGACCAATTAATTTACGGTTAATACCTAAGAGTTGAAGATTGAATTAACTTTACTGGTTAAGCATTCAGAGATAGGATAATTTAATCCA
Organism: Coenobita brevimanus; assembly: GCF_032717465.1. Lineage (NCBI taxonomy): Eukaryota > Metazoa > Arthropoda > Malacostraca > Decapoda > Coenobitidae > Coenobita > Coenobita brevimanus. The sequence continues at coordinate 44,529,417 of NC_137057.1, forward strand.
TCCATCCATCTATCCATCATCCTATCCTGTGTTCCCCCATGAGAAGTGTAGGAGCCTAGGACTAGGCAAGTTGGTCCTGACATTTAAGATGAGAGTGACCAGCCTCACTCATCCCTGAGTGGCATTACGTGAGCAGTAAACCTCACCCACCCCATCTAACTAATATATATTCTGCTTTTTTATCAGTTCCATGGGAATGTTAACCACTGCAACATTTGGGTATCAGCTGCTGATGTTTTTTTTTTTTCTGCACACAGTTCACATTCGTCACAGACTCGGCTGCTGTGTGACTCGATGACGGATTAATAATTATGGCCGTCACCATTTTTTTTTCCCCTCTGTCGTGCTGCGGTGATTACACAATGAGACATTTATCAAGTATGTAATGATTTATATAACAATAATATGGAAACCAGACGTGTATCCATTTATACAGTATATGGATACAGGTGATAGTGAATGGACTGAAACGTACTACTTAGGCATGTGTAGTTTTGTTAGAGAAGCACTGTTTGATCTGAGTGACTATTACATATAAGTGACCCTGTATAACTACTAACTTTGTGTTGATGTATACTAACAACTCACTAAAAAATGATAATAATAATAATAATAATAATAATAATTGTTATTTTTATTATATTCATCTGTACAGTGCTCCCTGGCTCATCTGGACATAAACCCCCTAGACTGCGAAAACAAACCCCCTGGACTGCACGAAAACACAGACCCCGTGGACTGCACGTAAACATGAAACCCATGGCCTGTAGAAAACCCTGGCACACTATCTGCTGTTGAGATTATTTTGAAGGTGAGTGTATGTTGTGAATGTGAGGTGCATGACATTAATAATGTGAGGAGTTGCACAGTGGAAAGTTTGTGGGGCATATTTTGTTGTTACCAATGCAGAAGGGATAATGACCACATTGTACATAGCTGGATGTACTCGTCTCTCAGGAAAGGACAGTTTCTGTGGGATGAATCCGATGTAAGGTGTGTGAAGAAAGTTGTTTGGAAGTTTTGAATGGCTGTGTGTGTGTGTGTGTGTGTGTGTGTGTGTGTGTGTGTGTGTGTGTGTGTGTGTGTGTGTGTGTGTGTGTGTTCTTACCTAATTGTTCTTACCTAATTGTATCTTTACAGGAATGAGTCAAGCTCGTACTATCCCTTGTCTTAAATCATTGTTATCGTACATATCCTTAAATTTATGAATTGTTTTGGCACACTATTCATTCGGTAGTGCATTCCACTGATCAATTCCCCTATATGGGAAACTAAATTTCCTTACGTCTTTATCGCTTCTCTTTTTATTCAGTTTTTTGCAGTGTCCTCTTGTTAATGCATCCCTATAGGTTATGTAATCATTTATGTCTATTTTCTCCTTCCCTGATATGCATTTGTATAGCACAATCATGTCTCCTCTTTTCCTTCTCTCCTGTAGTGTAGGTAGATTAAGTTTTTCTAGTCTTTCTTCGTAGCTTACTGTAGATCCCTTAAGCTTGGTACCCATCTTGTGGCGGCCCTTTGAACTTTTTCAATCTCATCTATGTGTTTTTTGAGATGAGGACTCCAGACTACTGACATATACTCCAGGGTTGGTCTGATGAATGATGTTATTATCTTTCTTAGCAAGTCTTCATTTATGTATGTGAGTGCTATTCTCATATTTGCAAGTATTGTATACATGTTCCGTACCTTCGCACTGATGTGGTCACCCGGAGATAGTCTGTTATTGATAATCACACCTAGGTCCTCTCTTTCTGATGTGTGTAGGGTTTTATTTCCTAACTTATAATCCCAATCAGGTCTTTTTCCACCTTTACCAAACTTGATTACATGACACTTGTCCACATGGAATTCCATTTGCCATATATTCCTCCATTCATGAAGTTTATTTAATTCTTCTTGTAGCTCTTTAATAGGGTCTGTGTTAGTATTTCTCCTTTGTATTTTTGCATCATCAGCAAACATATTTAGATAGCTTTCATTTCCAGTGTTACTGTCTTTATAATTTATATTCACTAAAAACATAATTGGTGCCAGCACTGAGCCCTGTGGAACTCCGATAGTCATTTCCCTCCATAATGAGTAATTTCCCCTTAGTACTGTTCTCATTTCTCTTTTTTTGAGAAAATCTTGCATCCAACAATACAGTTTGCCTCGGATTCTTCCCTGATGGTCCAATTTCCATAAAAGTCTTTGGTGCGGTACTGTGTCAAATGCTTTCTTGAAATCTAAATAGATACTGTCCACCCATCCTTCTCTGTTCTGTAATGTTTCTGTTGCTCTATCATAGTAGCTCAACAAATTAGTACCACATGATTTTCCCTTTCTGAAACCAAATTGCCTTTCTGTTATCATATTGTGTTCTTCTAGATGATTTACCCAAACTTATCAGCTTTTCTTCGCCACAATGACTTTCCCTTCAGACGTACTAATCTCTACTGCGATCAGTCCTACCTGTGAGGATACATCTAGTTCTATTTCCTTGACTTGCAGATTTTTCTTTGTTAATATTACAATTCCTCCTCCTTTTTTTAAGTTCCTATCTCATCTCCATATATTGTATTCCTCCAGGTTTAGTGTATAGTTTGATATCCTTGGTGTTAATTTTGTTTCAGTTAGACAAACAATATGTGGTTCCTTTTCTTTGATAAAATCATTCATCTCTAGTAATTTAGATACCATTCCATCTATGTTAGAGTACATCAACTTAATCATCTTGTTTACATACTTGTTGTAACTTGGGTCTGCTACCTTTCTCCTTTTTATTCCCTCCTGTTTATGTACTACTTTCGAACCTGCAATCCAATTACTTTGTAAAAAAATGTGTTTTTCTCTTCCTGTGTGTGTGTGTGTGTGTGTGTGTGTGTGTGTGTGTGTGTGCTGCAGAGGTAAATTTGAGATAGTAATATTCTGTAGCCAGTGTCTTACATATAAGGATAGATGTGATCACTTGAACTTCATATCCTAGTTGTACAGAGCAATTACTCAGTGGCTCTCTGCTCTTTGTATATAATATATAGCTCCAAGAAATTTATGTGGTGCGAGGTGGAAGTTCACTGCAGATTAAAGAGTACAGTGTTAGGTATGCGATCTGGTTGTCCATGCTAGCCTACATGCACAAAGCACTGTGTCCACTTACTGCATTCTCTACACCATGTTTAATTCCTTGACACAAATGTAACCACCAAACAAAATGTTATACGAACGCTTTGGGCGCGTGTGCCTCAGAGATGGTTGCCTCTCACAAAGAACAAATAGACTGTATTAGTCGGGGCAGCGAACTGCGACGTCAAGAAGAATAAACACTTGTTGCCTTGCGCAGGTGGGCGGAGCTATTTGACGTCATAGGATGAGACAGTCACTCAGCCGTCCACGTTTAGTTTTGTTTGTTGTTTAATCTTACGTTACAAGACAAAAACTCTCTCATCCAACCACGTTTTAAATGTATACGAGATGGTTTCCCTCACGTTACAAGACAAACTCTCATCCAACAACCTTTTATATGTATACGAGATGGTTTCCCTCATGTCACAAGACAGACGCCATCCTCCTTCAGTATGTTTACGAGTTTGTTTCTGTTGCAGTGTACTGGTAGACAAGGAAAGTCTATAATGTTTTTGGCTCTTTACACCATAGTATCCCGTATCTTGATATATTTGCACCATGATATTACGTATTCTGTACATCGTCTCAGTATTTATTTTCTTCAACTGGGCGATGACACTTGAGGCCAAAATATATCCGTGTGTTCCCAAATATTATGACATCCACATTCCTGAAAAATAATAATAATAATAATAATAATAATAATAATAACAGGCAGTTCTGCAACTTTATCATAAGAGATCCCTCGAGGGGAGAGGCTTGCGCGCTTCCCTGAGGGGGTAAAGTAAAGGCTCGCTCTCTCTGCTTTGGTGTCTCTGAGGGGTGACAATCCGTCCTCTAACCCGGACAGCTTTCCCTTCCTCTAGCCCCATCATGGATTAGTACATTGACTTCTAAACCCCTACAAAGGTATTTCAATAGTATTAGACCTACATTAGTAATGTTTTGAAGCGAAATAAACATGAAACCTGTAAGGTATGGGAACATATACAAAACAGCCCAGCCAGTATCGTGTCACCCTATAGACTAAAAATATGCAATCTTGTACACCATTCGGATACAGAAATTTTTGTGTAATCAGGAAATAACGCTGGTAAGTTCTTATCGTGTGCAGTATAACTCTAAAGAATAGAGGTTTGAGTGGTCAAAGGGCAGCTGAATTATCTTATTTCTTTGAAATACTCATAAGAAAGTTATTATTCTCATTTAAGTATAATAATTTCACCTTAGTAATTACCTTGAAAATACCTGAAAGTTCAGCACTTCCATGGATGTTAGTCTGGGAGTAAGGACTTCAACTAAGTTCTGGTTAAGTAATATGCTCTTGAGATTGGCTCTAACATCGCCATTGTCTGAAAAATTTCAAATTTCTCATTTCAGAAAAAAAATGCATCAATTACTTGTATAAACAGATTGCGTCAAACCATTTTCTATCTAGTTCCATTGTTTGAATACGGTGAATTGGAGTATAACCAGGGACAACTGCATCAAACAAAGGGTGTGGTTGTCATTGTGTGGATCAGACCCTAGGCTTTAAAGAGAGTGAAAAAAAAAATCGCACCACCAATTGGATAAGATATCACAAAACAGACATTAGAGACGAATTTCCTGATGAGCCGAAATCACAGGTAAACAAAGATTTACCTAAATTTGTTACATTTCACATTAAGGTAATCAAATACATAATCACCCACTTCACTTTGTATTTTTTATTAGAACCAAAAGACGATCTATTGAATAAAGCAGCGAAAACTGGGTTTCCACAATTTGGCTACCAGAGTCAACGAGTTTTATGGTATCATGTGTGAAACGATCAGGAACACCTCAGTTATTTGTAAAAACCTTCTTGAACTATCAGTTTCATAGTAACGCTCGAAACTGAATTATTGAAAACCTGAGACTCTGGTTTTGTTTTCAACAATAAGCTAACTCACCTCGTTCGGCCAAGCGGAAATGAACCTCTGAACGTATTGCACGACGCACTGATGCAAGCCTGGCTGGACTGCCAAGTTGCCAACTCCCGCGACCCGGCCAATTCGCCAAATACGGAAGAAGGAAATCGCCAAATTTCGCCAAGTTTTCAATCCTTTGTAAATTACGAGCTTATCAGTGATTTTAGCAATATAAGATTCTATCTGTCTCTTCTACTTATATCCCCTTAACGCGTCTATTTTCTTGTTTATGTTATGTATGGTATATGCATTTCTATATTAAAATCCATTGCTCAAGTCGTATACGTTCAAGCAAAATTTCGTTTCAAGTTATGGGTCGTGACCACTTGCCCGAATTTCATTTTTGTCCGAATCCGGGGGGGGGGCCACAGCCCCGCCCCCCCACCACCCCAGCCCGTACGCCTATGTACTGTATATACTTATATATATTACCTTAATGACCAGGGGCTTCGGCCCCAATGGTCGATAGGTGAAAAAAAGTGTTCACTGCACTGGACGACTTGAAGAGAGTTATAGCTGCACTGTTTTTAACTGGTAAATATTATGTGCAGTATTGTATGCAGTTTTGCTCTGTTCCCTGTCTTTTTTGTTAATATGAATCTCAGTTTAAGAAAATTATGTTTTTATTATTTTTCTTTTAGTCTGAAGATGGGTTGTATATAAACCAATATGTCACCACCAATAAATCATGTTTGTCATGCTGGTTTTGTTCGCCATCATATATATATATATATATATATATATATATATATATATATATGGGAAGGGCAAGATTGGTAAAGATTATTAGCTTTAGGAGATAGGAAAATAAAGATGATTATATTAAGATTAGGGGAAGGGAGAGATAGGAGATGGCTATGTATAGAAGATCTGAGAGAGAGAGAGAGAGAGAGAGAGAGAGAGAGAGAGAGAGAAAGAGAGAATATACTTGCTATTCGGATACTTTTATTTTGTAGACTTCCAGACATACAGCCGTATTCTAAGTGACTCAGATTTCGTATCATCCCTTCCTTCGCAATTTATTCTACACATAACACCTCAGTATCCTCTTGTATGTTAATGGCGCAAATCAGGTCGTCATTAAAACGCTGTAAGTAATACACAAGGGGTAGCTAAGGTTTAATGACAGACAGTATGGTTTTCGCCAAGAAAGATCTACTGTTGATATAGTTAGTCTCTTGACTCATACCATCCATCAGTCAGTTGACCAACATGAGGATGCCCGTGCAGTAGCCCTTGATATTTCTAAACTTTTGACAGCGTGTGGCACTGTTCCCTACCATCCAAACCCTCTTGCTAGGCTTAACATCTTTTGTTCCACTGATTTCTTCATATGTCAACAACAGCAAGCTACAAGTAAAAATAGATGGTAGATATTCCAATTTCAACTCGGTTTATGTCGGCGTGCCACAAGGATCAGTCCTAGTTCCACCCCTATTAACGATCTCTTGTCTATCACCCTAATTCCTATTCACTGATATGCAGATAACTCAGTGCTTCACAGGTCCTTCACACCAAACATCCATTCACAAAAATTAATATCCTAGCCTCACAACTCTGCCCATCAATCTCCATGAATCGGTTTATCGAAGATCACTGAGTGAGAACAAAATAACATTCTCATGTAATGCTAGGAAACCCACATTTATCCAGTTTACTATTTGACAGATATTGCCTGATTCCTATAATACCTTCAATGCAACCAGTACTTCTGCCTCTGAGAGTGGAAATTGTTGGTGTTTCACTTAACAAAACCCTCAGTTGGGCCTTACAGATTAGATCACTTTCTAAAACTGCTTAAAAAAAATAATATTGTATAGAATCCATAACGTGCAGTTGGCTATAATTTACTAGTCATGTGTGTTCTCAACTGAAATATTGCTCACCCATGTGGAGTGGATGTGGAGATATTGCACCAAAACAACTGGACAACTAAGACTTAAACCCAGCAATTACAAATAAACTACCTTCGCTACAAGTAAGACAGAATGTTGCACTCTTTGCATTCTTTTATACATACTTGTATAACAAATGCTCAGACGACGTTGCATCCATTGTGCTACCTTTTCACACTTTCCCCCGTGCTACACGGGCATCTGGTAAGGCTCATCACTGGACTTCACACTTCTATGTTGCAGTACTTCTGCGTATCAGAATTCTATTTTTTGCCCGAACTACGTCTCTTTTGAGCTCACATCCCCAGAATAGTTTCCTCCTGCACGAATGCCATGCTTTACATTTCTCCTAATGGCAGCTGCTTCAAAATGTAAACTGCAGTTTCTAGCAATGTCTTCATTTATTTCATTTTAGCTTGTATTTTACTTAACTGAAGTTATTTACAACTCATTTCCCCTTTCTTGGGAGAAAAATTAACGGACTCTGTCTTATTATGGCGCGAAATGCGTTTCAGAACTAAGTAGTGGATGGCCAAACCATATTCTTGACTTGAACAAACACTTTATGTAATAAGTATTGTACATGTCACTGGAAAAAAACAGTATGAGAAACTGATGTTACTTTAGGGGGGTAAATGATGCCGCAGTACTGATTCATAATTATTATCAATCCTGTGAAGCAGAATGGTACCATTTTCGACAATGCGCCTACTGTAGTACCGTAGCGCTATACTCTCTCTCTCTCTCTCTCTCTCTCTCTCTCTCTCTCTCTCTGTTTTATCTCCTCCTAGGCTATTTGGTGGATTTGAATGAAACTTTCCAGGTGAGTTCGTCGGGTTCCTGGAAAGGTTTTCTACTATGTAAGAATACAATTTTCCCACCATTATTTTTAGCGGGGTCAGCCCCCCTAACCAAATTAAAAATTCTCAGAAATATTGAAAGGAAGGCAGATGTGGCATTGATATCAAAACAGGATAGAGGTACTGTCACCACTTGGATCCTCTGACCACATCTTATCAAAGCTTCATTAGTTAACCCCCCCACACCTTTCAGCTCTGAACCTGTCAGGGTGACCCGATGGCACTTTGATAGGGCAAACCGGGATGGATTTAGAAATTATCTTGCTGACATTCCATGGCAGTCTTTCTTCTCTAGTGATCCCAGTTCTACCCAGTCCCACATTTGCGACTTAATACTAGCTGGTATGGATTTATTCATACCAAGTCAACAGTTCACTAAAAGATCGATTTCTCCAAAATGGTTTGATGGCAAATGTGCCAGAGCAACAGCCCAAAAGTCATTAGCATAAAACTCTCACTTAAAATCGAAAACATCTGAATCACTCTCTCAATTTAAAATTGCTAGAAATCATGCAGAAGCTGTATTAAATCTTAACTAAATCTAACTTTCTTCAAAAGCAAACATCAAAACTACTTAACAACCCCAATGACAATAGAATATTTTGGTCAACTCTCAATTCTTTCAATAATAACTTCAACAAGTCATCATCAATTCCTCCACTAAAATCCTCAGATGGCAACATTACAAATGAACCGCGTGGGAAAGCAGATATCTTTGCCAGTATATTTGCCAAAAATTCTACCATAGAGGATGCCAGCCATAACGTCCCAGTACTAGAACTTGAATCTCCCGAAATTGTTCCACTTAAAATACAGACAAGATACGTAAAATCCATCCTAGACAATTTACCTACCAACAAAGCTCCAGGCCCAAATGGAATTCCGCCAATTGTTTTGAAAAATTGTTCCCCTGAACTTGCCTCTTTTCTAGCTAAATTATTCAGACTATGCATACGTACTTCTTCATTCTCTAATTCATGGAAAGAAGCCAATATCCACCCAATTCTGAAGAAAGGAAGTTCCTCTGACCCCTCTGATTACAGATCAATAGCTGTCACATCTTCTCTTGGTAAGGTATTTGAAACTTTAATTACTAAGCACCTTGTTAAACATTTTGAATCCAACAGCTTAATTAGTGACAGACAATATGGTTTTCGCCAAGAAAGATCCACCATCGACATACTTAATCTCCTAACTCATACCATCCAATAATCAATTGACCAACATAGAGAAACTCATGCAGTAGCCCTTGATATTTCTAAAGCTTTCGACAGAGTATGGCACCGTTCCCTGCTGTCCAAACTCCCTTGCTATGGACTAACGTCTTTTGTTCCTTTGATATCCTCATATCTCAGTGACAGGAAAATAAGAGTAAAAGTAGGTGATGTATATTCCAATTTCCAAACAATTAACGCTGGCGTGCCACAGGGATCAGTTCTGGCGCCAACCCTGTTCCTGGTTCATATTAATGATCTCTTGTCTGTCACCCACAAACCCATTCACTCATATGCTGATGACTCAGCACTACGTAGTTCATTCACATTCAGACACCCATTTACAGAGTCTGATATCTCTACCTCTCAACTCAGTACAGCCATCTCCATAAATCAACACCTATCTACGATCAGTGAATGGGGAATGAATAACATTGTCTCATTTAATGCTAGTAAAACTAAATATATACAGTTTACTAATAGACAGATATTGCCAGATTCGTGTATTACCTTCAGTACTACGAATATTCCCATCTCTAAAAGTACTGAAATTCTTGGCATCTCACTTAACAATGCCCTCAGCTGGACCGTTCATGTCAGATCACTTACTAAAACCGCCTCAAAGAAACCTGGATTATTGTACATAGTCCATAATTTTGTCATTGACGAACAGTTAGCTTTAATTTATAAGAATCATGTGCTCTCTCAGCTTGAATATTGCTCACCCTTGTGGAATGGATGTGGAGAGGTTACATTAAAACAACTAGACAAAATTCAGAACAAAGCTGTTAGAATTATTAACAACCCTGCCATTACTAATAAACTACCTCCCCTACAAGTAAGAAGGAATGTTGCCTCCCTTGCATTATTTTACAGATATTTTTTTGGCAAATGCTCAGATGAAGTTGCGTCCATGGTGCCACCTCTCCATGCCTTCCCTCGTGCTACACCAGCATCTGGTACCGCTCATGACTGGAATCTCACCCAGCCATATTGCAGAACTTTTGCCTATCAGAATTCTTTCATTCCTAGAACTGCATCTCTCTGGAACTCGCTTCTCCAGAGTTGTTTCCCTCCAAACTTCAATCCACAGCTGTTCAAGTCTAACTGTTGCAGATATTTTATGAAGAGAGGACACTAGTAATCTGGTGTATGGATTTTTTTTTATTCATTTGTTTTTCCTTCCTCTGTTCTGTTATTAAAAAAAAAAAAAAAAAAGTATATGTTGTACAATGAATTCTTATCTGTACTGCAATATTTGGGGAGCGTGACCAATGATTCTTGGGGGGTCAGCCTCTCCGAAAAGTAAAAATTATCTGAGGCAAAGAAAAGTGAGCCGATGGATTTAAAAAAAAAAAATTCTCGGGTCAGTTTGGCTGGTTACTTGATAACGTCCTCCAACTCATAAAAACTTTCAGCTTATTATTAGGGAGGTCAGCCACTTCCAAAATACATAAAGGAAGACAGATATGGCTTTGATATCTTTGTTCATTTTCACAACGGACTCGCATCCCTAATTCAGTAATTGGAGAATATCAACCCTTAATGATTCTTGGAGAGACCAACCTCCATCCTGAAAATAAAAACGATCAAGAACATGGAAAAATGTGTACATGGATTTCAACGAAATCACCATACATATCGTTGGATTGGATATGCAGTTCCCGTATTTTGTCTGAATGCGCAAGAAAATGCACATCAGTATTTAGGGAGCATGACCTCTGCTCCTCATGCTTCTTCAGGAGGTCAATCTCCTACCCAAAATAAAGAAAATAAGAAACAGGAGAAAGATTTGAATAAAACTTTCCAGGTGAGTTCCACTGGGTACCCCAAGGTGTTCCAGTATGTGCAGTTTTCCAGACATTATTTTTAGGAGGGTTAGCACACTCACCAAACTAAAAATCTTAGAAATAGCGAAAGGAACGCAGATATGACTTTGATATCTTAGTATATACTGTATAATGGACTCTTATCCATAATGCTATATAAAACAAATAAAAATAATCACAAAGGCGGGAAAGATTTGAATGATATTTCCCAGGTGAGTTCATTCGGCTACTATGGAGGTCTTCCATTAAACAGTTTTCCAACCATGATTTTTAAGAGGGTCAGCAGTTTTCCATCCATGATTTTTAGGAGAGTCAGCCCTCACCATGATATGAAAAACTAAAAATTTGTGAAAGGATTACAGATACGTCTTTATCTTAGTACATGTTGTATATACACGTGGTTGTGCTGTGTACCCTGAATGGAGCGAAGCAGCTGCGGCGTCCACGCTTATATTTCTTCTTTACTGCATATTCCCCTGTGCCGCGCTTTAGGGAAGGACCTTGGTCTGACCCTGACGAGGCTCTGCCTATCACTAGGGATCATTAGTTCCTCATACGGTTTAAGTACCGTACTTTGCCTGTTGGACTTGCTCAGAATTGCATACCCGTGGTCGATGGGTTTCCTTGATCAAGACTTATCAGGGCTAAGCAACAACAACAACATCATCAACAACAACACTGTGATGACCGGGAATTTAATCTATTTAACCACTGGCTGATGAGTGACACACCTAAGGTTAATATAATCACCTGGTGGCAGTATGAGTTGAATATTTAACATTTCGGTCGCCTTGTAAGGCTTGTTTGGTATTCATCTTGTGATGGTGGCAGTGGTTATGAATAATGGTGGTGATGATGGTAGTAATGTTTGTGGTGGTTAAGAAATTTATCGTCTTATAATCGTTAACATTAAACTTTGCAACGATCAATAAATCTTATATTTTCGTAAATCGCGCAATAAAGCTGAAGGCTTCTGTACACCCACCCAAAAATTATCGGCACCCTTTTAGCGTGATAAAATCTGACAGCGGACGAGGGATCTGAAAATAAACTCCAGATTTAACGTGCCTGCTTGGTATCCCTGATCTGCTGAACCTTAGGTCTGTAGTCACAGTGGCATCGGAGGCCTCGTAGCACTGCCTACTAAGCATTTTGTTTTGTTCATTATCACTGTCTTTTACGTTACTTAGGGAGTTTGCGTATCAACATAGTTTACTTAAAAATTATAAACGAGGAATGATGTGTAATGTGCAGATTAAACTGTTATCTAAGAAATGTTGCGAAAGAATCCGAAGCCACATTGAATAAGAACACTGCTCATTCGATGCTCAGATGTTCCAAGCTGATGCAGTTTCTTAGGCAACACATTCCTCACATTACATGCAATCGAGAACTGTCTGAGGTAAAAGCCAATCCTAAAATAAACGAATATGCCTCCTGAACATCTCCGCGATGATTTATCTTCGTCAGTCTGGTGATATATTTTCAGTTTCATAATCCGTGCAATACTACATGCACGTGTCATCAATGTGGTTAGTATCAGGGCAGTTCTACGATGCTTTCTGTTTATACTCTACATGTATTGTTCATGGGGTGTTGTATATGCTTGACAGTTAGGCCTATGTAGTTTATCATCAACTCATTCTTAAAATGCTAGTGGTGGTTGTCAGTGTATCATAACGGTGTAGGAAAATTCTAAGGTGCACAACCTCGGATATGATGGGTGCCAAGCAGACAAATAGCACTTTGATTTCTATACTATCTACCGGATAATGCTTTGCTGTTGTGAGACTTTCCTTCGAGCATTATGTCCATTGTTATGAATAATTCGTTATACACGACATAAAGCTACGGGATTTACACTATCTCTGGGGAGAGAGAGAGAGAGAGAGAGAGAGAGAGAGATGGGGGGGGAAGGGTCAGATACAGTAAGGGAGAGAGGCTCAGGTGTACAGTACTAACCGTTAAAGTGTATTTTCGGCTTCCGTACCATTAATAATTGAGAAAGGTATCAAAGCAAGGGATGCCCAAAAAAAACTTTAATAGGAGTTCATACAGGTGTTCAGTATGCGAGAGAGGCACGTGTAATGGCATATTAACAAGAGGGAACTCAGACTCCACCACCTGTGTCCACCAGCTGCTCTAAGGACTCAGTATTTGACTTTGCCCTGCGATCTTGACCTTCGGCAGATAATTCTCAAAATCCAGTTACATCATTCTTGCCTAACCCTTAATCCTTTCACCGACTTTGATTTTACTCGTCAAACAATTTCAGATGACTCTGCCCCGAGACCTTGAAATCTGACCTTTCCCTGTGACGTTGACTTTTGACTGATTGTTCTCAAAATCTAATTTATTAAATTTCTTTCTTCTTTTACCTAAACCCAACCACAAAGTTTACTAAACATCGATAAGAATTGCCTAGGATGGCCTTGCCATGTGACCTTGACCTTTGACCAAATGTTCTGAAAACAGTAGCTTACCCCCTTGGGTGAGTCTCAACTTGCCCGTCAGATGATCAAAATCAGAATCAGGTTAAAACTGTTTTGGTTATTTGGTTCACTCACAGGCGTACGGATCGAGCTTTGGTCTTATCCTGTGACCTTGACACTTACTATTCCCATAACTGAGTTCCACCGTCCTTGCTCTATCCATACCCCATCCAACAACTTAGATTCATCCACGAAAACTGTTTGAGTTGACCTTTGCCGTATGATCCCTCTGGATGACCTTGACTTTGGCTTGTTAATCATAAATAAACCTTTTTATTCTTGCCAATCCTTCACAAGGACTGGTCCAGACTGGATAAAAATCGTTTGAGTTGACCATGCCACGTGACCTTGACCTACTGTTTCCAAAGACTAGCATTATTATTATTTATTTTTGCCTGACCTAAAGCCCTTCCACCAAGTTTGGCTAAAATAGGATTAAAACTGAGTTATTTTGTTACCACCCACACATAAAGGTACAGTAGAACAATGACCCTGACCTTTGGCTGATTGTTCTCTAAACTGAATAATTTCATTCTTACCTTATCTGGACATACCCTCCACGTTTAGTTAAAATGTGGAGAAGAAAAATATGTTTAAGGTGATTTTGTTTGGCCAGAGTTTGACCAAGTCCTGAGACTTTCACCTTTAACATATCGTGCCAAAAACAGTATGTTTCCTCATTGGCTATCCGTCAACCCTTCCACCAAGTTTGGTCAAAATTGGATTAAAACATTTTGAGTATTTTCTTCACACACACACACACACACACACACACACACACACACACACACACACACACACACTGATCAAAACAGTGCCCCCGCCCTTGCTTAGCGAGCCCGGGTGTAATTTTGGGGGAAGTTACAAAATCATGTCTTAGCATAATTACCAAATTGGAATATTAATGTGTCTGTGATATGAACTGTAGGGCTGTGGTTAAGCATGGTGTCGGTGTTTAATGATATGGTGAATCCAGCAACAACGATAACATTCAGAATGTTTTTTTTCAGCCAACCAAAATACACTTTGCGGAAGGTCAATATTATAACCTTTTCAACAGAAGGTGCCTGGCATGTATTACGGAGACAACACCTGTGCAGTGGGGACAGTAACAGTGATTTATATACTTTATAAATGAAAAAATTTGGTAGTGTAACATACTCGTAATATTCTGCAACGTTTGGGGGGCTTTAAGATAGCCTTACTGGGTTCCGAAGGTGCACACTCTCTCGTTATTTATCGTAATGAAAGGAATTGATATTTATGTCCACATTTGTCATCATCATCATCATCATCATTATTATCCCGCCTCTTTTTCTACCTGCAGGTGGGGTGAGGTAAGGTACAAAAAGCCAGGAAAAGGAGAGAGTATGATACGAATAAAGGGAGTATTAATCAACAGCATGTCCATTGAAGTGGGTCACACACCCATCCATTCACGATTCAAGCCCTCGGAAACCTGGCTTCACCTGTTAGGTACAATTGTCCACAAATAGCTTCATATTTATCTATAGGACAGAGTCAATCCAAAGACTGTCAAGCGAAAAAAAAAAAAAAAGGAGGGAGGTGTCAGACCCCTGTCATACACTACTTCGTACAAAAGTCATCCAACCAGCTCCGTCCCTTGTCAATTCCCTCGCCTCATCAGTTTCCATATCTCTCTTTCTCATATGCTCATTTACCACATCTATCCACCGTCTTGGCCTACCACACTCCTACCACCTTCAAACTCACTCACATATTCCCTTTTCATCGCCCTATTCATTCCCATTTCCTTCCCATGACCTTACCATCGCAGCACGCTTCCTTCCACTCTGTTGTCCTCGAACTCCCTTACTCCACATCTTTCACGGACCACATTATTTCTTATCCTGTCCACTCCACGCACTCCACACACGTTTCTCATGAATCCCATCTCCACTGCTTAACTCTTGACTTTATGTTTTTATGACACACCAGTCTCACAACCATATGTTAGTGTGGGCAATAAAACTCCTTCATGCAATCCTCTTGCAGCTGTCACGCTCAGAGTTCTGTTTCTTATCAGGGCCTTCACAGCACCAGTCACTTTCCTTCCCTGTGCAACTCAAGGCCTTCACAGCACCAGTCACTTTCCTTCCCTGTGCAACTCAAGGCCTTCACAGCACCAGTCACTTTCCTTCCCTGTGCAACCCAAGGCCTTCACAGCACCAGTCACTTTCCTTCCCTGTGCAACTCAAGGCCTTCACAGTACCAGTCACTTTCCTTCCCTGTGCAACTCAAGGCCTTCACAACACCAGTCACTTTCCTTCCCTGTGCAACTCAAGGCCTTCACAGCACCAGTCACTTTCCTTCCTTGAGCAACTCAAGGCCTTCACAGCTCCAGTCACTTTCCTTCCTTGTGCAAATCAAGGCCTTCACAGCACCAGTCACTTTCCTTCCCTGTCCAACTCAAGGCCTTCACAGCACCAGTCACTTTCCTTCCCTGTGCAAATCAAGGCCTTCACAGCACTAGTCACTTTCCTTCCCTGTGAGAATCAAGGCCCTCACAGCACCAGTCACTTTCCGTCTCCGTGCCACTCCAGGCCTTCACAGCACCAGTCACTTTCCTTTCTTGTGCCATTCTACACTCCACTTTTTTTGCCGCTGTATTTACGTTTCTGTCACTACACCCAGGTACGGTACTTGAACTCTCCCATCAGTTCAGTTATTCTCTCTGCACCTGCAGGTGTACATTTGTAAACCGACATTGCAGTAACTGAGATTATTTTTCAATCTTTATTTAAATCAAGTGTGTAAAAGAGATCCAATTTCCATTAATTTAATTCAGTTATTTTGGCTTCTGTCCGCTGAAAAATGCAACTTTGTTAAATCATTTCAGTGTGATTGCAATGCTGTGGGAGAATATATGATCTAATGAGTTGGTGTCACTAGTATGTTCAAAATATTCTACAGATATCAATATTTATTTCTGTCTAATGACTGTCGAATACTGACATTATTTTCTAGCTCCTGTTCTACAAAGATTGCTTCGTAACCATGAGTTTCGTACCCTGCATTTATCTGGTGTTTTTTTTTTTTTTCGCAAGATCGTCGCCAAACACCTGAGACAGTAAGGATGGAGGAGGGTTAAACAGCTGGGATATTAACCTGTATCTGTTGCTAAACGATATTTCAAGACAGTTTGGTATGAAGTTAAAGTATTTCAAGTTGCAAAATCCTTGAAGTACTGACAAGAAGCAGGCAGAGCCGAGATTTTTTTTTTTTTTTAACCTTGAAAGAGAAAGAGAACAAAAGCAAACTCCGGTATCTTCAGTCAAAAGTAAAAGATAATAAGAAAGTAGAAAAGAAAGTAACCAAACATTTTTCACTGTAGTTAAAATACTGAAGAAGCCAATGAAAAGAGCTGAAGAAAGAATAACCAAGGCTGTTGTTATTGTTGTTGTTGTTGTTGTAGCTGTTGTTATTGATGTTGTTGTTGTTATTGGTCAATCCCAGTCTGTCTGGCAGAGCAGATCCACCAACTGCAGAAAGCATCCATCCCTGCAGGGCTGTCCCATGCAGTAAACCAGTGTTCCCTTGCTGCTGACAGTGCCTCACTACAGCGCGGCGAGGGGAACAATGTGCAGGTTTGGTTCCTGGATGGACACCGCACATGCATCTCTCCATCCAGTTAACAGGGGCGCCATAGCAGGCCACCCGCCACCCGGTAACTTGGTTATATGGTTACCCCCCAGCGTTGTAAATAGTTTCCTGGGTTACAGAAAGTCATTTGGCTTGTCACTCAGTGTACAGTCACCTGATATGAAAAGAAGAGTAATTAAAAGTGACGGGAAAGAAAGGAAAAAGTGGGAAGAGAGAAGGGAAGACACAGATATAGAATGAGAAAGGGGAAGGAAGAAGTAGGTATGACTACACTGAATGGATGATAGTCGCCACCACCTACCACCAAACTAGCCAAGATGATCAGAAAAATAAGAAATAGTAACAATAATAAATAATAAATAAATGTATAAATAAACATATATGAAAGATACTTATTATATCCAAGAACTCGCGCCTCTACCACTTGGCCTATACAGGCAGATGTAGGTAGTGGTTCAGTGGGTTAAGACGCCCCGACCGGATGAGGCCAGTAAAAGTTTACACCCAAGGGATGGTATGGGTTTACTCACATAACACTACTCAGGGCCGAGTGAGGCGTGTCACCCTCCACTTGAAATGACTGGACTGAGTAGCCTAGCCCCTCTTCCTACTCTCCTGATAGGGACAGATAAACAGACAGGCGTATATACCCGTATATATATATATATATATATATATATATATATATATATATATATATATATATATATATATATATATATAAAATATCTCACCAGCCGTTTGAGTATCCACTGCAGGACCGGCCTATCCCTACCGAAGTGGGGACGGTACAGCCAGTGTATCTCTACCAAGTGGCTTAGGCTGTCTGGTAGAGATTGTATGTAGGGTGAGAAGTGCTTGAAAGTGTAATTGCAGTGTTGGAGTGGCTTTGGATGTGTGTGTAGTCTGTGAACCAAGCGTAATCGCCCGCGTAAGCCGACTTGGTGCAAGCATACTTACTGGTTCAACCACAGCACCCCTTTTGTCCGCCAATGCAGTACGTGGCCTGAAGAACGCTCCCAAAGTTTATTACCCTGGTGGGGCGCGAACCCTCGTTCTTCAGTGTTCGAAAACGCACACTTTACCACTGTACCTCAGAAGCTCCATATATATATATATATATATATATATATATATATATATATATATATATATAGATATATATATTAGCCATGTAAATCGTGTTGACTCTGGAGCTCTCTCCAGATGTGTAATATACGACAGTTTTACCAGCTCAGTTCCGATCCCTTAATAATGAGTCGTACGGTCGTGTTTCGTGACAGAATGGAGAGGAGGGGGGAGCCGTTATATTGACTGTGGTGAGTCGCCACAAAAAACGCCAAAAAAAAAAAAAAAAACGGCAGTATCGTCCCACGCCACCCACCCATTGACACACTGGTACAGATGTGGCAACAAAGCAGACCGTATGATCTCTCACATGGCATACTTGTGGACTGTATTCTTATTACCTCTACACGATTGTATTTCGTTGAGATCACCCTGGTGGTGACATGGTTATTTGAGGCTTTATCCAGCCCCTGTCTTTGGAAAAATCGTCCTCAGGTGAAAATGCATCTGGAAGCAGCAAAAAATAAATATATGCGTCATCTGAATGAAGAAGGTCATGCTCTTGTCAGAATTTAAATTCGGTTGTTGCAACTTTTCCATGAGGAGTAAATCATCTTAACCTTAACACACGTGATCATGATTTCTTTTTAACTTTTAACTCTAATAAGGTGATAAAAAAGTCTAATAATAATCACTTCGCTCAGTGTAAAAAAAAAAAAAATGTAGATGTAGTTTGTATATGTATTCTATAATTTTTTTTATTCCGCTTTCCAAAACGATAACAACATCAGATGATTACTTATATTATAGATAGTCTTGCTGTCTCCAGAAAAGTTCATTCAGTACAGGAAAGGTTTGTCTTGATGAAAGGGTTCTCGCATATCCAGAAAGTTTCCATGCCTGAATTAATGCGTCTGGAGATGGCAAGAACAGAATGCCCGTCTTAGTGAAGGGGTTAATGGCAGTTTTACACATCTTTACACATTTTTACACATCTTTACACATATTTCGTTTACGCAGCTTTACAATGACTACGTAAAGCCAACTCGTATGGTCCACCAGTATCATTCTTGTGAAACATTTATTACATTCTATACACCACTTGTGATTTTGAAGATTTTTTTTTTCCTGTATCCTACGTTGATCTCTCTCTCTCTCTCTCTCTCTCTCTCTCTCTCTCTCTCTCTCTCTCTCTCTCTGTGTGTGTGTGTGTGTGTGTGTGTGTGTGTGTGTGTGTGTGTGTGTGTGTGTTTTAACTGGACATACACTTGATCGTCCATTCTCTGAGGCCCAGTAGCCCTCCTACGTCTCAAGCACCTTCGCATGTCACCGTTTGGCACTAATATCCGCTGAATTTACATGCAGGTGCCGTATTATTCAGAACTCGTGTGAGCCTATGAGCTTTCTTTTTGTCATATTCGTATGGAAGGCAAGATACTAGGAACAAGAAATCTATACGTAGGTCATTCGTATGGGGAGTTGGCCTTATTATGTCGTCAGTACTAGGAGCCGTGTGGTTAGGTGTGTGATAAGTAAGTTACTGTCACGATCAAGAGTTGGCTGAATATCCTGTCATTATTGTCTCCTGCCTTGATTACACTGGGAAACAGCAAGAAATTGTGTCCCAAAGATGAAAATACCTTATTTTTGTGCTGAATCGAAACGTTTGTAAAAATTTCTGTCAGGTAAGGTTTTCGAGTGGCATGCAACTTATTTTTTTTAAATATTGTACTTACATGCTAATTAAAATGTGATAAAAAAAAAATGAAGCTTAAAATGAATTGACTAATACAACTCCTGTTAATCCACCTACTGTGAATAAAAAAACAAATTCTAACCCTCAACAGATAGAAGGTCTATCATTAATATGTATTACATGAAGAGTTCCTAATCACCTAAAAATTTTAATTCTAGTCGGAACTGCAATAATCATCGTAGCCGACGTAAAGTATGCTCGAGTATCCACGTCTATCACCACAGTAAACATGTGATGAGCTCACTACAAAACCAAGAATTCCAATAGCTAACATAGCATAAATCATCCCTAACCTCCCAAAAGCTTCTTTTTTTCCTGATTCTTGACTAACAATGTGTGAAATCATTCCAAACACAGGTAAAATAAAGAAATAAACTTCAGGATGCCCAAAAAATCAAAATAAATGCTGACAAAGAACCGGGTCTCCTCCTCCCGCTGGGTCAAAGAAAGAAGTATTCAAATTACGATCTGTCATTAACATAGTAATTGCCCAAGCCAAGACAGGTAAACAAATTAAAAGTAAAATAGCAGCAATAAATACTGATCAAGCAAACAAAGGCATACGATCCATCGTTATCCCTCGTGGTCGCATATTAATAACTGTAGTTATAATAATAGCTCCCAAAATAGAAGAAACTCCAGCTAAATGTAAAGAAAAAATTCCTAAATCAACAGACGCCCCAGCATGAGCAATAGCTGCTGATAATGGAGGATACACAGTTCAGCCTGTTCCAACTCCCCTTTCTACTATTCCCCTTATTAAAAGCGAAGTTAATGAAGGAGGTAACAGTCAAAATCTTATATGTTATTTATTCGAGGAAATGCCATATCCGGTGCCCCTAATATCAAAGGAACCAATCAATTTCCAAACCCACCAACTATAATAGACATAACTATTTAAAAAATCATAATAAAAGCATGGGCAGTCACTATTACATTATAAATTTGATCATCCCCAATCAACCTTCCTGGCTGATCCAACTCAGCCCCAATTACTAATCTTAAAGCAGTCCCAACCATCCCAGCTCAAGCTCCTAAAATAAAATATGAAGTTCCAATATCTTTATGATTTGTTGAGAAATACCATCGTTGCATTAAAATCTCATAGTGGAATTGGTAAGAAGTTAGATTGCAAATCTAAAAATGTGAGTATTCACTGAGATTTAACAATAATGTTAGTGTACAAGCACGAGAAGTTTTGATCTTCTAAGATAAGGTGAAATTCCATACCATATATTTACATGTTCAGGCCACAAGGTTTTATGTTAATTAAATTAAAATCCTTCAAAGCTTTTAATAAAAGTAAGAATCTTTTAAACCTGGAAAATTAATGATGGAGTAATTCACTCACCTATAGATTCACAGTTTAATACCTTCAAATTTCAGCCACTTCTTTCTAGAATGGCAGATAAATGCCTAAGATTTAAGCTCTTATCATGGAGACTCGACCTCCTTTTAGAATGTCAGTTTTTTAGTACCCTATATCCAGTGTATGTGACTTCCAATCACAAGGACTAGAAATTCCTAGAAAAAACAATGATCATTCTATCGTTTATTACAATTTTAACTTTGTTAATCAGATGTGCTGTTATAATCCCAGCTTCTGTTCTAACTAAAAAAAAAAAAAAAAAGCAATTATTGATCGAGCAAAAAACTCGAATGCGGATTCGACCCTAGAGGATCTGCCCGACTACCATTTTCATTGCGATTTTTCCTAATTGCCGTTATTTTTTTTAATTTTTGACGTTGAAATTACCCTAATCCTCCCAGTTGCTTATATCTTAGAGATTTTTAATGTCTGTTCCTGAAGAACAGTTGGACTATTTTTTATTCTAATCCTTCTCTTATGTCTCTACTATGAGTGAGCTCAAGGTTCTCTCGAATGGAGATAATTTTTTAGCTCCAGCCAATGATAGGCTATAGTTTAACAAAAACCTTTGCTTTGCACTCAAAAGATGTCCCTCAAGACTAGCTTAACCCGAGATTTAGGCCAGAAGAAAGACTTCTAATCTCTACTTGAAGCGGTTAAACTCCGTTTATTTCTCTTATACAAAATTGTTAGCTACAGAGAAGTAAAGTTTATGTAGGCTCCGAAGACCCCCCCCCCCAACTCCACACTCAAATTCAATGTGAAAAAGTAAAATTTTCAATATGGTAAACATTCCTTCAAATTTTATACTATTATACTTATATATATCAAATCGCCTTATGTACTAACTTTTACAAAACTTAAAGACAATATAGAGCGACAGCCATATAGAACTGTAATTGGGCTCAGTCGGAAGATTCCATTATCGGACCTGCTTATCTCACTTACATACAAAATGTAGGGTCAAATCACCATATACCCCGAATGAGATCAGGTTCTTATATTTAAGGGTTCCATGCGGCCACATCTACTGTGGAACGGGGTGCGGCTGTGCCTGAGGACCCCTTCACACACGCTCTCAACGGCTGTGTTCTCGGGGTCCTCAGGAGCCTTACCTCAAGATCGCCCCCATAATTTGTCTTCTAAAATGGGTCTAATGCCACTTCCTAACAGACTACACCCGGGAGGTCTGAGTCAAGTCTCATGAATAGTTGATGGCCCCTTATTTAGCGGATTAGTGTATTGGAGAGCAAAATTTTATTATACTAAATTCCATCATCTTTTATAATTTTACGAAGAATTAATAACAAAAAAGAACAGTAATCTTGATCTAAGGCAAATTTTGAGGTTTGCAAAATGTTTATTATTTTTTTTGTACCTCTCCCTCCTGAGTTAAAACAATTTTGTTAGACGCCTTTTAAAATGAGCTCTTTGCACCTGATCAAATTTACCATAAAAAATAAAAGTAAAATCAAGCTTTATTTTTCCTAATAAGTGAAATTTGGTGGTCCAAAGCTAGGCTTTCCAATACACTAATCTGCTAAATAAGGAGTACATTGCCTCAGCAATGTCTCTGTTAAGAGTCCAACAGTAGTCAGTCAGCATACTGGGGCTCCAATTGCCGTGGTAAAGCATTCTCATGTTAGAAATGTCCTGAGAAAACGCCCACTGTGTTCATCGCTCACCGCATCCAGGTTTTCTGGAAAAAAAAGTCCAAGAGAGAGTCCAAAAAAATCACCTTTAATGACGCTGCACCCAGCTGCATGGTAAGACTTAAGAAGGTCACCCACTATTTCAGGATATTTTTTGGCCTTGCGATTTCTCAGAAAGTTTGTTCAGACACGTTTGAAACTCTGCCACACAGCTTTCTCAGCTTCATTCAGCTCCTTCAGATCTCTCATCTCTCAACAATTATCTGATCTGAGAGCCTGTTAAAATACCTTCGTTAATCTTGGCATCACTGTTCCGAGTAAACTTATTTCTCAAATATGTGAATCCAGTTTGCATTTTATCCATCGCATTAACAAAGTTTTACGTACGTCCAAGTTTGATGTGCAAAGGACGAAGATGTACTTTCTCAGAGTCAACAAGTGGACTGTTCACAATATTTTTCTTGCCTGGAACACGTGAGGTACGTTTTGGTCAATCGTTCTGAATGTAGTTTTTGTTTATCCCTACTGTCCCACTCAGATAAAAAACAACGGTACTTTGTGTATCCTAGCTGTAACCCAAGTAAAGTGCAATGACCTTTAGATCGCCACACATATTCCACTTATATTTCTGATACTGACTTTCTAAAAGCAACTTCTTTCATGTTTGCAACATGTGCAACAGGTAGAGAAGGAAATTTATTTCCGTTACGAAGGACCGCTTTCATGCTGACTTTGGAGGAGTCAGTGAACAAGCTCCACTTGTCCACATTGTGTTCATGACCAAGATCCCCCATGACTGAATTAAAATACTTGAAAAACAGACTTCTATCCTCATGAGAGATGCATACTTGGAAATCATCATGCCGGCTGCAGAGAAAGCAAAGTATCACGCTGCAGTAGATTACAATCCTCTACTCTTGAACCTAAAAGTTCAGCCTGCTTCTTAGATAAATGCAAGTTACGAGCAAGGATAGTCAGATCTCTTTGCGACAGTAATGTGGTTCATTGGTAGAACCGGTAGCCTGGAATGTTGGAACAGAAGTTTCTTCATCCCACCTCGTGATATGTTTCAGCTTCCTTTAATTCCCCATCACGTAAAGTTATGTGCTCTGAAGGATTTGTTACTGGAAGTTAGCTCTGTTGGGAGCTTGTCTCATTGCAGATGGTAGATTAGGTTATTTCACTAAGCTCTTTGTTTTTGAAGTGGTTTCTCTTGTACTCAGGCAGAAATAAGTCTGTTGTGTGAGTTTTGGGTTCCCTCCAAATCACTGGAACAGCAAATGACATGTGACGTGAACCGTTCAGCCATCTTGTACTGTACATGCCACACAACAAATATGAGAGGCCCAGCTCTTGTCTTGATCACCCACGTTACACCCGAAATAAAGTTCACAGCATTCTTTACTAATGGTGTAAAGTTCCATTTCTGGGATTTAAAAGTTAGCTCACCACAAACATAGCAAAAGGAACTACAACGATTAAGACAATTTTGCGGCATGAAAAAGCACCTTGAATCTAGATGAACACGACACTGATGTAAAGAAAAATAATAATAATACTTAAGAAGGGAGTAACACTGTGACACCTACAACTAAACTGACTTGGAGATGCTGTACACAAAGAAATTAGGCTCATGTCTGAACAGGTCTAAACATGTTTCAACCTGCACAGTCTGCCACGAATCAGATTTATCCTGCCAGCTTTATCAGCTCTTTCTCCCCAAAGGAATAAATTGTATTAATATTAAAAATGCTTAACATTAAAAAGTGTATTTATTATTAATTTTGTATCATCCGATTATGCTAAATGACGAACGTATGAACATGGCGTCACTAGAAAACTAAGCCTGGTAAGTAAAATCAGATTTCATATTTGGAATCGGCAGGAAAAAGTATACCTAGTGCACCCACCAATGCTCTTGGGACAAAATTGTTGTTGACCAGTGATATCTTTATTTCATTTCCTCCCCGAACTTCAGACATCCACCTTCTCGT
Organism: Coenobita brevimanus; assembly: GCF_032717465.1. NCBI lineage: Eukaryota > Metazoa > Arthropoda > Malacostraca > Decapoda > Coenobitidae > Coenobita > Coenobita brevimanus. The sequence continues at coordinate 44,554,230 of NC_137057.1, forward strand.
AGCCCTTCATTGTGTGCTTCATTTTGGCGTGACATAACTAAATTTCAGGTAACACTTTCCATCGCTACAGCTGGCAGGGAAGTGTTAGCCATCTTTAAATAGTCATAGTACTTGCCAAATGAACCAACGCACATATATCGCTGCCAAAGATCTTCCCATCTCGGTAGACCAGTACATGCATTCTTCATTTTGCATGCACACGCACGTAAGTCCATGTTATTGTTTGAGGAAGTTACGTATTAACCCGAGTCTGTCTGTTTGCGTACAAGATATCTCAAAATGTTATCGGGTTTAGATGAAATTTAGAGGATAGGTGGGCAGTGGGTCAAGATGTGTTAATTGGATTTTGAGGTGGTTCCGGATCAGGATACAGGAAATTATAATTGGCGTTGACGAAAGTATGTGCTCTCCGATTTTTGTGTAACTGAAGACATACCATAGAATTAACCATGTGAGAACGTAAAAGTCTTCGTCTGGTAGAAAAGAAGAATCGCAGCAGTAAATCATATATACTCGAATTGGCATTGGTGGAGTATGCTGTCTTTGATTTGTAGTTGTTATTGGTTGTTGACTTGGGACCGTAATCTCGTAGGCTTATGAGGTTTATCTAATTATATGACTGAGGTATGCAAGGTAAGGCTGAGAGAGAGAGAGAGAGAGAGAGAGAGAGAGGGGGGGGTAATCAAAGTGGAAGACTGAAAATGAGAAAGCCGAAAAACAAGTCAGTAGTAGATAAATACGAAGTAAAGTTAACGGAGCAGTCAGAGTCAATCAACGACAGAGAATGAATCTGAAAAATTTGCTGAGTGGATAATGGAAGGACTTGGTGACGGATCCTGAAGCTGTGTTGTGTGTAGTGTTGCAGAAGTAATATAAAGTAAGAAATGTACAGGTTGGTGGGATGGATGGGTTGTAAGGTCAGTGTAGGAAAAGAGAAGGTAGAGGCTGGTTAGGATGCAAGAGAGGGGTTCAGATGAAAGGAGATGGGAATATACTGGAATTAAGAAACGCGTGAAGGGACAAGTATGACGATCTTGGACACAAGGGGAATGTAAACTTCTCTATTGGAAACTATTTGGAAAGATGTGAGAAATGTAGAAATGAGAGTGGAGAAAAGTTTGAATGATGAAAATGGAAAAATACTAGGAAACGGAAGTAAAGCACAAAGTAGATGGAAAAAATGTTTTGAAAGGGTGATGAATGGGAATGTTGAGAATTAAGGGATAGCCAACAGAACTGGTTTTGAAGGTGCACAGGGAAGGAATGTGGTAAAGTGTAGAATGCAGTAAACCAGGTTGGAAGTTGGGAAGGCATTGGATTGTTGATTAGGCGTGTGCAGATGCGTATGTTTGATGAAGCCTGTAATGGAGAGATGAATGAAGTGTTTGTTGGATATATGTGAGAAAGCTTGGATGGCAAGATTTGTACCAGCAGAGTGAAAGAAGGTTGCAACTGTGCCCTTGTACAAGAAGTCGAACTTGGTAAAAAAAAATAAATATATAAATAATGATAATAAAATCGTGGTATGAGACTGGAGTACTGTACAAAAAATATCACTGAATAATTCTTTTAATTACTGTAGCAAAAATTATCACACAGAAGGTAAGAAATATATCAGACGTTCTAGTAAATGACAAACACGGCGGCTTTAGGGACGTGTACATCAAATATTTCCAGTCAGATATATAGTGGAGAGAGTTGGTGAAACGGACTGTATAAGGATTTGTGGAATTTAAGGGTCAAGAAAAAAGCGAACGGCAGCATAAAAAGACAGGGATTGTGGAAGGTTTTGCGTGAGGTATGATGTGGATGTTAAGCCGCTGAAGGTTGCCGGGAGTTTTCATGAGGGCAGTGAAGCCTATGTGTAAAACTAGGTGGGTGTCTGAGTGGGTTAGTGTCACTGTTAAACATTGAGAGAGAGGGGGGGGAGGATTGCAGTTACTCCTGTCACTTTTTTTCTTTCACTGGTTTTCCGATCAATTGTGTAGGTCAGCTATCGTCTTACTAGTCTCGAAATATATACATCTTTGGTGCTGGACGTACCCTAGACGAAACAAGGCCCATTTAAAGAGATAGTACTCGCTTTGTGCACTTACAATAAAAAAATTTTTAATCAAATATATCAGACATAGCAAAACATGACAGACAGACAGACAGTTAGATAGACAGACAGACTGACAGGCACAGATAGAAAGATAGATAGTTGGACACAAATAGATATATGAACACAAGACTGAAGGCGATTTAGTTTTAGTTTGCTGTTGTTCTTGTTCATTTCATTCTTGTAATCTCCTGACAAACTAATTCATCTCAGGATATATCTATTGAACTGGTGGGATATATCTATTGAACTGGTGGGATATATCTATTGAACTGGTGGGATGTATCTATTGAACTGGTGGGATATATCTATTGAACTGGTGGGATATATCTATTGAACTGGTGGGATATATCTATTGAACTGGTGGGATATATCTATTGAACTGGTGGGATGTATCTATTGAACTGGTGGGATATATCTATTGAACTGGTGGGATATATCTATTGAACTGGTGGGATATATCTATTGAACTGGTGGGATATATCTATTGAACTGGTGGGATATATCTATTGAAATGGAGGAGATAGATATAGGTCAGTATGCTTGTGGTGTAAGGAGGCTCCCTAACACCTCTTCCTTAGCGATTAATTTTTTGGAGATGGCTGGTGAATGTCCATGTTTACGTTATTTATGCAGAGTATGGCGATGTTTAAAGGATTTATACAACACCGAATAGGACATTATGTGTAATAAGCAAAATAAATCGCTTAGGAAGAGGTGTTAGGGAGTTTCCTTAACCGGCGAGAATACGGGCCATAGACTTAATGAGCATCTTAGGTACCAGAGGCCTTTCTTAAGTTTAATAAAATTCTCTCTCTCTCTCTCTCTCTCTCTCTCTCTCTCTCTCTCTCTCTCTCTCTCTCTCTGTTTTAAAGAGAAAAATAAACACTAACAAATCTACACGGTCCTCTATGCATACCAAGACTTCCACTTTCTCAATACACATTTTATTTGACTTTCTTCACGATGCTGATAGTAGTGTTTTAGCCAATATTACAAGTGACATGTGAAACTTCCTGTACTCTTTTTACTCTAACTTGGCTCAGAATTTCGTCTTTTTTGCAGCTTATATCACAGAGCTTAGTGGCCGAAAGAGACACTACTACAGCTCTCCATCCTTTCCACAGCACTTCTTCTTGACTAGCATCACGTTCTAATATTAATATATTGTTACAACTCAGTATTCAAGGTGGAAGGTTGGCAAGGTTAGGCCAAGTTAGAGTGAAAAGGGCACAGTACTTTTCCATAACCGTTTATTTTGCGTTTTTACCTCAGTATTATTATGTGTTTGTGGTAGGTGGGGATGCCCATCATCCACTCACTCAGTGTAGTGCTGCTTTATGGTCTCTACACTGAGTGACAAGGCAAATGGTTTCCTGTAACCCAGGACACCATTTACTGCGTTGGGTGGTAACCATATAACTAAATTATGGCGCCTGGTGGCTTGGTGGGTAATTATTGCGCTCCAGTCGGACTGAGCCTGTGCAGGTTTATATCCAAAGGGTGGTTGGGGTTTATTGATCACGTAATGCCATTCAGGGATGAGTGAGGCTGGTCACTCTCATCTTAAATGTCAGGACCAACTTGCCTAACCCCAGGCTTCTAAGCTCCTCATGGGGCAACACAGGATTAGATGATGGATGGATGGATTATTACATGTGTTACTTAAATCATGCTAACACTGACATAGTTGCATGTTAACATGTAATATTTTATTAAGCGGTAGGCAAAATAATTCGTATATTAACCAGTGGAGATAACAATGGACTGTACTCAAGGGTTTCATTTTCTCTGTGATTGAGGAAGTGAAACGAGGAAAAACTCTGTTAAATTTGTCGAGTTTCGCCTCTACCACGCACAACAACAAAACTAGCACACTGATGACAGTAATGGCTACAGCGAATCTACATAAACTAGTGGAAAGCTTATGCAAGAGGATAGGTTTACTAAAGTCACTTCTCAATATTTGCCACCATGCTACTAGAAAAAGCCAAAATGCGCACCAAACAGCACTAAAACTATTAATTCGGAGACTATTACAGCTACAATGCATCTATTCACAATACAGGAAAGCATAAGAAAAAGTAATAGGTCTGACATGTGACGATTCAAAATTTACCATCACACTACTGAAAAATGTCATAAAATTTCAGACTGTCACACAGCCATATTGTAGAGCTTAAGCCTATCAGAATTCCTCTATTCCCCGAACTGTTTCTCTTTGGAACTCGCCTCCCAAGATTATTCCCCCCGAACTTCAATCTACAGCAGTTCAGGTCCAACTGTTACAGATTCTTTTATGAATGATGGACACCTGTAATCTGGTGTATGGAAGTTTTTTTTTTTTTTTTTTTGTACATTCCTCTGTTTACTTTATGTAATAAAAAAGACTAAAAAAAAAAGTGAGGATTATCGCAAATATTTTCAAATCCACGGCAGATATAGCAGGAACTCTAATGCAGGAATTATAGACGTTACTTAAGTTCTCCCCATAATAATTTGCTAATGTAAAGCCAAAAAGCGCCAAAAACTGCCAAACTGAGCAAAACTTTCGATCAAGTGTGTGACGCGCCTTGCTCTGACGTAAGTGTTCAGAGCTTCTAAACAGATATTATGGACGCTGAAATAAGATGAGTAATTACTAGGTGTGCATTATTATCAGGCAAGTGGAACGTCACTCTTCTCTTAGCTAGAAATAACAACATAACTTTTTACCCTCGAACACCTTCCCTATTTTCAAGTGTGGACGGCCAAAACTTCGTTATTTCTTTGGTCCTATCGAGTAAGGAATATAACTGAATAAAAGGGAAACAAAGAGAGAGAGAGAGAGAGAGAGAGAGAGAGAGAGAGACAGACAGACAGACAGACAGACAGACAGACAGACAGACAGACAGAGACAGACAGACAGACAGACAGACAGATTAAAATTAATGATATTGTGTGTGTGTGTGTGTGTGTGTGTGTGTGTGTGTGTGTGTGTGTGTGTGTGTGTGTGTGTGTGTGTGTGTGTGTGTGTGTGTGTGTGTGTGTGTGTAAAATGATCACGAATGTTGTGTTGCTTTTCAGCTATCGAGGGAGGTGAAATCGTTAAGCAGGAAAGACAACAGAAAAATAAGGAGTGGGAGAAAGTCATAGATATAAAAATTAGTAGAAAGGTTGAGACAGAATACAATAAAACAGACAATTAAAAAAAAATACGGATGGTAAACGTTGTGATGCTTTGCAAGAATCAAGAATACAAGAATCGTAAAGAAGGGAAGACAGTGAAAACAAGAAGCGGTGCCAAGGCACAACAAACCCGTCCCCCGCAATCATTTTAGTGTTGACGTATAAACGCAACAGAATATCTAGTCAAAGATGTCACATTTCAGATTTGGAGGAAACTGAGTGAAAATTGACGACTCTATGTCCATGTGAAATTTTAGGCTCGACCAACATGACATTGACCCCCCTACCACTAACTGAGAGGTGACCTCCTGATGTACTGAGGCATGTTATAGGATGTAGATCTGAAAGATGCACCTTTAGGTTTTGGTTTCAGGTCGATATGACGAATTTGAAAGGAGTTATGGGGCGATTTTTTTTTTTTAATTTTTTGGGCCTACAGCCTAAGCCTGGGCCCAATTTGTGCCAGAATTTAATCAGGTGATCAGAAAGTCATAGCCCACATCCCTGTAATTTTAGTCAAAATCGCATCAGTAGTTTTCGCGTAAAGTTGTTAACAGACAGACAGACAGACAGACAGACAAACAAACAGACAAGCCTAGTGAAAATGCTATCCGTCTCCGAGCCCTGCCGGGACTTGGACGGCTAAAGAACGTAATGGTTAGAATGGTACTGAAAAGAGATTAATGCGGAAGTATAATGAAGTGTCTTGCCGGTATTTAATCCTTTGCGTATATTATTTCATTCTTTTAATTTTACTTTTTTTTTTTTTTTATGTGACCGACTCTGGGCATAGGCTTCACAGCCTGCTTTCAAGGCCCAGTAGTCCTCCTACGTACGCACACCTCTACATGTCACCACTTCGGCGCTAACACCCACCGTCCATTCTGAATACATGCTAGGGCCGTCTCATACAGGACTGGTGTATTGGTATTAGCGGGGGTTTTTTTACGACATGTCGGCGGGTCTTCTGGTAGATCAGTAAATTCTGATTTTATGAAATTCAAATCCTTAAACTGTTCCCTGCCTCAGCGGGATTTGAACCCGGGTCCCTCAGGACTGCAGGCCAACTCTCTACCGATTGAGCCACCCACTTGAGCCGCAAGACGCTAAGTTCATGAGAGCAACGCGAACTTAAGCTATTCATGTTCTTGTTGGAGAGCTCTTATTAATAAAGCTTTCCCTACAGCACCCATTTTTGAAGGGTGTGCTCTCACGGCCCATTACCACCCTCATCACAGTGTCATTTCGTCTCACCCATTCTTCTGTCGTCCAAGATCCTTTTTGTTTCCCCTCTGACACTCATGCTCGGCGGATATATTGAAATAAAGCCTCACTGAACATAAGTCACTAAGCGTACCACCAACCTTCACTAGTTATACGTTCGTGCCCACACCGTCCATCAAATTCCCAGTCCATCTCATTTCTTTTCCACCCTTCCACGGTCCCAGCCCGTTTTATTTTTTATTTTTTATTTTAGCTTAACGTTGTCATTTCTTTATTATTTTATTCAACTAAAACGAGACATCTGGAACGAGGAGAGGCAAAGGGCTAGAAACAGCATTTACTAAACTCCCTATTATTATCGGAATCATCTTTTCTGAATAAAATCCTCTGGGACTGGTAATGGTAACATGAAAATTACATCCTCAAATTGAAATTCCTGGAGGATGGAGATAACGTAAGATATGGAAATGATAGAAAAAAAAAAAAAGTTGGACGGACTGGCATAGAGACGATGAATGTTGCGGATGTTTGCCAGAATGGATTTTGTGTTGGTGATGGTGGGTAAGGTGAAGGGTGTAGTGATGGTGGTAATGGGTGTAGTGATGGTGGTGATGGGTGTAGTGATGGTGGTGATGGGTGTAGTGATGGTGGTTAAGGTGATGGGTGTAGTGATGGTGGTGATGGGTGTAGTGATGGTGGTGATGGGTGTAGTGATGGTGGTTAAGGTGATGGGTGTAGTGATGGTGGTTAAGGTAATGGGTGTAGTGATGATGGTTAAGGTAATGGGTGGAGGGTGATGGGTGTAGTGATGGTGGTTAAGGTAATGGGTGGAGGGTGATGGGTGTAGTGAGGGCTGTGTTGTGGTGGTCAATGCAGAGCGGCCTGAGCGGTGCCGGTAAGTACACCTGTTCACCTCACTCCGCCTCACCTCTGTGCCTTAGGAAACCATGGCCTCATTTCTCCCTAACGCCTTTTCCTAAGCGATTTGTTTCGCTTATTACACACCATTACCCTTTTCGGTTATATAGGAGTCCTTTCAATATCGTCAGGCTCTTTATAAATAACGTACACACACTCAAAAAAGTATCGTTACACCTTCTGCACGATACAAACTGACACCACGAATGAAACTTTTGATAACAGCCTTCCCAACTTTAACCAGACTGCTGGATTGTTTTGTTCAGTATGTAACTCATCAGACCCCCTGTAACGATACTTTTTCGCGTGTGTGTACATAAGGATATCAACCAGCAGTATCCAAAAATACATCGCTAGTGAAGACGTGCTAGGGAGCCTCCTTACCCCACGAGAAGACGGACCCATACCACCCGAAATGTAATCTAATTTTAACCTAACCTAACCTGAGCATAAATAAATTCTGCAGTAAATATCGGTCTCAGCAGACAGCAAAAATGCGGACGTGTTCATTCTGAGAGGGTTAATCTCAAGCCCTGGACTGCAGTGACATTTTTTTTCCTAGGCGTTATCAGACCTTTATATTAAGTAAATGAATACTTTTGTTGTGAAGAAGCTAATGCAGTCTAAATCCCAACCCTACAGTTTGCAAGTTTCGTTTAATCAGAAAAAATAATCGTGTGGTATTAGCAACAATAAAACATAATGAATTGATCGCAGTGAACTCATTATTATTACCTGACTGCACGGTACTCTTTTCATCAGTGTCCTCTTTTTTACGGTGTATTCTTGTTACTTCCAGACGAGTTTAATTCAATTTAGGAAAGATCAGTTGTCAAGAACGGGTTGATGAAGACTGTATGTAAATCCCCCAGTTTGGAAAATCTCTCCCAACCTGAATAAAATCTTTTGAAGGTAACAACAAGGTAGACATCTGAGTGAGGGTGTTAATGTCTTGTTATTTAGTATTTATTCCAGGCAGCTCCAAACCAATTTATTCAGCCGAGAGAATCGCAGGAGCTTGATCAGTGTTATTGCTTTGTGTTCGAACTTTTTTCCATGTCCAGCTCTAAGCACAAACTTGGTCAGTTCTTTCCCTGTGGCCCAGTAGTCCCATGTCCCACCCATTGCATGTCATCAGTACGGCGCCAATATCCACTGTTTATGTTCGGTACATGCTTGGGCATTCTCATTCACGATTTTGTTAGTGTGTAGTAATTGGTAGATACGGAAGAGGCAGCTAAATTCCAAAGTTAAGACCATCGCACAAAAAGCCTAAGAGGACTGGCAATGGTTAGACTACATTCCGCTTTACATAACGCAATTAGCAGTGAGACAGGAAAGTCATGCTTCTTCCATTTTCCTAACTTCGTTTCAATAATGATGTTTAAGAGTGGAGTTTTGCCTTCCTTTTAAGATCACAGGTTTAATAATGCTGCCCTAACGTAAGTATCATTAAAGGAAGGTTTATGCAGGTCCCTAACTTCTGGTGGTCATTTACGGATCACGTGTAGTAGGTGTGGTAAACCTTCATCCCACAATACACCAGTCAACGATGATTTACACAGGTCAGGCAGGTTCTAATACCGTCACCTGCTTTATAAATTACTGTTACATATTTCAGGCTCGTCCACACCCTGCTCTCTCAGTTTTAAAAGCAGGCTCTCTGTCGAGCGTCTCCAACCCACATATTATGAGCGAGAGAAAAATGTAATGTTGGGACGCTGCCCCCTCATGCTGGCTGTCAATCCAAGTGGTGTTTTGTTACTGATCTAGAATGCAGATTGATTATTGCTACAGAGATGCATCACTGTCAATACCGTTCCAGCAAACTATACGTAGGATTTCTTTCGCTAACTCAAAATTGTGTGGTATTGGCCTAAATAAAATTCCAGGTGTGCCAGTTGCTAAGAAAAGATTTCTCGACATCATCATTTGAAGCCTTCTATTGCTAGAATTTCTCTCAGAAAAACAAAATCCTCGGTTATTAACCCGGATAAAATACCCAAATACACCAACCACAGAAAAATCGAGTGATATTTGCTGTTACATAATAAAGTATTTGGTAAATTAAGCAGTCATCAACAACATCCATACCTCTTTTTCCCACCTAAAGAAGGAGTGAAGTAAGATCTAGAAACACGTGATGAATGAATGTGGCCTTAACAGCCACTGATGCCAACAATGGCAATATCACGGCTGGTAGGGGGGGGGGGATGCTTTGGTGGCATTTGCAGAAAGAATGAGATAACAAAGAAGCTAACATGTTGATAAAACAGAGGCCATTAAAGAGATGCAGATGTCATTGCCCTAATCTCAGAAGCAGGACAGACATTGCAAGAAATGTTAAATGACCTAAACAGAGAAAGTCTCAGAGTAGGATTTAAGATGAACCGGAATAAAACTGAAAGAATGTTTAATCCAAATACACCAAGGAGCATCGTCAAAATAAATGAGGAAACTCTTGAAGAAGCTGAGGATTACATTTACTTGGGCAAATACTAAAACTAACGAAAAGCCATGAAAACGAAATAAAAAGACGCTTCACAACTGAATGGAGAGCTTTCGGTAAACATAAAGACATCATGAAAACCAGACATGGGGTAATCGTATTTTGTAATCATAATCGATTATAATCGATTACAGACTTTTGTGTAATCGTAATCGATTACTTGGGCATTTTTTACAAAGTAATCGCAATCGTAATCGATTACTCTCATATTGTAATCGTAATCAGGGTTACTTTTACGATTACAAGGTCCCAGATAAGTTATTCTTCCACAAATACTCGTCAAGAATAAAATACTTTAGTTCAGTGTCAAACAGTCAAATATGCACTATAAAAGTCCATAAGTAATATGAAAACAAATGTGAATTGTAGGTTATCACTTAGAAGCTTCCATATAATATCCCACCTAAGCTAGAATAATATCACCTGGGAAGATCTCAGTTGGTAGAAAAGTTAATAGAATGAAAGGGTCAAGGACAAAGTGAAGAAAAGTTTCGGTGCTTGAATTATTACAACACATTTGTATTGCAGATTAGAAAAAAGAAAGAAAAAAAAAAAGGAACAACTTACTGGACATAGCACTGTACAGTATATTAATTATTATCCAGAGTAACAATCGCCATAGGTTGTGCAGAGCTTAACCCTATGTTCTTCCTTACACAGGCAATTCTTATTAAAATTATTAGCATATGAGATATATATCCCTAGAAAATATCAGTTTTATATAACTGGACGATGTTTTTGCTTTTAAAAACTAACTTCAGCTATTCACTTAATCAGAGTCAAGTATAAAAGAAACGTGCTCATAATTATGTAGTGCATAATAGTACATGTAATCATGATTGTAATCATGATTACTTCTTATGTAATCGTAATCGTAATCGATTACTCTTACTTTTACTGTAATCATAATCGTAATCGTAATCGATTACTCTTACTTTTACTGTAATCATAATCGTAATCGTAATCTGAAGTTTGCAAAGTAATCGTAATCGTAATCTATTACAATACCTCTGTAATCGCCCCATGCCTGATATTGAAAACTAGTTTGCCAATATTGCATGAAATGAAAAGTATATAACGAATGTATAATTCCAGCTATGACGTACGGTTCTGAGACCTGGAAACTGACAAAATCAATGGAAAGCAAACTAAATAGTTCTCAAAGAACAATAGAAAGGTCAGTGCTGGGAAGATCTTTGACAGACAGGAAAAGACCAACTTGGGTAAGAGAGTAGACTAAGGTCAAAGACATTATAGAAGTTACAACATAACATAAATGGAGGTGGGTAGGTCATGTAGCAAGAATAAGGGATAACCGATGGAGTAAGAGGCTGACTAATTGGACTCCAAGAGATTGCAAGCGTAGCAGAAAATGGCCAGACAGGAGATGGGGATAGAGAACTTTGCAGGCAAAACTTGGCAGAGATTGGAACAGTCAAAGAATTCGTGAATGTTGGGGGAAGCCTTTCTTCAGCAGGGAACTTCCAAAGGTGGTATATATATATATATATATATATATATATATATATATATATATATATATATATATATATATATATATATATCCCATTGGAGCCCGGTGTCCGGAATATTGGACAAAACTGGGATTTTTCAAGTCTTTACAGAGTAGGGAACCCCCGGGTAGGGACCTGTGAGCTTCGTGACTATGAGCCGATAGGCGGAGGGCAGTACGCTTAGTACCCGCCCAGCACCATGCCTCGCCCAGCACCCCTGGGAGCCAACGGGTTATATATATATATATATATATATATATATATATATATATATATATATATATATATATATATATATATATATATATATATATATATATAACTGAATAGCCAGAGGGATATGACGCACTCTTGTGTTACTCCAACAATAATACGGAGACATCCCTTTAAAGATTCACATCCTTTTACACAGGCTTAACTGCCATCATAATTTCTCTTCACAGCATTCAACAACTTATATTCACACCAAACGTACGTAACATCTTCCATAATCCTTCTCTATTCACATTCCCATATGTTTTTTTCAAGACCCATAAATGCCATTAATACTTCATACCTCTTCTCATATGGTAACTCCAGTATCAGTGTTTCTACATTTAATCCACATATCACCTACCACGCCTAAAACCATCCTGTCCGACATTTACCAGACAGCCTCACTTTTACATAATCATTATTTCATAACCAAGCCTTTCAATATTCAACAAGGGGAAGCAGAAAAAAAATGTACAGTAATAAGAGGTATTTGCATCAGTTACAATACAAATTTAATATATTATATCTGCATAAACGCTATCTGACGAAAGTGTCTGTCATTAAATCCTGAAGCTGCTACTCTCCTTTTTACACAGACGACCACACTCATGCAATGAAAATTATAACTAATGCACAGGTTACTGCAGCAATACATACGACGAATTATGTTAAGCTAACATAACGATAATAGTATTGTATTAGACACATTTCAAAAGTACAGTATGTATTATTGGAATTCGTCGTAATATCTCAAACTAGTACTATTTCGAACACAGTGATCGTAATACATGAAGTTACACGCATCCACAATTGAAAATGTGTGAAATGTTCTTGCAAGCAAGCTTACAAATGCTACTTTTGCTTAAAGAAAAAGTGTACCATCCCACCTCCGGCCAAGTAATGTTTTCATTTCATTCATTCATTGCCAGACACCATGTATCCCAAACGGGGTGGTCAAGGGCTTAGAGTTAATTGTTTTACAGGGAGGGGCACTAATCCCCCACCAACCCCACTTGACACGTAGGGAGAACGTTATGCCAACAGCATCTGGTGTTCCCAGGCGGTCACCCATCCAAGTACTAACCACACCCAACGTTGCTTAACTTCGCTGATCGGACGGGAAGCGGTGTACTCAACGTGGTATGGCCGTTGGCTATGTCTATCTATATCTATATACCTAGGCTGCTTCCCCCAAGGAAAGGGAGGTAGCCGAAACAGGACGACACACTCCCCATTTACTCATTCATTCAAACACATTCATTCGCATCTTAGCCCCAAGGGGAGAACGGACAGATCCTCACCGCACCACACCGCACAAGGGTCAACTGCACAATGCAATCAGTGACATCCGCAGCAGGGCCCGACAGCAGAACTGGTTTACCCCTGCCACATCATAACAGACCCATCCCCTTACCCGCACCTGACCTGACTAGCTGATCAGACCAAATGCGGGAGAATATCCCCTCAGGGCTGCGTCATCACTTCTTCATTCACAATTTCTCTCCATTTATTTCTGTCACCACAGCCACTCCTCCTTGCTCAACAGACATCCCTCTCGCATCCAGCGCTCTCTTCACACTGTCCATCCATCCTATTCGTGGTCTTCCTCTCAGCCTTACACCTCTCACATCAAATCTAGTTATCTTTTTCACCAATCGCTCATTATCCATTCTCTCCATATGCCCAAACCATCGCAACACCCTCAGCTCAACTCTATCAGCCATCTCCCGAACAACTCCAGCTCTCCCTCGCACTTCATCATTTCGCACTCGATCCATACGCGTCACTCCACACATACTCCTCAGACACCTCATCTCCATTACATTCAAACTTTTCCTCTCTGCTACACCCATATTCCATGTTTCAGTCCCATATAACGCAGTCGGTACCACAACACCCTCATACAACCTTCTCTTTAAATCCATTCTAAGCAAACGACATCTAAACACTTTTTTCATTCCTCCCAGCACCTTTCCTACTTCATTTATTCTAAACTTCACTTCTGCATCTATTCTTCCATCCACAGCAACATGTGACCCTAGATATTTAAAACACTCTACCTCCTCAAGCAACTCGCCATTCAAAGGTATATTCATCCCCCTACCATCTACCAACCTCGTACACTTCATCACTTTACTCTTATTCTCATTCACTTTCAATTTCCTCCTTTCACACATCCTTCCAAACTCCTCTACCAACTGTCTCAATCTCTCCTCTGAATCAGCCACCAGTGCAGTATCATCTGCAAACAGCAGCTGCTTCAGATTCCACTCTCCACCATCAACATTCACCAGACTCAGACCTCCACCTAAAACTCTTGCATTCACCGCCCTTACAACACCATCCATGTAAATATTAAACAACCAAGGCGACATCACACATCCCTGTCGCAGCCCCACTTTCACAGGAAACCAGTCACTCACAGCATTTCCCACTCTTACACACGCTTTACTATTTACATAAAAACTATTCATCCCTTTTAGTAACCTACCATCAAGTCCATACAATCTTAAAACAGTCCACAAAGCCTCCCTATCAATTCTATCATACGCTTTCTCTAAATCCATGAATGCCCAAAACACATCCTTGCCTTTCGCTAAATACTTTTCACACACTTGTCTCACAGCAAACACCTGATCCACGCATCCCCTCCCTCTGCTAAAGCCACACTGCTCTTCACCATTCACTCCCTCTGTACCCTCTCTAACTCTCATAATTAACACTCTACCATAAACCTTACCTACAACACTCAACAGACTTATACCCCTAAAGCTAGTACATTCATGCTTATCACCCTTGCCTTTATACAACGGGACCACACAAGCACTTGCCCAGTCAACTGGCACCATACCTTTCACAAAGCACACATTCAACAATCTTACTAACCAGTCAACAATGGTCACTCCACCACCTTTCAGGCATTCCACAGCACACCCATCCATACCTGCAGCTTTCCCTGTTTTCATCTCCTTTACTGCCTTCTTCACTTCCTCCTTCGTGATCAAAGAATCATTCAGCTCTCCCAACACATTTATTCCTTGCACCCTTCCATCTGCCACAATCTCAGCCACTCTTTCCTCCTCTACATTTAACAATCTTTCAAAATACTCTGCCCATCTCTTCCTTACTGCATCCATCTCAATTAACATCCTTCCATCCTCTGCTTTTACTCGTTCTTCCTTCCCAGACTCTCCCTTTCGCACCCTTTTCACCTCTAAAACATTTTCTTATTCTGTTGAAAATTCTCTGTCAGCCGCCTACCCAACCTCTCATCTGCTGCCACTTTAGCATCACGCACAGCCCTTGTCGCCCTATTCCTCTTTTCCTTATACCTTTCATATGACATCTCATCCTTCCTCTGCAGCCACACTTCATATGCACGTCTCTTCTCAGCCACAGCCATACTTACTTCCTCACACCACCATTCACTTCCTTTTCTTACACCACCACCCACACGTCTCACACCACACACCTCTTCTGCATGCCCCACCACAGCACTCTTAAACAACTGCCATTCCTCCTCTACACTGCCATTTTCCTGATCTTTCACTGCGTTCCACTCATCTTTCAATTTCTCCTGATACTCTATCTTTTTCTCTCTTTTATCCAACTCACTCACTTTCAAAACCTCCCTGCCACACCTAACCCCCCTAGCTATGTACACTCCGAAAATTTAGAAAAGCTACTTAAGTAACGCATTACTTTTCCACGAACTTACCAGGCATGTGCACAGGTTCACTCTAGATTTATTACTTTCAGAGATAACCAGTTTGGATGTTCAGTTTCCCGCCTTATGGCTTGTCTTACCAAATACACTCTACTGCTTTTCAATAAGCGTTCTAACAATGTGTGTAGACCCACTGGAACATTAATAAATGTGATGTACAGTTTCTTCCTGTGCATTCAGAGAAAACAAGAAAACTGCATACCCAATTCTAACATTCATGCCCATATGAAAGAAATTACAAAATAATATTAGTGAGTCATAGAAGAAGCAAGTACCTCGATGAAAAATCCATATGATCGTACTGGTGGCGTAAGTGAGGAGGTAATATCCTAGGATACACACAGTGACTACTACTACTACTACTACTAGTAGTAGTAGTAGTAGTAATAATAGTAGTAGTAGCAACAGCCAGCGGATGGGAACCCATTATACAACATGTAGGGGGGACCGGTGCTAGTTGTTACACGTCCAAGTTGTTACACCCTCAGTAATTCCAAAACCAGTCAATAGATGGCAACGTGAGCGCTGTCACGTGATGCAGCTTGTAAACAAAGGTGCCGGCAGGAGTGGGAGAGTGGAGGTGTCACTGGAGTAAAAGATAGGATTTTTTTTTTTTTTTTTTTTTTTTTTTGGATTTAAAAGTTTTTTTAATGTGTCCTTAGATATTGTGCTATACCTGTAGCATCAGCTGATGTACTTTCGTCGCTTGGATCACGGTGCAATACGTGTGAAAGGGCTATGAAATGAGCACAGGCCCATGACAGTGCTGCCATTGTTCTTGACAAAAAATGGCCAAGTTTTTTTTTTTTTTATGCGAGGAAGAAGGAACCAAAGGCCATGAGCCCGCAGTACAGTTCCCTCCAAGAGAAAAACAAAATACAATAGAGAGCCAAATTCAAGATCCGATCATTTTGAGATGCCTGGACACACTGCGTTTGAAAGACTGGAGATCATAGGCAGCAGGAAATACAGACAGAGGGAGACAGTTCCAGAGCTGACCTGTTGCATAAATGAAAGACTGGGAGTTACGGTTAACTCTTCCATTAGAGAGTTGGACAGAAAAGGGATGAGAGTTTGCTGCCAGACGGGTGCTACGCGCCCGTCGTAGAGGTGGAGGAATGCAAGCAGACAGTTCAGAGGAGCAGTGACCATTAAAGTAGCGATAGAAAAGAGATAAAGATGCAACAGTGTGGCGAAGAGACAGAGGTTGAAGGGAGTCAGTAAGAGGAGAGTTAATGAGACGAAAAGCCTTTGACTCCGCCGTATTGAGAAGAGCTGTATGTGGGGAGCCTCCCCACACATGAGAGTTGTACTCCACACAGGGGCAGATAAAACCCCTGTATAGAGTCAACAATTGTGCAGGGGTAAAGAAAGAGCGGAGTCGGCTTAGCACACCCAATCTCTTGGAAGCAGATTTTACAAGAGGTGTAATATGATCTTTCCAAGATAAGTCCCGAGTAAATGAAACCCCAAGCATGTTCAAGGATGATGCAGGATTAAGCTGAATATTATTAAACATTAGTGGGTATACCTGTGGAAGATTTTGTCGGGTTGATAGGTGTAAGAACTGAGTCTTAGATGCATAAAAAACAACCATATTATTTTTACCCCAGTCAGAGATACGAGCCAAGTCAGACATTAGGTGTGCCATAGCCTCATCCCTTGTTTGTTGAAGTAACTGTTGAGATGGGCGTTGCGGGAACCGAATAGAAAGGTGAAGGGTGGAGTCATCAGGGTATGAGTGGATAGGGTTAGATGTACAGCTTAGAAGATCATTGATGAATAAAAGGAAGAGAGTTGGTGATAGGACAGAGCCCTGAGGAACACCACTGTTGATAGATCTAGGAGAAGAATGATGGCCGTCTACAACAGCGGCTATGGAACGACCAGAAAGGAAGCTAGCGATGAAGGCACAGATAGAAGGATAGAAACCGTAGGAGGGCAGTATGGAAATTAAAGATTTATGCCAGACTCGATCGAAAGCCTTTGAGATGTCAAGGGCAATGGCAAAGCTTTCGCCAAAGTCCCGAAAGGAGGATGACCAGGAGTCTGAAAGGTAGGTGAGAAGATCGCCAGTGGAGCGTCCCTGACGGAACCCGTACTGACGATCGGAAAGGTTGTGATAGGAAAGATGCCTTAAAATTTTTCTATTGAGAATTGACTCGAAAACTTTTGATGTAAGGAACACCAGCGTTGGGGTTGGTTGTTACGGGCTAGTTGTTACTGTATCAACTTACCCCCTTCAATTACTGCTGTAACAACTTACCCCAATCTTTTCATGTACAATTTGAGCCATGCCCCGGAAATACCAACGGAAGACGAACAGAGGGAAAACACCCCCTGATGTAATGACTGCAATAGCCAGACGAGTTGTGGAGAATAATGAATCACTTAGAAGTGTTTACAGCTCATTATACTGTCAGAAATTAGATAGTATTTGACTAATGAGACACGCAATGCTGGTCAAATGATCTCCACATAAAACTGTAATATATACCGTACACACACACACACACACACACACACACACACACACACATATATATATATATATATATATATATATATATATATATATATATATATACGATCTTTTCATGTTTACAGGTAAACTTCATGACACTTCAGAGGTACTGCAAGAAGCTTAAGGACACTGGTAATATTCTAACAACAGGATATTCAACACCCTGTGCTGTGTTTTCCAAAGATCAAGAGGATAATCTGGTTTCATACACCACCAAGGCTGCAAATACCTACATAGGATTAACTCCAAGGGAGATAAGGAGCTTGCACACGAGTATGCAAAAGGAAATGATATCAAGTGCCTTCCTTCATGGGGTTAGTAATGAGGCAGCTGGTGAAGATTGGTTTTCATACTTCATGAAACGGAGCACAGGCCTCTCATTTCGCACACCTGAACCCACAAGCTTAAGCAGGGCTACCGGTTTTAATAAAACAAACATTAAGTGTTTCTTTGACAACCTCAGTGATGTTTATGAGAAGTACAAGGTTGAGAGCAAAGACTTATATAATTGCGATGAAACAGGAATAACTACAGTACAACGACCTAACCGCATTATAGCACAGAAAGGAGCAAAGCAGGTTGATGCTCTTACTTCAGCTGAAAGAGGGAGTTTAGTAACGGTGTGCATGGCAGTTAATGCCACTGGCAATTGCGTACCCCCGATGCTCGTGTTCCCAAGAGTAAATTTCCGGGAACATTTTATCTCAAATGAACCCCAAGGATGCTGTGGATCAGCTAATCCAAGCGGTTGGATGCAAGATAAAGATTTTCAACAGTTTCTGCAACACTTTGTGAAACATACCCGATGCAGCAAGGAGCATCCAGTCTTGCTCTTACTTGACAATCATCATTCACATATTTCACTTGCTGTTATTGACTATTGTAGACACAGTGGTATAATTCTTTTGTCTTTCCCACCTCACTGTTCACACAAACTCCAACCCTTAGACCGCAGTGTTTATGGCCCCTTGAAAAAAATATGTGAATACAGCATGTGATGCATGGATGATATCTCATCCAGGTAAAACCATGACAATTTATGATCTTCCAGGAATTCTGAAGGAAGCACTGCCTCATGCAGTTCACCCAAGAAGTATCCAGAAAGGATTTGAATTAAGTGGTACCTTCCCTTTCAACCGGAACATCTTTGGAGATGAAGAGTTTCTTCCAGATTACATTACAGACCGTCCTATGGCCTCCACAGAGAGTGGCAGTGTTGAGGATGACCATGAAGGAGTAAATATACCCTTTCCTAGTTTGCTTTCTACCAACTGTGAGCCTGTCCCAGGTCCAACTGGGTTTAACTCATCTCCTGGCGCACCAAAGTCTCTAGAAATGCTGCGACCATTTCCTAAAGCTGGTCCAAGGAAGACGGCAGGAGGCCGAAAGAAACGCTACTCTGCCATCCTAACTAGCACACCAGAAAAACAGAAAATAATGGCAGAAGAAAAAAGAAAGAAAAAGGAAATACTATGAAGAGAAAAGCAGGAAAAAGCATGGAAAGCAACACACAACCTCAGAAAGGAAAGTCAGTTTGCAAGACAACAAAAAATGATTGGAAGTGCCTTGCCTGTGGTGGATGGTATTCTCATTCTGCCCCAGGAGATAAATGGATCCAGTGCCTGTCATGTTTAGAATGGGCTCATATTGACTGTTCCAATGGAGAGGATATGATTGTTCAGGTGTGAAAAATGCAAAGAGTCAGACGTCTGAAATACTAGTTTTGTATGCATCCATTTTCAGTAAATATAATTTTTTTTTTTTCTACTTGAAAAACTGTTGAAACTTACTTTAAACCCACTATCAAATATTAAAACATGTGTATACTTACATGTTCAGGTTATTCAAATTAATATGAATTAATTTTATTTTCTCTCCTGTGGCGGAGGGGGAAACACAATCTGGCCGCACTATGGGGTGGTAGTGGTACTACTACTCTGCGGCCAGGTTGTGTTAGGAAGAATACTGCCACCGTATTCCCTGCGTGTCGTAAAAGGCGACTAAAAGGGGCAGGGTGAGGGGACTAGGGACCCCCTCCTCTGTTTTTTAGTTCCTAAAAAGAGACAGGCCAGACAGAGAAAGGGATGGGGAATGGAGTTAACCCCGTACCCTGAAGATTAGGTCTATGAATGTGCGTGGATGTAGTATGATTGAGGCTAAAAAGGAGGAGATTGGGAGAATGTTTGTGAGAAGAAAGTTGGATGTGTTAGCTTTGAGTGAAACGAAGATGAAAGGGAAGGGTGAGTCTATGTTTGGAAGTGTGAATGGAAGATTGTCAGGTGTTGATAGAGGAAGGGCAAGAGAAGGTGTGGCCTTGTTAGTGAGTCCGGAAGTACAGCAGTGTGTGATTGAATGGAAGGAGGTGTCATCGAGACAGATGTGGGTGAAAGCGAAATTTGAACGTGAGTTGTGGGTGTTTGTGAGTGCATATGGGCCTGGTAGTGAAAGGGATGAAGAAGAGAGGGTGTCTTTCTGGAATGATATTGATGAGTGTCTGCAGAGTTTTGGAGCGAATGTGAATGTGGTAATGATGGGAGATCTGAATGCTAGAGTGGGAAATGTAGCAGTTGAACGTGTAGTTGGTATGCATGGTGTGCCTGGAAGAAATGAAAATGGGGAACGAATGATAGCGATGTGTGTTGAGCGAGAGATGGTGATTGGAAATACGCTGTTTGAGAAGAAATATATTTATAAGTATACATGGGTGTGACAGGAGGGTGGGAGGGTTGTTGACAGAGCTTTGATGGACTATGTGGTTGTGTCTAGGAATGTAATAGGAAGATTGTTAGATATGAGAGTTCTGAGAGGGGAGGGTGGAGGAATGTCTGATCACTACCTGGTGGAGGGAAAGTTAAGAGTAGGTAAGAGATGGGTGAGAGCTAGGAGGGTTAGGTGTGGCAGGAAGGTTTTGAAAGTGAGTGAGTTGGATAAAAGAGAGAAAAAGACAGAGTATCAGGAGAAATTGAAAGATGAGTGGAACGCAGTGAAAGATCGGGAAAATGGCAGTGTGGAGGAGGAATGGCAGTTGTTTAAGAGTGCTGTGGTGGGGCATGCAGAAGAGGTGTGTGGTGTGAGACGTGTGGGTGGTGATGTAAGAAAAGGAAGTGAATGGTGGTGTGAGGAAGTAAGTATGGCTGTGGCTGAGAAGAGACGTGCATATGAAGTGTGGCTGCAGAGGAAGGATGAGATGTCATATGAAAGGTATAAGGAAAAGAGGAATAGGGCGAGAAGGGCTGTGCGTGATGCTAAAGTGGCAGCAGATGAGAGTTGGGGTAGATGGCTGACAGAGAATTTTCAACAGAATAAGAAAATGTTTTGGAAGGAGGTGAAAAGGGTGCGAAAGGGAGAGTCTGGGAAGGAAGAACGAATAAAAGCAGAGGATGGAAGGATGTTAATTGAGATGGATGCAGTAAGGAAGAGATGGGCAGAGTATTTTGAAAGATTGTTAAATGTAGAGGAGGAAAGGGTGGCTGAGATTGTGTCGGATGGAAGGGTGCAAGGAATAAATGTGCTGGGAGAGTTGAATGATTCTTTGATCACGAAGGAGGAAGTGGAGAAGGCAGTAAAGGAGATGAAAACAGGGAAAGCTGCAGGTATGGATGGGTGTGCTGTGGAATGCCTGAAGGGTGGTGGAGTGACCATTGTTGACTGGTTAGTAAGATTGTTGAATGTGTGCTTTGTGAAAGGTATGGTGCCAGTTGACTGGGCAAGTGCTTGGGTGGTCCCATTGTATAAAGGCAAGGGTGATAAGTATGAATGTACTAGCTTTAGGGGTATAAGCCTGTTCAGTGCTGTAGGTAAGGTTTATGGTAGAGTGTTAATTATGAGAGTTAGAGAGGGTACAGAGGGAGTGATTGTTGAGGAGCAGTGTGGCTTTAGGAGAGGGAGGGGATGCGTGGATCAGGTGTTTGCTGTGAGACAAATGTGTGAAAAGTATTTAGCGAAAGGTAAGGATGTGTTTGGGCATTTATGGATTTAGAGAAAGCGTATGATAGAATTGATAGGGAGGCTTTGTGGACTGTTTTAAGATTGTATGGACTTGATGGTAGCTAAAAGGGGTGAAAAGTTTTTATGTAAGTCTGGTGAATGTTGATGGTGGAGAGTGGAATCTGAAGCAGCTGCTGTTTGCAGATGATACTGCACTGGTGGCTGATTCAGAGGAGAGATTGAGACAGTTGGTAGAGGAGTTTGGAAGGGTGTGTGAAAGGAGGAAATTGAAAGTAAATAAGAATAAGAGAAAAGTGATGAAGTGTACGAGGTTGGTAGATGGTAGGGGGATGAATATAGTTTTGAATGGCGAGTTGCTTGAGGAGGTAGAGTGTTTTAAATATCTAGGGTCACATGTTGCTGTGGATGGAAGAATAGATGCAGAAGTGAAGTTAAGAATAAATGAAGTAGGAAAGGTGCTGGGAGGAATGAAAAAAGTGTTTAGATGTCGTTCGCTTAGAATGGATGTAAAGAGAAGGCTGTATGAGGGTGTTGTGGTACTGACTGCATTATATGGGGCTGAAACATGGAATATGGGTGTAGCAGAGAGGAAAAGTTTGAATGTAATGAAGATGAGGTGTCTGAGGAGTATGTGTGGAGTGACGCGTATGGATTGAGTGCGAAATGATGAAGTGCGAGGGAGAACTGGAGTTGTTCGAGAGATGGCTGGTCGAGTTGAGCACAAGGTGTTGCAATGGTTCGGGCATATGGAGAGAATGGATAATGAGCGATTGGTGAAAAAGATAACTAGATCTGATGTGAGAGGTGTAAGGCTGAGAGGAAGACCACGAATAGGATGGATGGACAGTGTGAAGAGAGCGCTGGATGCGAGAGGGATGTCTATTGAGCAAGGAAGAGTGGCTGTGCGTGACAGAAATAAATGGAGAGAAATTGTGAACGAATAAGTGATGACGCAGCCCTGAGGGGATATTCTCCCGCATTTGGTCTGATCAGCTAGTCAGGTCAGGTGCGGGTAAGGGGATGGGTCTGTTATGATGTGGCAGGGGTAAACCAGTTCTGCTGTCGGGCCCTGCTGCGGATGTCACTGATTGCATTGCGCAGTTGACCCTTGTGCGGTGTGGTGTGGTGAGGATCTGTCCGTTCTTCCCTTTGGGGCTAAGATGCGAATGAATGTGTTTGAATGGATGAGTGAATGGGGAGTGTGTCGTCCTGTCTCGGCTACCTCCCTTTCCTTGTGGGAAGCAGCCTAGGTATATAGATAGATAGAATTTTATTTTAATAGTAAATGTACCAACTTACCTCGGGGTATGTAACAAGTTGACCCGTACCTGGGGTAATTTGTGACAGAAGACACCTGTTCACGAATCACTGCACAACTGTGAGAAATATCAGTTTCAATTATTTTGCCCACAAATATAATAAAGGCACATATTTTCTGAAACGCAGACAAAAAATGGCTGTTCTTTACCTTTAATTTTTCGAGTTATGAGGCAAACTGTAAAATTTGTCACAACTAGCCCCGGTCTTCCCTACTAAGGTATCAAAACTGTATGTCCCCCATCCACTATTTTGTATTCTTCATAAACTTTGGAGGGGGGCCGACCCTCCTAAAATAATAATGGAAAATTTTATGTAGTGGAAGACATTATGAAGAAACCAGGCGAACTGACTTGAGAAGTTTCGCTGAAATTCATGTGCTCAGTTTCCCATATTATTTGATCGTTTTTGTTTCGCGGATGAGGCTGACCTTCCCAAGAATCCGGGGGAAGGCACGATCCAAAACTCGCTTTACGGATGAGAGTCCATTCTATAAAATATATTAAGATATCAAACCCGTATATACCCAACTTTCTGTGTTTCTGAGAATTTTTAATTTTTTGAGGGGGCTGATCCCTCCTAAACATCATGGCTGGAAAACTGTATAGTGGAAACCTTCGGGGTATTCAAACGAACTCACCCGGGAAGTTTCATTCATAATCATCATATAGCCTAGGATTTTACACACACACACACTGAAACTAGCGGAGCGGTACAGGGCGAGTTGGAAATTATACCATCCTGCTTCAATGGACTGATAATTCCGAGATGGCCCAATTTGGTGCTCAGTTCAGTGCATTCTAGCATTATGCAATACGTTGCCGAACACTGAGGAAACTGGCTTAAATGACTCTTGATACTTTTCCATATACTGGGGAGCGCGGTAGCTCGGTGGTAGGGTGTTGGGCTCGTAATCATGAGATTGCGAGTTCGCGCCCCGCCCGGTGGCTGCTGTGCTGGGAGGGGTAGCGCTCTCCTGTAACCCTAGCAGGGCTATATGATCTGATGAGGTCTAGCTCGGGGATTAATCTCTTTTCAATATACTTTCCAACTACGTGCGTATGTCCGTTGTAGCGTTAGTATTTTCCAAGATAACCCTCTTCAGGTGCTCATTTTGGCGCTTTTTACATTTTTCAGCAACATATTGGCAGTACGTGAGAAAAGTCACCTGAATATCACCAGTTGCTATTTTATAGCTTTGCAAACGATGTGGAAAGTTTCACTGCAGTTGTGGCAGTCTCCAAAATAACCCAGTTTTGGTACTGTGCTCACTCTACTACCTGTCTAACAGTGTTCTCGCATGCTTGCTCGCTTGCTTGCTAAACTATTTCTGCTTATATCTTTCGAAAACATGGTTTGTGCTCATGTCTAAGTCAACGCGAAATAAAAATTATTATGATTTGTAGAAGGTTGGTATTGTCATTTCAGCTCAAGAAGCACTTAGTCTAGAATAGCTTGAATATTTCAAAAAAATTTAACAACCCACGCACCTCAGCACCACTTTCATACAGATTTGATGACTTTTTTTTTTTTTTTTTTACGTTCTCGACTCTGGGCAAAGGCTTCAGGGCTATCCCAAGGTCCAGTAGTTCCCCTACACACTTCCACAAGTTACCACTTCGGCGCTAACACCCACGTCCATAATGCTGACTCATACAGGACCAGTGTTGCCAGGTGCTGGCCCTAAAATATCTGTAGAATCATCCATAAAATTTCTTGAATTTTAAAAAAATTCTGTAGATCACAATTTCATGCATATATTGACAAAAGGTATGCAAATATAAGTCTTAGAAGTTATATGTGCCTTTATTTAAAAGAAAAAAAAAAAAGATTAATTCCATATGAATAATCTAAGATTAATAGTTTTATGAAATTAAGAATATGGTATGAATTTTCATATTTCAAATTCATAAAATGCGGATTAACACACAGTTACTATGGGTCAAGTTAGATACGAACCTAACTGAAAACTTAATACTGAAAACAAGGGCTAAAAGAGTGAGCCTCTTTTTCACTTTTCGTTTTGCTCATAACTTTCTAGGCCAAATAACTATAACCTTGTTATATTAGATAACCGTAGGAACAGTCGCTATCACCACTAATATATTCCAAATATGTCCAAACTTCAGAAACTAACATACCTGCTTCTGACTCCCTCAGAATGTAAACAATAATGGCAGTACACCGGCACATTCGATAGTAGAAAAATGTATATATTTAATATTGAAATTTTCGTATTAGTTCACAGATTAAGCAGTTTATATGTATATTAATTGTTATACTGCAAGTACTAGTCTAATATGGCTTAAGCGACATGATCTGAAATTAAAGAAAATACATTTTCATAGAAAACTTTACGTTTCAAGGGTTAACTACTGTATACAATACGCTTTCTTTCAGGACTGTCTTCTTGCCCACAGCTAAATTTCTCTATGGTATTTGTAAATTGAATTCCTTTCCATATTGCTTGTAAAATTTCTTGAGAATTTCTGTAATATATCAAAACATCTGTAGATTAAGCACAAAATTCTGTATTTCTGTAGATCCTTCCAAAAATCTGTAGAAATACAGAAATTTCTGTGGACCTGGCAACCCTGTACAGGACTGGTGTACTGGTATTAGCGGGGGTATTTTTACATGTCGGCGGGTCTCCTGGCAGATCAGTAAAGTCTGTTTTTTTATGAAATTCAAATCCTTAAACTATTCCCTGCCCCAGCCGAGATTCAATCCTGGGTTCGTTAGGACTGCAGGCCACCTCTCTACCGATTCAAACACCGCCTTCCCCTCACGTCATGATATGCCCCATGCTAGCCATTCAAGCTTCCTGGTTAATAATGCATGTTCTCTCGTCGAACCACTTCCCTATAATCATACCACCAGTATTCGAAATGAGAGGGGGACTGTGGGGTGTGATACCCTCAGTTGCAATGAAGACCCATGAAAACAGAGTATGCAAAAGGACTCCACCAAGTGTTGTAAAAAGACTTCAAATAAGATGTGTTCCTTTATTGTTACGAGGGAAATACTGATTTTATAACATTTGATCATTCAGAAAGCGGTTATAAACGTACATCTTATCAGTTTCTTTCTGAAATTTAGGAGACATAGCAGTGTACTTGCAACCTATTAAAGCTGTTCATCACACTGTAAGAAGACTCGAGTTGCCGAGTTCGTAGGAATGTCCCCAACTTATCACACGATTTTAGCTCCCTACTTTCATTCTCTGGTGTGGTTTAACGTTAAGGAAACACTCGAAACATGCCGGCTTTATTTACCATTTCTTTCATCACATATGCAAGAAAATTTAAAATATGCTTCTTTTGGATTCTGGAGAGATGACACACACCATGAGGAACTCTTTTTTTAAATTAATGTCTATTGTTTGGGAATACTGCATCCTGAGCTTTTGAATTCTGGTCTGGTATCCATTGCGCAATTCATATGGCCACATATTGTCCTAATTTCAAGAAAATTTACTGGATAGGACGTGTAGCACCCATCTGTAAAAATTGCTTTGCTTGCCTCCCCTCCCCTCCCCCCCCCTCCGTTTCAAGTGTCGCCAGTGTTGCAGCTGATCCCCTCCTCTCAAATACATTGACTTAATTTGAAGACTGCATAATACACACAATAAGCCAATCTGAACGTAGAAAGACACACCTTCACCAAGAATGCAAACTGTGCACAGTTCACTCGACGTAGAACAAAATTTGACAGTTTTAATACGGATTCTTTTCCAACCCGGACAAAGCAGTTACCATCTTTGCCGCAACCATTACAACAGCCATAAAATCTCAAATCCCAAGTGGGAGTACTAAAAACTTCAACCCAAACGTCTCTTCTCAAGCAAAACAGCTCACTAAAAGATGGAAAGAAATTAAAAAGGAAGACTCGGCCCAGCAGAGCTAGAAGCCATACACAAAGTGAAAAATAAATGTGGGCACCCTTGACCATGGAGAGTAATGAGGAGGATGGATGGTGAACTTGTTGAACGAAAGGCAATGATAGACTACGTGTGTGTGGATGAGCGAATGAGAAGACAAGTGTTGGATGCAAGGGTGTGGAGAGGGTGGGGGAATGGAGTCTCGGACCATCACTTAGTGATGGCCAAGGTAGAGCTGCAAAGAAAGTGGTTGAGGAGACGAAGGGGAAGACAGGAGGAAGCAGCTCCTGTGAGAAGAGTGGAGAAATTGCAAGATAGTGAGAAAAGGACAGAGTATAAGAGCATAGTGGAAGAAAGATTGGGAAGGTATGAGCTAGAGCAGATGGAAGGGGTGGAAGACGTATGTAAGATATTCACGGAAGAGATAAGCGCAGCGTGTGAGGCGGTTTGTGGAGTGAGGAGGAGATGCAAGGGTGTGCAGGGGACAGCATGGTGGAATGA
Organism: Coenobita brevimanus; assembly: GCF_032717465.1. Lineage (NCBI taxonomy): Eukaryota > Metazoa > Arthropoda > Malacostraca > Decapoda > Coenobitidae > Coenobita > Coenobita brevimanus. The sequence continues at coordinate 44,581,816 of NC_137057.1, forward strand.
TGAGGTAAAACGAGCTGTGGAACAAAAGAAGAAGGCATATGGTGAATGGTTGGCGAGTAGAGGTAGGGGAGAAGATGAGAGAGAGAAGAGAGAGGTATATGTGAGCAGGAGAAGGGAGGTTAAGAGACTGGTGAAGGAGAGTAAGAAGAAAGTGGATGAAGAGTTTGGGAGGAATCTGAGTGTGAAATGGAGGGAGAGTAAGAAATTGTTTTGGAAGGAGATAAAGAAAGTAAGGCAGTGTGAAAGGGGAAATAGTAGGGGAGTGAAGGATAGGAATAATAGATTGTTGGTGGAGAAGAGAAGAGAGAGAAAGTGAGGAGATGGAAGGAGCACTTTGAGGATTTGTTGAATGTAGAGAGTGAGAGCAGTGTGAGTATAAGTGGTTGGGGAATGGCTGGGAGAAGAAGAGATGAGAGGAGGGAGGAAGAGATCAGTAGGTCGGAAGTAGTGGAAGCGATGAAGAAGATTAAGCCGGGAAAGGCCCCAGGAATTGATGGAGTGTGTGGTGAAATGCTTAGGTATGGGGGTGAGATTGTTGTGGAGTGGATATGGAAGTTGTGTAGATTGGCTTGGGAAGAGGGAAGGGTTCCAGAGGACTGGAAATCAGGTATAATTGTTCCTCTGTACAAAGGAAAAGGGGAGAGAGAAGTATGTGGTAACCATAGGGGTATTTGCCTTCTTAGTGTGACTGGTAAAATATATGGTAGAATACTCATTGATAGGGTTAGGCATATGACAGAGGAGCTAGTTGGAGAAGAACAAGGGGGATTTAGGAAGGGAAAAGGGTGTGTAGACCAGATATTTGTTCTAAGATGTTTAGTGGAGAAGTATCTAGAGAAGGGGAAGGAAAGTGTATGCTGCCTTCATGGACTTGGAGAAAGCTTATGACAGAATAGATAGGCAAGGTATGTGGAAGGTATTAAGAATATATGGAGTGGAGGGGAAATTGTTGAGTGCTGTGAAGAGTATGTATGAGGGAGCTAGGGCTACGGTGCGAGTGGATGGTGAGCTGAGTGAGTTCTTTGATCTCAATGTGGGACTGAAACAGGGGTGTGTAATGTCTCCATGGCTGTTTAATATATATATGGATGGGGTTGTAAAGGAGGTTCAAGGTAGGGCAGTGGATGTGGGGGTGGCCCTAATGAATGAGGGTGAGATTTGGAAGCTTCCGGTGTTGCTGTTTGCTGATGATACAGTATTGTTGAGTGAAGATGAATGGGAGTTGCAAGGTTTGGTGAATGAATTTGGGACAGTGTGTAGGAGGAGGAAGCTGAAAGTTAATGTAAACAAAAGTAAAGTTATGGTGTTTGAGAGGAATGAAGTCACTGAGTGTGCAGTGAGGTTGGATGGTGAGGATATGGAGAATGTGAGTGCATTCAAGTACTTGGGTAGTGTGATGAGTAAGGATGGAACTTTGGGGGATGAAGTAAATGAAAGGGTACAGCAGGGAAGGAAGGTTGTTGGTACACTGAAAGCAGTGATGAGAAATAGGGAGGTGAGTATGGAAGTTAAGAAGTCACTGCATGATGGTATTGTGATCCCTACCCTGACGTATGGAAGCGAGGCGTGGACCTTGCAAGAAGGGAACAAGTCAAGAGTGAGAGCAGTGGAAATGAGTTACTTGAGAGGAGCATGTGGAGTGACGTGGAGGGACAGGTTGACGAATGAAGAAGTGAAGGAACGTTGTGGGGTAGATGTGGATGTGGTTGAAAAGATTAGGAGAAATACACTGAGGTGGTTTGGACATGTGGAGAGGATGGAGAATGAAAGACTGACTAAGAGGGTGTATGTAGGTGAGGTGGAGGGAGGGAGAGGGAGGGGTAGACCGAGGATGAGGTGGAGGGATGGAGTTGAGAGGTATATGAGGGAGGGGGGGTGAGCTGGGGGGAGGGGAGTCAAATGGTGGGTGACAGAGTGACTTGGAGGCGTTTTGTCTGCGGCCACCCTTTGCGGGATTAGGGCGTCGGGCTATAGATAGATAGACCCTTGACCATTGAACGAACAGCAGTAAATTCTGGGGAAAACACATTAACATTCAAAAGCTCCTTCACGAACTCATGATGCCATATTAAACTATGGATGGGACCATCCCTAGCTAGTTGGAACAAGCAAACACCCGAACATCAATGTCACATGAACGCAAATCCCCAAAACAGATTTAAAACAAAAAAGAATAAGAAAAAATCAAAATACGTGAACAAACACCACGCCCATTCACCTCACAACAAGTACAGAAAATATTATTAAGAAGCACAACAAATATTGTTATGAAGCGAGATTTGCCAGTTAGGTAGCCGAGATTTTTCTCGACGTTTCCTGATATTTACGGTAGCTAGTTTCGGTATGAGTCAGTTGCCAGGTTTCCTGCTGTGTGAGCGTAGTTATTTCGTAAGTTATGCATTGATTTTTCTGCGCTTTTTCTTTATAATGTTATATTTAAGTGATTGTTTGTTAAATTATGTAATTTAAGTTCGTATGGTAAATGATTTAGAGTGTTATGTAATGTAAGACAGCTTTGGCATGTTTTCATATCCGAGTTGGCAACTGTTGTTCTTGTAGAATGTAGACGTTTCTCGAATAATGTAAGCTTATATAAGATGGGGTAGAGATTAGTACAAGTTCAGTCGTGTTTCAGGTCAGTTTGAGTGAAGTTCAGTCGGTTTTGGTTCAGTTTGAGTGTATTGCTGTTAGTGAAGTTTGTGAAGAGTTGCTGGCAAGCATTAAATGTAATTACTGTCAGTGAAGATTATTTTCGGTACTTGTGTAATAAATGAAGTGTTGGAAAGCATTAAGTGTACTAATAGCAAAGTGTTCACAAGCATTAAGTGTAATAGCAGTTAGTAAAGTTTGTATAGTTCCAGTGCTTGTGAGAACAGTGAAGTTGAAAAGCATTAAGTGGAATTATTTGGAAAATAAAGACAGTGAACTTTCAGAAGCCAGTTTTTATTTTCGCCTCAGCTGATCTTGTGTGCTGTACACCTTAAGGCTGACCATAGGAAAAACAACTCACTGGGCAACGTCCTTCCTGTACTGAACTACTGTTGTTGGAGCCTGTGGCAGTGTGGGACGAGGACGTAACACTGGTGTTAGATGTGGGATCATTATTGGGGGGCTTCAGTGAGTCTAACTTTCGATATGGAAGCAGAAAGTGTAATGACAAGGTCTCGAGCTGGCCATGAGGAGGAAATATCCCTGACGACAATCGTGAAGCTATTACAGGCACAGATTGAAGAACAAAAAGAACAATTTCAGGCACAAAAGAAAGAAATTAAAGAACTGTTACAAGCACGAAGTGTACAACTACAGGCACATTATAAAGAACTCAAAGAACTAGTACAGGCACGAGGTGTACTACTGAAAGCAAATAGGGAACAAAAAGAGGCACAAAGTGAAGAACAAAAAGAACGAGATGAACAACTTCAAGAGGCATTAGAGGAGCAACAGAAGGAAGTACAACTGAGGGACCAGTTCATCGATGCTCTTGATAGTGCAGAGTTGAAAGTGCAAGAGATGCAGGCACAACCAAGAAACATGCAAGAAGCGCTAGCCAGGGCTTCAGAATTTGAGTCTTCTGTCAGGTCCAGTACATCCACCTTTCAGGCAGGTCGTGCATGATTCAAGACAAGAAATTGGCAAGTATGTGAAAAGGAAAAATTTAAGGGAAGTTGCTGGTACTGTGAAAAGCCAGAACACAGAAAAGAGGACTGCTACAAGTGGAAGAGGGAACAGGAGAAGACCGGAGGAGGCTGCTGGCTCTGAGGGAAGTCGGGTCACAAGAAGGAAGATTGTCACAAATGGAAGAAGGAGCAAGAACAGAGCAGTGTAAGGAAATCTTCACTTATAATGAATGGGTTGGACATGTAGTGAGGTGGGACACTTCAGTCCCGAGTGTCCGTAGAAGAAAAACGATGATAAGAAGAAGGCTGCAGAAGACCAGAAAGAAGCAGAAAACTAGTGGAGGCTGGTGTGAAGGGGTAACCATCAGCCAGCTTTTCCCAAGTAGCCCCACCATTGAGAAAATGCAAGAGGACGGCAATCTACAGTGTGCGAATAGACGGAAGGATAGACGGAAAGAAGTGTTCCCTGGTGATTGATTCGGCCTTAGAGCAGACTTCTGTGAGGGCTGATGTGTTACATCATCGGTATCTGCCTGAATCATCAGAATAACTGTGTGGCGTAACTGGGCACTGCGCAGAACTGAGGGACCCCCTGGATGTCCGGACTAAAGTGACAGGTCAAGAGGGTACTCTACCAGTCTACATGGCTGACATGGAGGATCCTTGCTTTCTGGGTCTGGACCACCTTGTGTCCATGGGATGCGAGCTGGTCTTCTGCTCCATGAAGCTGAAGGTTGAGAGAAAGTCGGTTCCTGTCACAGCAGTGAAACATACCAGTTCTGGTGGTGAGGTGAGGGCGCTCCGCTCTACAGTGATACCCCCAAAATCAGAACTGTTGCTCCAGTGTAAGGTGAGTGGCTCTTTTGACAGCTATATAGGGGTAGTGGAGCCTGATGTACGGTGCAAGACGAAGGACAGGGTGATGGTGAGGAGAACGCTGGTGGAAACAGGTGCAGGTGAAGTTCCGGTTGTGGTGGCCAGTTTCTCCCGTGAGCCACAGAAGATCAACGAGGGAGAAATTATGGGACTGTGCCAGGCAGGCAGTGGACCCTGAGTGGCATTGGAGGAAGGCCTGTAAAAGAAGCATAATCAAGGAAGACGGGTATGTGCCAGACCACCTACAAGACCTTTTCTCAAGGAGTTGCTAATGCCTGGATGGTTCACAAGTGCTGATGTTGAGGCAGCTGCTGAAGGAATATGCTGATGTCTTTTCCACGGGAGACATAGATCTGGGATGCACTGATCTGGTAGAGCATGGTATAGACACCGGGGATCACCGCCTGATTAAATAGCCAGCATGGAGGATGGTGCCAGGCCAACAGCAAGAAATGGAGAAGGTGATGGTGAATCTCCACGGTCAAGGAGTAATAGAAAAGTCCAGTAGTCCTCTGGCATCAACAGTGGTTCTGGTAAGGAAAAAGGATGGCTCAGTAATTTGCTGTATAGACTATTGAGCCTTGAGTGAAGTGACAGTGAAGGATGCATACCCCTTGTCAAGAATTGATGACATCCTGGAGGCTCTGTCAGGTGCTAAGTGGTTCTCCACCCTAGACATGAAGGCAGGATACCACCAGGTCAAGGTTGCAGAGGACAAAGGGAAGACAGCCTTTTCATACAGGAGGGGTTTATGGCAATTTAAAGTGATGCCATTTGGCCTATGCAATGCTCCAGCTACTTTTGAATGCCTCACGGACTGCGTACATGAACACCTGAACTGGCAGATGGCTCTGATCTATCTGGACGATGTAATTGTGTTTGGACGGACTTTCGACCAGGAACTGGAGAGGCTGTCGGAGGTGTTGAACAGAATCCGCACAGAGCACTTCAAGCTGAACCCCAAGAAATGCTACTTGTTTCAGAAGGAAATAAAGTACCTGGGACACATTGTAGGTGAAAGCGGCATCCGTACTGACCCAGAGAAGGTGGCAGCTGTGGAAAACTGGCCAGTTCCAACTTGTGTGAGCGAGCCACGGAGTTTCCTGGGCTTGTGCACCTACTGTTGGCATTTTGTCAAAGACTTTCCAATGATAGCTGCACCTCTTCACAAGCTCTTGGGGAAAAGGCAGAAGTTTGCATGGACAGCAGAGACTCAGAAAGCCTTTGACGAACTCAAGCATGCATTGGCAAGCTCTCCAGTATTGCCATACCCAGGCCAAAATCAGTCATTTATCTTGGACTGTGACACTAGTGGCCATGGTATTGGTGGAGTCCTGTCACAGAAGAAGGATGACAAGGAGTATGTGGTTGTGTATTAGGGCAAGCAGCTCAGCCCACCGGAGCGGAACTACTGTGTGACCCGTAAGGAGCTCATGGCAGTGATGAAGAGCCTTGATTTCTTCCATCCCTACCTGTACAGGTCAAACTTCATCGTCAGGACAGACCATGTAGCACTCAAGTGGCTGAAAACCCTTAAGAATCCGGAAGGACAGCTGGCATGCTGGCTCAGGAAGCTAGACCAGCACAATTATGAGGTGCATCACCGTCCTGGGCGGGTACGTGGCAATGCTGACAGGCTGAGTCGTTGGCCTTGTGATCCGGAGTGCCGGCAGTGTAGTAAAGAGGAAGTTCATTGTAAGAAATGCAGCCGTACTGCAATGACAGGGCCAGTTTCAGAATAAGACCTGAAGAGGATGCAGATTTACAACCAGTGCTAAAGTGGCTGGATCGGAGTATAGTATGACCATCTTGGGAAGAAGATTCCAGGTTAAGCCCTGCAACCAAGAGCTATTGGAGTCAGTCGTCAGTGGGAGACAGCCGATGGCCTCAGCAAGTAATGGCAACTGGTGGTTCCGAAGAAGATGAGGTCCGAGATCCTGGATGAGTCCCATAACCAGATCACTAGTGGGCACCTGAGAGTGAAGAAAACTCTAAGCCGGCTGCGACAGAGGTTCTACTGGACTGGCATGCATAAGGATGTTGAGGAGTGGTGTCGGGCCTGTGATGTGTGCTGTGCCAAGAAGGGACTCAAAAAACGTGGTTGCACCCCTCTCCAGCCATACCAAGTGAGTACACCAATGGAAAGAGTCACGATGGACATTGGTGGACCTTTGCCACTCACTGAGAGAGGAAACCGGTATACATGTGTCACCATGGACTACTTCACAAAGTGGCCAGAGGCCTATGCTATCCCTGATCAAGAGGCTGCGACTGTTGTTCAGGTGTTGGTTGATCAGTTTTTCTGTCGTTTTGGGATGCCACAAGAGCTACATTCAGACCAGGGTAGAAACTTCGAGTCTGCTGTGTTCCGTGAGTGCTGCAAGTTATTGGGGATCAAGAAGACCAGGACGACCCCCCTAAGGCCACAGTCAGATGGGATGGTGGAAAAATTCAACTGGACCCTGGGACAAGAACTGGCCAAGTACTGCGTTGAAGGACAAACAGAATGGGACCAGAAGTTACCTTCGTTGCTGATGGCAGATCTGTCTGCATCCCATGAGTCTACCGGCTACACTCCTACAAAATTGATGTTGGGCCACGAGTTGTGCTTACCAGTTGACTTGGTGATGAGAGGAACAACTCGTGAAGAGCTGCCTACAGACACCACCGGCTATGCAAAGTACCTTCAGGAAAGGCTGGCTGAGGTACATCATCAAGTGCAAGGAGCCCTCAAATTTTCAAAAGTACTGCAGTGCAAGTATGATGCCAAGGCAAGTGAGGTGAGCTTCCAGGATGGTGATCAAGTTTGGTTATACAATCCTCAGCGTAAGAAGGGACAGTCACCAAAGCTGCAGAGCCCATGGGACGGGCCTTACACTGTGTTGGACCGCCTATCAGACGTAACATATCGGATTCGGGGAGGCAGGAAGTCTCGCCCAAAGGTGGTACATGTGAACCATCTGTGGCAGTACCATGGGCCAGGACAGTACAGCTGGGATGTCTCCGAGGAATTGTGCTCACCTGCAGTTGAGGATGTTGAGGAGGACAAAGGAGATGAAGTGCAAGAGGATGGTGACAGTTCCTGAAGAGAAGAAGCGAATCAAGAAGAGGACCAAGATTTCCTGGAGGAGTGAACTGTGTGGAGGAGCAAGGACATCGTCAGAAGCGGCATAGAAGAAGACCTGATAAGTTGAAGGATTATTTTGTGTATAGTTAGATGTTCCATTAAGATTAAGGTTTGTGTTTGTACATACTGTGTAGTTTTTTCGGGACAACAAAGAACAAGGGAGGAGGTAGTGTTAAGAAGCGAGATTTGCCAGTTAGGTAGCCGAGATTTTTCTCGACGTTTCCTGATATCTACGGTAGCTAGTTCCGGTATGAGTCAGTTGCCAGGTTTCCTGCTGTTTGTGAGCGTAGTTATTTCGTAAGTTATGCATTGATTTTTCTGCGCTTTTTCTTTATAATGTTATATTTAAGTGATTGTTTGTTAAAATATGTAATTTAAGTTCGTATGGTAAATGATTTAGAGTGTTATGTAATGTAAGACAGCTTTGGCATGTTTTCATATCCGAGTTGGCAACTGTTGTTCTTGTAGAATGTAGACGTTTCTCGAATAATGTAAGCTTATATAAGATGGGGTAGAGATTAGTACAAGTTCAGTCGTGTTTCAGGTCAGTTTGAGTGAAGTTCAGTCGGTTTTGGTTCAGTTTGAGTGTATTGCTGTTAGTGAAGTTTGTGAAGAGTTGCTGGCAAGCATTAAGTGTAATTACTGTCAGTGAAGATTATTTTCGGTACTTGTGTAATAAATGAGGTGTTGGAAAGCATTAAGTGTACTAATAGCAAAGTGTTCACAAGCATTAAGTGTAATAGCAGTTAGTAGAGTTTGTATAGCTCCAGTGCTTGTGAGAACAGTGAAGTTGAAAAGCATTAAGTGGAATTATTTGGAAAATAAAGACAGTGAACTTTCAGAAGCCAGTTTTTATTTTCGCCTCAGCTGATCTTGTGTGCTGTACACTTTAAGGCTGACCATAGGAAAACCAACTCACTGGGCAACGTCCTTCCTGTACTGAGCTACTGTTGTTGGAGCCTGTGGCAGTGTGGGACGAGGACATATTAATATCAAAGCAGGAGGACCAAATCAGATATTAATTATTCATTTAAACCTCTTAGTCGTATAGCAACAAATCTCCTCATTGAAAGTTTCAGTTTCTGAACTCACAACCAAAGCCCCGGTATCTGGAAAAAAGTAACCATTATCACCATACTCAAACCAGAAAAAGAAAAAAAAAAACTCTCACATTAAACAGACCAACATAAATGATCTGCATACGATCCAGTATCATGGAAAGATTATTATTAAAGAACATCACCTCCTTCCATCCGTCAGTCAGACACCCAGCATGGGTTTCAACCTCAACACTCAACCACCATCCACCTCTTCAAGTTAGCTCATCCTAGATGGCTTCAACAAGAAGCAGCCATCCTTAAGAACAACAGTAGTAGCAGTAGACATAACCAAAGCTTTTGACACAGTACCTAGGCACATTAAAATATACGTAACACGAATGGCATTCTGAAAAGTAAATAATGGCTGGTTAACATTCTCTCAGTTAATCTTTATTAACTACATTTTGAACTTTATTTTCAGATGTACATTGATTTTCATTTTTTTACTTTGAACCTAATTTCCATAACTGTTAACTACATTTTGAACTTCATCCGTAAATATAGAGGAAATTTATTTTCAGCCATACTTTTAACTCAAACATTACTTTTATCCCTTTTAAATATTAACTAAACTTTTTTATTTTCATTTTAACTACTTTTCTACAGTTCCGTGATGAGTATGGAGGAGGACAGTACTCTGGAGAGGACTGTGGCTGAGTTTGCTGGCTCCTTCACTGCTCATGGCTTTGGCAGGATATACCGGTGAGTTGATCATGGCTAATTAGGTCAGCAATATCATTGTAATTATAGTATGTAGTGATATATTGCGTCCGTCAGGTTCTCTACACTAAGTGACAAGCGACCTGGTTCCTTAAAACTCAGAAAACCATTTATTACGCTGGTGAAAGCCATATAATGTAAAGATTATCCGGTGGTATAGTGGGTTAAGGAGCCCCAGCTGATGTGGCATTTCAGGGTTTACATTTTGTAGAGTGGTTTTGGATTACAGCATGCACAGTATCTTTTAAGGGAGGCACACTGGTCACTTACCCTTAATATCTTTTAGGGGAGACACACTGGTCACTTACCCTTAATATCTTTTAGGGGCGACAAACTGGTCACTTACCCTAAATGTCTGAACTAAGCAATCTAGTTCCGGGTCCCTACGCCCATGATGACTCAGTAAAGGACTTGGGAAAGGTCTATACACTCAAGAGGGAGACTGTAACACCAGCCAAACGGGGCGGTACTTCCGAGGTGGAAAGAAATCTGGTGAACAGTGGGAGCCGGATTTTGTTTCACTCGCCATCAGGCATGAACTCTCTCCACATGTTTTTTTTTTTTTTTTTTTTATGCGAGGAAGAAGGAACCAAAGGCCATGAGCCCGCAGTAACAGTTCCCTCCAAGAGAAAAACAAAATACAATAGAGAGCCAAATTCAAGATCCGATCATTTTGAGATGCCTGGACACACTGCGTTTGAAAGACTGGAGATCATAGGCAGCAGGAAATACAGACAAAGGGAGACAGTTCCAAAGCTGACCTGTTGCATAAATGAAAGACTGGGAGTAACGGTTAACTATTGCATTAGAGAGTTGGACAGAAAAGGGATGAGAGTTTGCTGCCAGACGGGTGCTACGCGCCCGTCGTAGAGGTGGAGGAATGCAAGCAGACAGTTCAGAGGAGCAGTGACCATTAATGTTGCGATAGAAAAGAGATAAAGATGCAACAGTGCGGCGAAGAGACAGAGGTTGAAGGGAGTCAGTAAGAGGAGGAGAGTTAATGAGACGAAAAGCCTTTGACTCCACCCTATTGAGAAGAGATGTATGTGGGGAGCCTCCCCACACATGAGAGTTGTACTCCACACAGGGGCGGATAAAACCCCTGTATAGAGTCAACAATTGTGCAGGGGTAAAGAAAGAGCGGAGTCGGCTTAGCACACCCAATCTCTTGGTAGCAGATTTTACAAGAGATGTAATATGATCTTTCCAAGATAAGTCCCGAGTAAATGAAACCCCAAGCATGTTCAAGGATGATGCAGGATTAAGCTGAATATTATTAAACATTATTGGGTATACCTGTGGAAGATTTTGTCGGGTTGATAGGTGTAAGAACTGAGTCTTAGATGCATTAAAAACAACCATATTATTTTTACCCCAGTCAGAGATACGAGCCAAGTCAGACATTAGGTGTGCCATAGCCTCATCCCTTGTTTGTTGAAGTAACTGTTGAGATGGGCGTTGCGGGAACCGAATGGAAAGGTGAAGAAAGGAGTCATCGGCGTATGAGTGGATAGGGTTAGATGTACAGCTTAGAAGATGATTGATGAATAAAAGGAAGAGAGTTGGTGATAGGACAGAGCCCTGAGGAACACCACTGTTGATAGATCTAGGAGAAGAACGATGGCCGTCTACAACAGCGGCTATAGAACGACCAGAAAGGAAGCTAGTGATGAAGGCACAGATAGAAGGATAGAAACCGTAGGAGGGCAGTATGGAAATTAAAGATTTATGCCAGACTCGATCGAAAGCCTTTGAGATGTCAAGTGCAATGGCAAAGCTTTCGCCAAAGTCCCGAAAGGAGGATGACCAGGAGTCTGAAAGGTAGGTGAGAAGATCGCCAGTGGAGCGTCCCTGACGGAACCCGTACTGACGATCGGAAAGAAGGTTGTGATAGGAAAGATGCCTTAAAATTGTTCTATTGAGAATTGACTCGAAAACTTTTGAAATACAGGACGTTAAAGCAACTGGACGATAGTTGAAGGGTTGGGAGTGGTCACCCTTCTTTGGGCTCCCTTCCAGTTCCAGGGTGTGTAGTTCAGCATACTCTGCTTAACCACTTCACTCCGGTGACCTACGTTTTTATATATTTTGTTTGGTGACAGCAAGAGAAAAGTGAAAATTACATCGCGTGAATAAAGGAGTTATCATTTTCCTCTACCTATCTTTACCAAACTACATGCACATCATACTTTCTGTTCAAGATTAACACAATATGGCAGTTAAATGGTGACATGTAGAGGTGTGCGGTACGTAGGAGGGCTACTGGGCCTTGAAAGCAGGCTGTGAAGCCTATGCCCAGAGTCGGACACATAAAAAAAAAAAAAAAATGCCCAGTCCCATCGTTGTCGGGGGGGGGGGGGAGAACATAAATAACGCCTCTGCCTGGCATTCTAACAATTTCTGTAACATCTTGCCTCCATAGTCCTATCTGTTGAACACCAACTCTCCTCTATGGCTTACATTCCGTTTCTGAGTCCCAGTTGTCTGTTAGCTAGCAACTCTTTTTTTGTATCCTTCTACTTTCTCTAAACTTGTTTCTGAGCCTTAGATGGTTGTTGATTGTATGTGCCAACCTAACGTGCTCTCCTGTTCCTGCACTTGAATTTTCCTTTTTCTCGACGCTGTGGTTATGACTATCTTGTCAACCTCTCCTAAACATATCTAGAGTTCATTTACCCTGTTGCTGCTCACTACCCATTTGTTAAAATCATTTATCTAAACCGGAACACATTCTTCCCGTTTTGCTTTTCTCAGAAATCTCCCTATAAACTTTTTCATTATTCACCACCATCTTTAGCTCTCCTCTCCTTTCACTAACCCATACAAAACATGTCTAGCAAACACACTTTTCCTCTTAACCGGTGTTCTCACTTCTTCGTGTATGCAACTGGTCAGTTCTGAACCTAAAATCCTCACTCTGTACTTCCTTCTGCTTATAACCTGACTTTTTAGTGCAGTATCCAAGCATCTCGAAATGAATGCATCTTGATTTCACTGTACCCATCACTAACATGCCATTTATTTCTTCGGTATTAACTTAATCATATCTGTTTCCAAGTTATTTTCTTATCCATCTCATTTTTTTTTTCCATTTCCCTCTTCCTGCTATTCTATTATTTCCTAAGGTCTGATATCACTTTTCTTCCTATTTACCCAAACAGCTTTCACCTTCTTCGCCTCTTCCGCCACCGTGTCCACATTCTCAGCCTCGGCCAGTCTCTCCTTCAGTTAATTCTCAGCTCATTACACCCGCGCTTGTGAGCAAGAGTGCGTGCGTTAGTGTTCGCACCAACGCACTTGCACGACATTATCAGATTAACTCATTTGCGCCCAGCGTCCTTAACATAGGACGGAACTGGGCATTTTCAAAATTTAATAAGGTAAGGAACCACGGGGTAGGGACCTATGAGCTTCGCGACTATGAGCCGATAGGCGGAGGGCGGTACGCTTAGTGCCCTTCCAGCAAAATCCCTCGCACAGGGACTCTGGGAGCTAATGGGTTAAATGGAATAAGTGTGAATATTTGCGTATTCATGAATGTTGAAAAAAGGTCAAATGATCTTGTCTAAACCAAATAGCTAATTACAACAGGCGGTAAAACTTTGTATTTGTTTTGTTAGTATACACTTTGTGCCTTGTATTGTCTGAGCATATGCGTCCCGGAAAGTCTGTGCACGTCCCTGTTGAATGTGTATAGTAGGGCTGCCCAACTTGTCAGACCTGTGTAAGGTGCCTATTATAGTAGATGTATAGTGTGTGTGTGTGTGTGTGTGTGTGTGTGTGTGTGTGTGTGTGTGTGTGATCACGAGAATTACCCTAAGGGCCATCTGTCACGGTACAAATTACTCTTGTGACTAAAAATGCTAATACTTCTTAATGTTGCAATTTCCTTTATTTAAGGGCAAATTTACGCATAGTTTAATGGTCACTTAAAAAAAAAAATGGCAGGGTAACCTCATTTATAAGCTCGTTTTGGGGTGTGAAACGACTACTTCCTTAATTGTCAAAGTTCAAGGTCTTTCGCTGATGGGAAGAGAATTGTAAGAAAAATGGTTTTTGAACAGGTAAAAGTCGTCAATAAACAGCCATATTATAGAGGATAGTGTTGAAAGTTATATTATTCCCCAAGACACTCCACTGAAAGACGAGAAAGTATTTTGCCTCATATCTCCTGATGTAATTTTTCTAGGCACATGAAATTTGACTTGGAAATATTATTATAATGATGAAATGAAATACCTCTGAGTAAATCAAATTGGTTGATAAGTAATCGAGTAACAGCAGATTTTGTGCTAAAAATTACAAATATTCAGGACAGCTTATTGAGATGACAACAATTTTGGCCATATCTCTTAATCTAATGTTCTTGCACAAGTGAGAGTTCGCATGGAAATACTATTATAATGAAAGAAATATACAGGTATATGAATATAGATACGTAGATATAGATAGATTGATAGATACAGATAGATAGATAGACAAAACATTTTGAACCCTTTACTACAAGTATCATACCGTACACCACACCACACACCTGACTGAAAATTATTAGCAATTGCATGAAACTGGAATGCTGAATGTGGGATATGCAACTTGTTTATTAAAATATTACTGGTATACTTTTTATTCCTTTTTTTTCTAAACTAGCCATCTCTCGGTCTTGAATGCCGAGCTGTAACAGGAAATTATCACTAAAATACGGTGCCAGTCAAGAAGAAGTGCTATGTGAAGGATATAGAATCTTACAGTTATCTTTCTCTACCACTAAGCTACGTGAAGTAAACTGCAAAAGAACGAACATCTGGGCCAAGTTAGGGTAAAGAAAGAGTATAATAAACATTACCTAACCATTTGGAATTATTAGAATAACAATTTCAGCATGGATATCTGTGATTTTCCGTTCATACGATTTGCGATCCAACACCTTGGGGTCTCTCCTTCATGACCAGAGCATACTAATAATGGCAAAATAATTATGTATGAGCAAAAAAATAATAATAATAATAATAATGGTCTTACTGCGCATCAAATAGTAATATCTGGTCAATATGTAAGGGTAGATACGCAAAAGCTCATTTTTTATATTCTGCACGTGAAGTGATTGATCCTTTGCTGATGAGTAAGCAAGGGTGTGCACAGGTAGGGCTCAGACAGACTAGAGCCCCTGCCCCTTTGCTGAAGTTACAAACACCCTCTTAGACTGATCGCTGTCCCTTGTGCTTTTCTACTTCTTTCTGTATTTGTTTTTGTTTGAAGCAATCACATAATGCCACTGGGTGAACCCAGTGGCATTATGTGATTGCATATCAGAGGTTTTTTTACAGATAAGAAGAATGTTTTTGAGTTTCAGGAGGCCTAGAGTTCGAACGGGTAAAAGTCATTATGATGTGGTCGGCTGGAAGTTCGAATAGGTCTTAACCAGTAACGAGTGTGGTGCCTTTTTTTTTTTTTTTGCCGTTCAAAATGTCTGCACGCCACTGTTAGTATGTGCAGGTACAGGTGTAATTGATAGTACTTCTGTCCTACCCAGAAAGAAATAAACTAGAACATCATAAAATTGTCCAAGGACAATTTTGATAAAAACTTCCCACAGCCATTGCCTACTATACCCTGTTTGATTGACCTGTGCAGCAGAGATGCATGGGACGAGTTGGGTGTGTCTGAATCGCGGCTGCTGGTTGGCCGCCGATGATTTAAATCTACACCTCTTCTTATTTTAACACATATATATTTATATTTTTAAATTGCCTTCAATACAGGCTGCCAGATTAATTATGGAACAATTTCCGAAGCTGAAGAGATCAAAATTTGCTTTAAAAGTTTACTATAATAAAAGAAAATTAAGCCTGATTTTAAAGTTTTATAAAACGATGGGTGATGTTTGAAGCAAATTATCTACCCATGGCGTACACCCACGTCCACATGTTGCACTGCATACTCCCACGGTGTACATCTACGTCCACATGTTGCACTATAATATCCACTCATGGTGTACACCTACGTCTGCATGTTGCACTACAATACATGCCTGCATTTAATTCAATGACATCATCGGCGGCCAATCAGCAGCCGCGAAACAAACACACCCTACTGGCCCCATACATATCAGGTGCACAGGTCAATCAAATAGAGAACAGAAGCCGAGCTATAAAGGAACGTTGAGATCAAGGTTACTAATCTTGTGCATGTCACCTTAGGTCATCACAGGCTATAAGTTCACCAAGTTTGGTGGCTCCAGCTTTAATCCTTCATTGAAAACTGGGTAAAAACCTTAATATCCAGAAAAGGCCCAATGTTTGACCCAAGGCGATCAGAGAATAATCAACCGATAGGAACCATACTCCTTTCCGTACTGCGTCCACCTTAAGGCTATATTGTCGTAAAATTTCAGCGTGGCTGACTCACTTTTCTGTGTTGTGGATAATATCCAGAGATCCGGTTGTCGGACTGCCACCATATTTGACTAAAAGAAGGGGCCAGCTGTTCGACTAAGTCGACCAAGTTTGAGGGCTCTAGGCCAGCCTTTGAAATATCGCAATTTAAAATAAGTAAAAACAATAATATTGATAAGAATAATTAAACTTCCCACAGGGATGTGAGAAGTTTTAAAAGATAATAAAAAAAATAAAAAAAAAAAAAAAAAGCTTAGTACGAGCGGTGAAGACCCGTAAGAGGAAAATTTTATACAAACGGTAGAAACTAATACCAAAAGTTGAGAAAATTTTGTAATAATGATAGAAACTAAGAAATACCGATACAAAAAAATTAGGTCACAACCTAATAAACTAACAAAGTAAGTTTACAGTAACCTCAATCGACTGCACTAGAGCCATTAATGTAGTCATTCAGCTTGTCTGTAGCCCAGTCTTCCCCTACAACACAGGATGCAACAGTCTAACTTACATACAGGTCCCCAGTCGTACTGGAGGGTAAACTTGGACAAGGGGGTAACGAATTTTGTCCAAGAGTCTGATCACCCCGAGAATCAAACTAGGGCTCTTCCACTTGCGGTCTGGATGTGCTAACCAGTGCAATGACTGAATTTCCCTCCCTCCACCCTTTACAGCTCCCAATCACCACAATGCTATTTTCACCTCATTTTGTCCCGGATTTTCGTTCTTTCATACCTTAGTGAGAAAAAAAAAAAATACGACTGTCCTTCATCCTTACCATTGCACTTCCTCATGACTAGCATCGCATTCTAATCCACTGTCACGACTCAGCATTTAAGATGGAGAGATGGGAATTTTAGGACAGATAAAAAAGCATATAACCCACTCATTTGTACATCCCCACTTCCACAGAAATAAAAATGTGTAACATAGGGATTACTACGACACTGATAAAGATGTATAATTTTGATAATGAGTGCTGATAACCAATAGCACAACAATTTATAAATTATTTATAAGACCCAGATGAGAGAGAGAGAGAGAGAGAGAGAGAGTCGAGTCCCAGGAGTGTTTCAGAATGTGGTGGGAAGATCTCGAGAATTGTTTTTATTATTATTCTATCTATCTATCTATCTATTGCCAGACGCCTCAATCCCGTTTGGGGTGGCCACAAACAAATCGCCTCCAAGTCGCCCTGTCCCCCGCCATTTCACTGCCCTGCTCCCAACTCACACCCCCCTCTCTCATATACCTCTCCACCCCATCCCTCCATCTCATCCTCGGCCTCCCCCTCCCTCTTCCCCCCTCCACCTCACTCACATACACTCTCTTCGTCAGTCTTTCACCCTCCATCCTCTCCACATGGCCAAACCACCTCAGTGTGTTCCTCATAACACTCCCTATCACATCCACATCAACACCACAACGTTCCTTTATATCCTCATTCGTCAGCCTATCTCTCCACGTGACTCCACAGGCTCCTCTTAAATAACTCATTTCCACTGCTCCCACTCTTGACTTGTGTCCTTCCAACAACGTCCAAGCTTCACTTCCGTACGTTAGAGTTGGTATCACAATACTGTCATGTAGTAACTTTTTCACTTCCATGCTCACTTCCCTGTTTCTTATCACTGCTTTCAAAGAACCAGCAACCTTTCTTCCCTGCTGTACCCTTTCAAGCACTTCACCCTCCAAACCTCCATCCTTACTCATCACACTACCCAAGTACTTAAACGTACCCACATTTTCCAATTCCTCACCATCCAACCTCGCTGTACATTCACTTATTATTATTATTATTATTATTATTTATTTATTTATTATTATTATTATTATTATTATTATTTTATCCACCAGGCTGTCATATTAACAGAAAATACACTACCATAGGCGGTTCCAGAGGTGTTTTTCATCCTGCCTGGGTCGCTACTTCCGTTCTGTGTACCATTTTTGCACACTTTCTCATCCAGACAAGTATAGGTTAGGTTAGGTTAGGTTAGGTTTGATGTCTTAGTATCAGGTTAGTTTAGTTTGTCAGGTTAATCTTTTAGGTTAGCAGAGGTTAAGTTAGAGTGAAAAATAGAAAAAAAAATAAGGAAAATAAGGAAGAATTATCATCCTGGGAAAATCAAACTTTGCGCGTAGAGCAAAAATGGTTTACAGAATGAAAATCTGTGCCCGGCCAATACCCCTTTACCACACTGAAGATTATACACAGTACTATAAATACATATATGGACTGCAGGATTGGTATACAGTCCTTTACGTACATACTTAGTACATGGTAGGAGTAGACTGTAGCACCAGTCGAGCAAGGCAGTACTTCCATGGTGGATGGAAAGCTGATGACATGGAGAGCTGGAGCTCCCGTTTCATCAGCCTTCGGGACTAGGTTCCGACCATCCCCCTGTGCTGAACTTTTTCAGTGTCTCAGTAACACAGAGAGTAGACCAGCATGCCCTCCAATACAAGTTTCTCTAACTATCAACACCAAACTACATGCACAGTACACACTACACTTCCTTTTCCAAAAATCAAAAATCATGGCGTCACAACACAGCCTCGGAGTCCCCAGGGGGGGGACCATAAATGCCCCCGCCTTCTGCCCCTCTCCCGGTGACGACTCGAGCTGCCTGGAACAACTGTCTGACTCACTTCTTCTTCATTTCTGCAACATTCGTGGCCTTTCCTTCAACTTTCGCTCTGTTTAGCACCACCTCTCCTTCTCTAAACCTCACCTTCTTTTTCTGACTGAGACGCAGCTGTCTGAGGCAACTGACAGCAAACCCTTTTCTGTATCCTCCTACTTTCTCTATACTCATTTCAAAGCCAAACGTGGCTGTTGTGTATATATACACAACGACTTATCTTGCTCTCGTGTTCCTGAACTCGATTCTTCTAAAGTCTCTACACTCTGGCTTCAGCTTTCCTGTCATTCTCTGACTAAATATATCTGCGCTGTTTACTTATCCCTTGATTCTACTGACTATCAAAAATTCTTTGACTATCTTACTTCTACGATGGAACACATTCTATCCATTTCTCCTGTTACTGAAATCTCCATTCTATTAGATTTCAATGTTCACCACCACCTTTGGCTCTCCTCTCCTTTCACTGATTCACCTGGTGAACAAGCCTACACCTTTGTTATCTTTAATGACCTAGAGCAGCTTGTACAGCACCCTACCCGTATCCCTGACCGCCTTGGAGAGAGCTCCACCATACTTGACCTCTTCCTTACAACTAATCCTTCTGCTTACTCTGTTAATCTTTTCTCTCCGTTGGGCTCCTCTGATCACAACCTTATTACCTTAACCTGTCCTATCACTCCGGTACGGCCTTTGGACCCTCCAGGGAAACGTCGTCTGTGGCACTTTGGAGCAGCGGACTGGGAGGCCCTCAGGCAGTACTTCTTTGATTTTCCCTGGAATGATTATTTGCTTCCATGGCCGGGAGCCATCTGAGTGTGCCTTGCGCATTACGGAGGTTATTCTCTCGGGCATGGAGGCATACATTCTTTTCTCATATCCTTTGACTAATGCACGAAAGCCTTGGTTTAATCACGCATGTTCTAATGCTGTCCGCAACAAGGAGAGGACCTATAGAGGATACCGAAGCCAACCCACCCCTGAATCACATCTTCTATACGTTTCTGCCCGGAATCGTGCTAAGTCTGTTCTTCACTCTGCTAAAAATAATTTCATCCGCACTAAATGCTCTCAACTCTCCAACTCGGATTCTTCCCGCTCCTTCTGGCACCTTGCCAAAAACCTTTCTAACAACTTTACCTCATCATCCTTCCTTCCTCTTTTCTACTCTGATGGCTCTGCAGTTATTTCTTCTACTGATAAAACAGATCTCTTTGCTCAGACTTTCTCCTCCAATTCCACCTTAGATGATTCCGGTGCTGTTCCTCCATCACTTCCCCCCCCCCCTGACTTCCTCATGGCTGACATTAAAATTTCTTCAGCTGATGTATTTTCTGCCATCACAGGCCTCAATACTAACAAGGCATATGGGCCTCATGGTGTCCCTCCTGTTGTTCTCAAGAACTGTGCTTCTGTGCTTACACCCTGCCTAAGCAAACTCTTTCACCTTTGTCTACCAACTTGTACCTTTCCTTCTTGCCGGAAGTTTGCTCTCATTCAGCCAGTCCCAAAAAAGAGTGACCATTCCCAACCCTCTAACTATCGTCCAATTGCTTCAACATCCTGTATTTCAAAAGTTTTCGAGTCAATTCGTAATAGAAAAATTTTAAAGCATCTTTCCTATCACAACCTTCCTTCTGATCGTCAGTATGGGTTCCGTCAGGGACGCTCCACTGGCGATCTTCTCACCTTTCTTTCAGACTCCTGATCATCCTCCTTTCGGGAATTTGGTGGAAGCTTTGCCATTGCACCTGACATCTCAATGGCTTTCGATCGAATCTGGCATAAATCTTTAATTTCCAAACTGCCCTCTTACGGTTTCTATCCTTCGATCTGTTCCTTCATCGCTAGCTTCCTTTCTGGTCATTCTATAGCTGCTGTTGTAGACGGCCATCGTTCTTCTCCTAGATCTATCAACAGTGGTGTTTCTCAGGGCTCTGTCCTATCACCAACTCTCTTCCTTTTATTCATCAAATACCTTCTAAGCTGTACATCTAACCCTATCCACTCATACACTGGTGACTCCACCCTTCACCTTTCCATTTGGTTCCCGCAACGCCCATCTCAACAGTTACTTCAACAAACAAGGGATGAGGCTATGGCACACCTAATGTCTGACTTGGCTCGTATCTCTGACTGGGGTAAAAATAATCTTGTTGTTTTTAATGCATCAAAGACTCAGTTCTTACACCTATCAACCCGACAAAATCTTCCACAAGTATACCCACTAATGTTTAATAATATTCAGCTCGATCCTGCATCATCCTTGAACATGCTTGGGGTTTCAGTGATTCGGGACTTGTCTTGGAGAGATCATATTACATCTCTTGTAAAACCTGCTTCCAAGAGATTAGGTGTGTTAAGACGACTCCGTTCCTTCTTTATCCCTGCACAATTGTTGGCTCTATACACGGGTTTTATCCGCCCCTGTGTGGAGTACAACTCTCATGTGTGGGGAGGTTCCCCATATGCAGCTCTTCTCAATAGGGTGGAGTCAAAGGCTTTTCGTCTTATTAACTCTCCTCCTCTTACTGACTTCCTTCAACCTCTGTCTCTTCGCCGCATTGTTGCATCTTTATCTCTTTTCTATCGCTGCTTCAATGGTCACTGCTCCTCTGAACTGTCTGCTTGCATTCCTCCACCTCTACGACGGACGCGTAGCACCCGTCTAGCAGCAAACTCTCATCCCTTTTCTGTCCAACTTTCTAATGCAAGAGTTAACCGTTACTCCCAGTCCTTCATTTATGCAACAGGTCAGCTGTGGAACTGTCTCCCTCTGTCTGTATTTCCTGTTAGCTATTATCTCCAGTCTTTCAAACGCAGTGTGTCCAGGCATCTCAAAATGATCGGATCTTGAATCTGACTTTCTCTTGTATTTTCTTTTTCTCTTGGAGGGAACAGTTATTGAGGGGCTCGTGGCCTTTGGTTCCTTGTTCTTCACATAAAAAAAAAAAATCTTAAACTGCATGATTATACATACATAGACTGCATGTTTAGTGAACAGCACTTTACGTACATACAAAGACTGCATGATTGGTATACAGTACTTTACATACATACTTAAACTGCATTAGTATACTGTACATACAAAGACTGCATGATTAGTATACAGAGTTCTACATACCTTACATACTTAAACTGCATTTGTATATATGCATGGACTGCAAAATTAGTAACAGTACTTTACGTACATACAAAGACTGCATGATTGGTATACAGTACCTTACATACAGACGGCATCTTTTACTTGTTATCGTGTTTATTTCTGAGATTCAGATGTGATAAAAACCGGCCTTGGTTGACAAACGTTACATCATTGGCTGAGAGAAAAAGGGATACCAACCTTCGCTGCCCTGGAAAGTGATGTGGCCAACACCTCAGAAAATATTTCAGAATCAGCCCCTAAATAAGTACAGTTGGCATCAAAAATACTCTCCTCTCCTGCCCTTCTCCATTGACTTTGAAAATCATTTTGGTGTTTCGGCAGCAAAATGACACAACACTGATCTGCGGCCATATGAAGTCATCGGTGTCGGCTGTTGATTTTTACTGTGCACTGAGAATAATGCAGGAGAGGCGACAGACTCCTGATATTTATTACACAATAGGAGAAAAAACAGCTCTTCTGTTCTCACAGTTCAAGAAGCGCTTGTGGATCACCAGGGAAGTCAGATGCAGAAATACTGTGTTGAGAGCCTCCTCTCCTCTGTCAACAGGGATTTTCATATGTAAAGACGATGGCGACCAAAGAAATGAACAAAGTAATTTCTCATCACATTGTGCCTGTCCATTGGAAAAATAAAAAACACCAAAAAATTCACATCATGAGTAAATGTGTGTGTGTGTGTGTGTGTGTGTGTGTGTGTGTGTGTGTGTGTGTGTGTGTGTGTGTGTGTGTGTGTGTGTGTGTGTGTGTGTGTGTGTTTGTCCCCACGGGAATCACCTTGTCATGGTAGGGGCTTGCATACCCTGTAAATCTGGTAGGCCACACCAGGGGAGAGAAATTTCCCCTGGACTCATCAGAAGGACAGTGTTACTCACGCTAGAGGGGCCATCAGTGAGGAGTCGGACTAAATGTTCCTAGGCTTGTGGGTTGCCCTTGGATGGGCTAAAACTACGGGAATAAGTCCTGAACGAAAAATCTTTGAGAAGTCCCATGGAAGGCGGGGTTTGGCACACAGAGCTCCCAGCAGACTCCTGCAACACTGATCAGTAGATGATTGTCGTGAATCTTATGTCATCATCACAGGCTGAGAAGGACCAAGTCATGTGGTGGTAAAAACCGCACACCTCACCATCACACCAAATCCAGTCATTGCACAAGCCCGCTTCTATACTCACCTCTCATTTCTTTGAGTCGTTTGACATCCGATGCTTACAGCACATCCTAGGACTCACATGGGAAGCTAAAATCCCTCATTCATAAATTCTCCAGCAAACGAAATCCACCACCATAGAAACCATGCTGGCTAGAAAGTGTCTGAAATGAATTGGACACGTGTTCCACATACCTGTGCACCGCCTTCACTGCCAGCTTCTATATGGCCAACTCCCTGTAGTATGTCGCAACCCAGGGCGACAGATGAGATATAAAAATCATACAAGGACAGTCCAGAAGAAATGTTACGTCCTACCAAACAATCTTGAAGCAAATACCTTGAGCAGAACGGTGAACCATTTGCGGTGAAGGAATCATTCATCTTGAAGAAGCTCTGGAACCTGGTCAGCGTGAACAGTGGAGGCACAACCAAAACAGAATTCTCCCAGCAAACCCGGACTTTACATGCCGACTGTGTGGCAAAGTTTGCGGATCCAGGATTGGTCTGCACGGTCACACTGGCATCCAAGACAATGAGCAACACACCACCCTTGTGGATATAGTAAGCGTCGTCTTCTGTAGCAGAAAGACAGCTTTAAGAAGTGTGTGTGTGTGTGTGTGTGTGTGTGTGTGTGTGTGTGTGTGTGTGTGTGTGTGTGTGTGTGTGTGTGTGTGTGTGTGTGTGTGTGTGTGTGTGTGTGTGTGTGTGTGTGTGTGTGTGTGTGTGTGTGTGTGTGTGTGTGTGTGTGTGTGTGTGTGTGTGTGTGTGTGTGTGTGAGTCTGCTTGTGTGTGCTTGTTTGTTTGTGTAAGCATGTGCTTATCACCTGTCGGATTTGGTTACAATGCAATATTTTAAATGCATTTTAATTATGTGATTTTACACAAAGCTGGTAATTAAAACCACCTGTGGTATCATATTTTATTAAAGGGTCACCATCCAAAATGTCTGTGAAATTTTAGTTTAGCTAGAGTCCTAGGATAACTGACAAATCACTGTTTCACACGCACAAATATAACGTCATCATATTCACTATAATCTAGTAGGGCCTACTTTGTTTCATCAGGAGCGTAGGGGCCCGGGACTAGGCTACGTAATCCCGGTATAAGATGAGGATAATCAGCCTCGCTTTTCCTTGAGTGACATTATGTAGGCAATAAACCCCAACCACCCACAGGATATGAACCCCGTTGGGCCTCCTCCGGTTGGACCACCAGGCGTCATTTGATTAAATGGTTACCTCAAGAGTGAAGAATAGTTTTTCTGGACTGCAAGGAACCATATTATTTGTCACTCACTGTAGCGTCTCCTGAGTGTAGCACTCCATCGTGTGAGTGGAGGGTGGGTACTACCACGCGTAAAGAAAGCACTAAAATTAACATTTTGTATTCACCGGAGGGACGGATCAGGTTGTCTGTGGACTGCACAATATTAGGAATAATGTCAATCAAAACCGTGTTTGCAGGCCGACTATAATTTATCCGACTACTCCAGTAAGAAAGATTGGTAAACAAATAAGAAAGAAATCAAGTTAGAAAAAATTATTTGTAAAATGACAGACATCTAATGATTGAATTAAATATGACAGAACGGACTGTTCCTGTCCACTGTCCAGTTTGAACACATGAGGAGCAAGTAATAAGAAAGTTACTGACGCTGGTGCCGCTGGCCAGCAAACACACACATGATGCGCCAGATGATTGACAGTCCATACGAACTGATACCTGAAAGTGGTAATAATAATAATAATAATAATACCCAGTATTTATAAACTGAATTATGAATTATCTTATCCTGCAAGCAGTGGTACAGGATTTTCTGCTAATCTCTGCAAGATTTCTTTTTAAAAAAACAACTGTAGGTAAATTAGCGCCTCCCTTACCTTGGCGCCTATGGTGGCTGCCCCTTCTGCCACCCACTAGGTATGCTTCTACTTTCAAGCCAACCGGCCCAGAAGTAAAGTCAAAACGATGCGGCCCTGAATGTTAGTATGAGAAACAAAACACCGGGAACACACACACACACACACACACACACACACACACACACACACACACACACACACACA
This sequence comes from Coenobita brevimanus, assembly GCF_032717465.1. Taxonomy (NCBI): domain Eukaryota; kingdom Metazoa; phylum Arthropoda; class Malacostraca; order Decapoda; family Coenobitidae; genus Coenobita; species Coenobita brevimanus. Next base: position 44,606,681 of record NC_137057.1, read on the forward strand.
CACACACACACATCGTATCTATCCTGGAACCTGTTTTCGTGGGCTTAACCTCTTCAGCTCTAGGAGGAAAACGGAAAGTATTCGAGTATATTACAGATGATTATGAATAAATTGTTTCTCTATGAACTACCGTACTGCTAATTGTAATACAGTACTATGTTCACCTTTATTCCTGTATTGAGTGTTCTTACTGTGACATGTAGTTTATTCTTCTTGCACTCAACGTTTTTCCTATACTGACCCTTCTTGAATATTACTCATATATTAAACATTCTCCTTGACTTCTTCAGTAAACGTTTTAACTCCACTGAGTGTTCTTACTACACTGACTGTTTTTGCTATACTGAATGCTCTCTCTTCACCAACTACCTTTACTTCAGTGAATGATCTTACTACACATAATGTTCTTTTCATACTAAATGTTCTTTCAACATTGATTGTACTCACTACAATTAATGTTCTTGCTGTTTTGAATGTCCTTACTACACTTTACGTTCATCATCTACGCTGACCACATCTGAACATTTTTCTTACACTGAATAATCTACTGACCATTCTTCCCACGTAGCGTTCTCCATCAGTGGTCACCTCTGCTAGTTATTTCCTATTTGTTACCTGTGTGTGTGTGTGTGTGTGTGTGTGTGTGTGTGTGTGTGTGTGTGTGTGTGTGTGTGTGTGTGTGTGTGTGTGTGTGTGTGTGTGTCACTGATATAACAGGTCGACTCCACTGCTCTGTTATACAAACGTCCCTCAACTCCCTCTCTGTATCGCGAAAAGATGACGGTGGGCTACAGACGAGTAACCCTATTCTGCAGTCCAGTGGGTTCACGTTTCAGATGAACGTGGGGCTTTAACAACAACATTTACTACTACTACTACTACCACTACTACTACTACTAGAACTACTACTACCTGAATCTTAACACATCAATTATTATCACGATCAGAGGTTCACAGACCACCCCCTACCAGCAATTTTGTCCTGCCTGCCACATTTCTCATTCTCCGCTGAACGTTTGGCGGTATCTTTTCTTCTCATGCTCTTTTGTTGTGTACTCTCGTAACGCTATCACTTATTATTTCATCTACAAATACAGTAATGCCCTTCGATTGCCACGCTGACAGGGAAGTGTAGGCATATTTTTTATCGTAACAGTACACGACAGCAGTGCAGGATCCCCTTTAGAGCGTTTTCATCGTTACATTGCCTTTCGTGAGCAAGTTGTCGATAATCTGGCTTATGTGAGCAAGTTCTGGACAGTTTCGTATGGTTCGGGGTGTATAAGTGGGTACAGAAGTGGACTGAGAGCAAATGTTCACCTTCTGTTTCACCTCCTTAACCTGTCACTTTCCTCTGCTGGTTAATATTCCTAAGATGAGACCAGCTTAGTATGCTTCTCTTGGCATCGATGATTCTCGTTGATATAATGTGTCAAGGAGGAAAGTGACGGACATGTCATAAGTGTGAAGTATGTGCAACGATACAGTAAACGAAATTCTGTCAGTGATGTACAGTACATGAGTCTCCAGTATTACGTGAGTCTGCTACAGTATATAACATTCCTGTTGACCCGTTCAGTAGGAGGAGGTCTTTTGTATATATGATTCTTGCTGTCTCTGGACGATTTTATCCAACTTACGAGATTTTCGAAACAAAGTTATTAGACATGAACTTCTTTGGCTTCTTCATATTGTGTCAGTTACAGTGATAATATTTTGCGTTTTCTATACACTCTCAAAAGTTGGCACTGGATCCTTTGTGTGATGTAGCTGGTGGTGTAGGCCTACCTGGCGATGCCAGCGTATGGAGGTTTTCATTGTTAGAGCCCTCATTACAAAGCTGGTGTCTGGCAGCAAAAATTGGCTATAGTCCGGTTCTGGTGATCCGATACTTAGTTGTTCCAAAGACCCGTTCTGATCACGTTTCGGTTTTATCAGCAATGGAGGCTAATTTGTTGTATTTTGGTAATGTGTCCCTACTGGAGCACTCAGCACTTGATTAAATGAGAGACGTTTCTGAACCGTCTTTGCTCCTGTGGAGATGCATGAAACTCCATAGCCATACTACTTCATGGCCATACCCTGCGACATTTTCCTGATATGCCTAATATAACAGCAATGGGGACAGTTTTTAGGGGTCAAAACATCCCTTCAAGAATGTCAATCGACAAGAAATTAGAAATGGCCCATCTGGGACCCAGTTCCAACCATCCTGCCAAGTTTCACCAAAATCCATTTTACAGTTTCAGCTGTGCTACACACACACACACACACACACACACACACACACACACACACACACACACACACACACACACACACAATAAACTGGTGGAACGAGTACATAGACTAGAGATGACTTTTCAGAATGAGATTGATGAAATTAAGAAACAGATACACTTGCAAAAGGAAGAAATAGAACAATTAGGAAAGGAAGTCAACAAGAAAGACACAACCATAGATGAGTTAACAGTAGAAGTGGGTACACTTAGGAGGATAATTAGTGAAATGACAAGTACAGTAGTCAACCACGAGAGTATTATGGAAGAGTTCAAAAATGATACGGAGATAATTAGGCAAGCAAGCAGTCTGATAGGCCAGAACAGTGATACTGAGAAGATAATACAGGTGAATGAAGCTGTGAAAAGCTACAAAAATGATGTGGAAACCACTTATGCTGAAATGGTGAAAGTAAAGAAAGACCTAGAAACAAGGGTGGAAGAAAAAAGCATTAAAAAGGAAGTGAAATGAATAATCCAAAACATTCCTAAGTTAGTCAGAGATTCAGTAGATATCAACAAATCTATAGTAATCACCGGTATAGAAGAGGAAGAAGTACAAAACAAGATCTCAAGAGACAAAAAGGAGATGGCAAATGTAATGGGCATATTGAAAGAAGTATCAGAGGAAATCTGTAGTAAAGACATGGAGAAACACAAAAGGTTAGGGAAATACGAGAGAAGCAAGTCAAGACCCCTAAAGGTAACCTTCCAGTGTGTAAACACCGTGGAGGAGATGCTAAATAATGCAAAGAATCTTATGGAAAAAGAGGAGTTAAAAAATGTATGGATGAAAAGATGCCTAAAACAAGAGGAACTGGAATTACTGAAAGAGAGAGGAAGTAAAAACAAAAAATGAGGGAAAATCAGAGGAGGAGAAGAATAAATTTTTTTTCAAAAAGTAATTGGATTGCAAGTACGAAAGTGGTACATAAATAGGAGGGAATAAAAAGGAGGAAGGTAGTAGAACCAAGTCATGACAAGTATATAAACAAGATGATTAAGTTGATGTACTCAAATGTGGATGGAATGTTATCTAAATTATTAGAGATGAATGATTATGTCAGAGAAAATGAACCACATATAATATGACTAACTGAAACAAAATTAACACCAAGGATATCAAATGACATCCTAAACTTAGAGGAATATAATATATGGAGAAGAGATAGGAACTTAAAAAAAGGAGGAGGAATTAATGTCACGAGTCGGCGCTATTATGTAATTGAATAAACTCGTGACATCAACTTTGGTGGGAAACCGCGAATTCTAGTGGAATCCCAGTATTTATCACTCAGTTTAACCGCTACGTATTCGCCTGACCGGGAGTGTTTTTCAGGCAATTTTTCGATGTGTCATAAATGATCGTCTTTGTGCGAGACATTAGCACTTCCGCTGAGCGATTTATTATGGGCGTGTTTCGCTCATTCTAGCCATTAGCAATGTGGCCACGACACTCGCCTCTTTCTCACGATTTGAAGTCAGTCAAGATTTGTATGCCGCGGAAGTAGGTAGTGTGTGTGGGGCAATGTTCTTCCTCAACGACGTCTAGTTCCCATCACCGCTGTATTCCCACCTAGTGTGATTGGCGAGAGACTTAGCGTGTGCAGTGTCCTTCCAGTAACGACGCCCAGTCATCCGCTTTGTCCACTTTTCTGACCAGTATTTTCTTTTCGTTTTTTCCTAGGTTTAAGAGTTAGCTTTTGAGTGAGCGAGTTAGTGCGATCTCCTTATTTTGAATTCATTTTGAAATGTAACGTAAATTCATTTCTTTGTAATCAATAAATTTAACAGTTCTTTTTCTTGAGCTTAATGTAATGTAAACTCGTTTTATTTTCCATATCAAGCTTATTTCACTTATAGCTCCTAGTTTGCATAAACGCTTTGCTATTCATAACTGGTACTTAGGCGAGTCCTTTTGTATTAAGCTTAAAATCCGTTGTGCAACCGGGAGTTAATGCATCAGCAAGAACCTGTTATCATTCATAGCATTAGTTATTGATTGTCAAGGGTGAAGTCACTTTCTCCAGAGGCTAATAGTACTAACAAACAGCAATTGTGAGGAATTAGTCTCTGCTGTGTACTGTTGAGAAAGTTCATAAATTCTCGTCCTTAGAGAATCGGCGAAGTAAGCTGGCATAAAGTAATCATTGCTTGATTTTCACAAGACAATTCATTGTCCTGTTCTTAAGTATTATTGAATAAATATTTTTTAATGTTACTTACTTCTCAAAAACTCCGTGACAATTATAATATTAACTAAGAAAAATCTAAAAGTCAAAGAAATAGAACTAGATTTACCCTCACAAGTAGAACTGATTGCAGTAGAGATAAATACATTTGAAGGGAAAGTAATTGTAGCCAATTTGTACATGCCACCCAGATCAAACACATGGGAAAGAGACGAATATGAGGACCTGGCAGAGAGTACAATTCAGAGTTTAAGAGCATTACTACATAAAATGGAAGAAAAATCGGAAAGAATTATACTAACTGGAGATTTTAATACAAATATAAATTGGAATACTCTAGATACTGTATAATAAGCCAAGAAAGCTGTTGGGACCAAAAGCTCCTGGATCTTGTGCAAGAGTTTTTCCTAACGCAACATGTAAGGGAAAGCACCAGAAAAAGAGGACTCGATGTACCCTTAATACTAGATCTCATATTTACTAGGCAAGAAAACGATATTAACAATTTAATATATCACCCTCCATTCGGCAAAAGCGACCATGCAGTACTAAATTACAACTTCAGGATTGCATATGACATAGTTAACTGCAATGAAAGTTACAAAAAGAGCCTAAACTATAAAAAGGGAAAGTATCATGACCTAAAGAAGTATTTCTTAGAAATTGCTTGGGAAAAGGAGCTAGGAGGACAAGATTTAAATGCTATATATGAAAAATTTTGTGAACTTTATGAAATAGGAGTCCAGAAGTACATCCCACAGCACAAAGAAGCAGAAAAGAAAATAAAGAAATGGTTCAATACAGAATGTAAAAAATTAAAAAAAAAAAAAAAGACAGATTTGTTGTGGAATAGATACAGAAGACACAAAAGTGAAAGGGCAAATAATAATTACAAACAGGCAAGAAACGATTATACAAGAATAGGGAGGGAAGCCCAAAAACAGTTTGAGGAGGATATCATAAATAAAAGTAGTGATCAACCAAAGCTGTTTTACAGCTATATCAGAAGCAAAACCAAAGTAAAAGATATAAAACAATCCATCACGGACGAGAGAATCACCTATACACAAGAGAAGGATATTTGTGTAGCACTAAACAAGAATTTCCAATAAGTTTTTACCGAGGAAATAAAATATGAGAGGGATTATGTGGAACATGCATGCCACACATACTACAAGATATACAAACATCAGAAAAGGAAATACAGGAGGAGCTAAGTAAATCAGACAAAGGAAAAACAAATGGTCCCGATGAAATTTCATGTTGGGTGCTACGTGAATGTGCAAAGGAGTTAAGTAAACCATTATTTATAATTTTCAAGAAATCCTTGAGTCAAGGTAAACTACCTGATATTTGGGAGAAAGCAAACATTGTTTCTTTATTCAAGAAAGGGAATAGACAAAATCCACCTAACTGCAGACCAGTATCACTAACCAGTGTTGTAAGCAAGGTATTAGAAAAGCTTATAAGAAAAGCTTGGGTAAATCACCTAGAACACAATATGATAACAGAAAGTTTGGTTTCAGAAAAGGAATATCATGTGTTACTAATCTGTTGAGCTACTATGACAGAGTAACAGACACATTACAGGAAAGAGAAGGATGGGTGGACAGTATCTATTTAGATTTCAAGAAAGCATTTGACACAGTACCACACCAAAGACTTTTATGGAAACTGTACCATCAAGGAGGAATTCGAGGCAAACTGTATTGTTGGATGCAAGATTTTCTCATGAAAAGATAAATGAGAACAGTACTAAGAGGAAACTACTCATCATGGAAAGAAGTGACTAGTGGAGTACCACAGGGCTCAGTGCTGGCACCAATTATGTTTTTAGTGTATATAAATGATATAGACAGTAGCACTGGAAATGAGAGCTATCTAAATATGTTTGCAGATGATGCAAAAATAAAAATACAAAGGAGAATTACTAAACAGACACTTGTAAAGAGCTACAAGAAGAATTAAATAAACTTCATAAATGGAGTAATACATGGCAAATGGAATTCAATGTGGACGAGCGTCATGTAATCAAGTTTGGTAAAAGTGGAAAAAGACCTGATTGGGATTATACGTTAGGAAATAAAACCCTACACACATCAGAAAGAGAGAAGCACCTAGGTGTGATTATCAATAACAGACTATCTCTGGCTGACCACATTAGTGAGAAGGTACGGAACATGTATACACTGCTTGCCAATATGAGAATAGCGTTCACATACATAAATGAAGACATGCTAAGAAAGATAATAACATCATTCATCAGACCAACCCTGGAGTATGCATCAGTAGTCTGGAGTCATCTCAAAAAACACATAGACAAGATTGAAATAGTTCAAAGGGCCGCTACAAGATGGGTACCAAGCTTAACCCGCCCCGTCCCGACCGCTTTTTGACCACTGGTACCCCCCAATCCCGACCATTTTTTGACCCTTTTTTTTTTTTTGCTAAAACTTTCGCTTTTGGTGAGAAACATCGAAAATTCATAGAGAAATCACTCACCTGAGGTTTAAAATACTCATTACAGGTAGGAGAGCCTCCTTACCTTACTGGGTTTTCTATCAGGCTGGCATCAAAGAAAACGAGTTCTGTGGGAGGATAACTATTTCACACCACTCATAAACGGTATTTATTTATTTACTGTTACGAATTTATATGTAGTACAAGAGTATATTGGTTTTCAAGCAGTAATATAGGCATTATAAGCATTGTTTCACTCACTAATACCTGACCTTTTTTTTGCCACATTACCTGATCATCATTTCTAACTGTTTCTTCCTCTAATGCTATGTAAAGTTTGTCCTCCACATTGTCATTGATTGGGGAATCACTCTGGCCCTGAATTTCGTACCGTGGCATGACATGGCTATACTGGCCAGGTCACTGATAACAGGTGAATTGCTGAGAAAAGGGCATGCAGGGGGGGGGAGGAGGTCATGCTGGGTAAGGCATTGTCTCTGCCTGGCATCTTGTTGAGGAAGGTGTCCCGTGTATACGTACCAAAAATGACTCGCGAAAATTAAAAATTGTGGAAATTATGAACCTTGCAATTGCAGGACGTTGAAGTACGTCCTCGGGATTAGCTGTGACAAAACGTGAGGACGTGGAAGTACGTCCTCGGGACGGCGCGGGTTAAGGGATCTAAGCTACAAAGAAAGACTAAATAAACTGAATCTACCAACACTACAGGAGAGAAGGAAAAGAGATGACATGATTATGCTATATAAATGCATATCAGGGAAGGAGAAAATAGACATAAATGATTACTTAACCTATAGGGAAGCATCAGCAAGAGGACACTGCAAAAAAATGCATAAGAAGAGAGGTGATAAAGACGTAAGGAAATTTAGTTTCCCAAATAGAGCAATTGATCAGTGGAATGCACTACCGAATGAAATAGTGGGTGCCAAAACAATTCACAAATTTAAGGATATGTTCGATAAATATGGTTTAAGACACTGGACAGCACGAGCTTGACTCATTCCTGTAAAGATACAATTAGGTAAGAACACACACACACACACACACACACACACACACACACACACACACACACACACACACACACACACACACACACACACACACACACACACACACACACACACACACACACACACACACACACACACACACACACACACACCACACACACACACACACACACACACAGTAATAGCTAAGATACATCAACTAATAGCAGTAATAGAAGTTGTTATGCTTTATGGTAATTATTATTTCTTAACACCAGTACTTTTCAACACTTAACCTTATTTTACAGTAATTATTAATACTTCAGACTTATAGTAAGGACTTTTTAATGCTTAACAGCAATTTGTGGTTACTGTTATTGTTTAAGATTAGTACGTACTTTTAACAGTAATGACGGACCCGCCTCTGAATCATGCTTAGCTTGGAGTAAGTGCTTTGTGGCCCAGTAGGGCAGCAAAACGCTTTCCCAAATGAAAGCCATTTCTAAACAGCTACCATCACCACCATCATCATCACAGCTACCACCACCATAGCTACCATCATCACCATCATCATAGTTATCGCCTCCACCAGCACTGCCATTACTATTGCAACCACCATCATCACAGCTACCACCAACATCACCATCATCATTACAGCTACCACCACCTCCACTACAACCACCCCTACCTCCATCATCGCAGCTACCACCACCACCACCACCACCACAACTGCTACAAGCACAGCCACCGCCACCACAGCTACCACCACCACCATCACAGTTACTACCACCACCACCACCACAGCTACCACCATTTTCTGCTGAATAAAATCATTTGTTCGTTGCATCAGTGAAGTAACAGACATTGAACTGTAGATGTGCAACCACCCCTCTTCTCTCTCTCTCTCTCTCTCTCTCTCTCTTTGCTGGGATACATGAAACTCCATGGAATTGCTCCGTCGTATTCTTCTGTGTATGCAGTTTGTTGCACCAATGGGGATACCTATTAGGGGCGAAAACACTCCTTCAGAAAGTTTCAATCGACATGGAATTGAAACTGGACCATCTGGGACCGAATACCAACCATCCAGCCAAGTTTCATCAACATTCCATTTCCTGTTTTGGCTACATCACACACACACACACACACACACACACACACACACACAGGATTATAATACAGCAGACTTTTTTTTTATGTTAGAAAGAGGGAACCAAAGGCCATGAGCCCGCAATAACTGTTCCCTCCAAGAGAAAAACAAAATACAAGAGAGAGCCAGATTCAAGATCCGATCATTTCGAGATGTCTGGACACACTGCGTTTGAAAGACTGGAGATCGTAAGAAGCAGGAAATACAGACAGAGGGAGACAGTTCCAAAGTTGACCTGTTCCATAAATGAAGGACTGGGAGTAACGATTACATCTTGCATTGGACAGTTGGACAGAAAAGGGATGAGAGTTTGCTGCTAGACGGGTGCTACGCGCCCGTCGTAGAGGTGGAGGAATGCAAGCAGACAGTTCAGAGGAGTAGTGACCATTGAAGTAGCGATAGAAAAGAGATAAAGATGCAACAGTGCGGCGAAGAGACAGAGGTTGAAGGGAGTCAGTAAGAGGAGGGGAGTTAATGAGACGAAAAGCCTTTGACTCCACCCTATTGAGAAGAGCTGTATGTGGGGAGCCTCCCCACACATGAGAGTTGTACTCCACACAGGGCAGATAAAACCCGTGTATAGAGTCAACAATTGTGCAGGGGTAAAGAAGGAACGGAGTCGGCTTAGCACACCTAATCTCTTGGATCCAGATTTAACAAGAGATGTAATATGATCTTTTTGTTCAGGGATGATGCAAGATGAAGCTGAATATTATTAAACATTAGTGCATACACCTATGGAAGATTTTGTCAGGTTGATGGGTGTAAGAACTGAGTCTTTGATGCATTAAAAACAAGTTTATTTTTATCCCACTCAGAGATACGAGCCAAGTCAGACATTAGGTGTGCCATAGCCTCATCCCTTATTTGTTGAAGTAACTGCTGAGATGAACGTTGCGTGAACCGAATGGAAAGGTGAAGAAAGGAGTCATCAGCGTACGAGTGGATAAGGTTAGATGTACAGCTTAGAAGGTCACTGATGAATAAAAGGAAGAGAGTTGGTGATTGGACAGAGCCCTGAGGAACACCACTGTTGATAGATCTAGGAGAAGAACGATGGCCGTCTACAACAGCGGCTATAGAACGGCCAAAAAGGAAGCTAAAGATGAAGGCACAGATAGAAGGATAGAAACCGTAAGAGGGCAGTTTGGAAATTAAAGATTTATGCCAGACTCGATTGAAAGCCTTTGAGATGTCAAGTGCAATGGCAAAGCTTTCGCCAAATTCCCGAAAGCAGGATGACCAGGTGTCTGAAAGGTAGGTGAGAAGATCGCTATTGGAGCGTCCCTGATGGAACCCATACTGACGATCAGAAAGAAAGTTGTGATAGGAAAGTTGCTTTAAAATTTTTCGATTATGAATTGACTCGAAAACTTTTGAGATACAGGATGTTAAAGCAACTGGACGATACTTAGAGGGTTGGGAATGGCCACCCTTCTTTAGGACTGGCTGAATGAGAGCAAACTTCCAGCAAGAAGGAAAGGTACAAGTTGACAGACTAAGGCGAAAGAGTTTACATAGGCAGGGTGTAAGCACAGAAGCACAGTTCTTGAGGACAACAGGAGGGACTCCATCAGGCCCATATGCCTTGTTAGTACTGAGGCCAGTGATGGCAGAAAATACATCAGCTGAAGAAATTTTAATGTCAACCATGAGGAAGTCAGAGGGGGGGAGTGATGGAGAACAGCACCGGAATCGTCTAAGGTGGAGTTGGAGGAGAAAGTCTGAACGAAGAGATCTGCTTTATCAGTAGAGGAAATAACTATAGAACCATCAGAGTAGAAAAGAGGAGGGAAGGATGATGAGGTAAAGTTGTTAGAAAGGTTTTGGCAAGGTGCCAGAAGGAGCGGGAAGAATTCGAGTTGGAGAGTTGAGAGCATTTAGTACGGATGAAATTATTTTTACCAGAGCAAAGAACAGACTTAGCACGATTCCGGGCAGAAACGTAAAAATTATGTGATTCAGGGGTGGGTTGGCTCTGGTACCTTTTATAGGCCCTCTTCTTGTTGCGGACAGCATTAGAGCAAGGCTGATTAAGCCAAGGCTTTCTTGCATTAGTCAAAGGATATGAGAAATGAATGTATGCTTCCATGCCCGAGAGCATAACCTCCTTAATGCACAAGGCACACTCAGATGGCTCCCGGCCATGGAAACAATAATCATTCCAGGAAAAATCAAAGAAGTACTGCCTGAGGCCCTCCCAATCATTTTGGAGGGTCCACAGGCCGTAATGGAGCGATAGGACAGATTAATGTGATAGGGTTGTGATCGGAGGAGCCCAACGGAGAGAAAAGATTAACAATGTAAGCAGAATGATTAGTTGTAAGGAAGAGGGCAAGTATGTTGGAGCTCTCTCCAAGGCGGTCAGGGATACGGGTAGGATGCTGTACAAGCTGCTCTAGGTCATTAATGATAGAAAAGATGTAGGCTTGTTCACCAGGTGCATCAGTGAAAGGAGAGGAGAGCCAAAGGTGGTGGTGAACATTGAAATCTCCTTGAATGGAGATTTCAGAGAAAGGAGAAATGGATAGAATGTGTTTTATCGTAGATGTAAGATACTCGAAGAATTTTTGATAGTCAGTAGAATTAGGGGATAAGTAAACAGCACAGATATATTTTAGTCAAAGAATGACAGGAAAGCCGAAGCCAGAGTGTGGAGAATTCAGAAGAATCAAGTTCAGGAACACGAGAGCAAGATAAGTCGTTGCGTATATATACATAACAGCCACCTTTGGGTGTGAAATGAGTATAGAGAAAGTAGGAGGATACAGAGAAGGGTTTGCTATCATTTGCCTCAGACAGCTGAGTCTCAGTTAGAAAAAGAAGATGAGGTTTAGAGAAGGAGAGGTGGTGCTCAACAGAGCGAAAGTTAGAGGAAAGGCCACGAATGTTGCAGAAATGAAGAACATAACGGCAAATGCAGGCAGATAAGTAAAAATAACGATTCTCCAAGAAAATATTGTAATAGGCTCATGATCGTTCATAATCCAGTAGCACTAGTCTAATACTGAAGGATTTTGTTGAAGTTCAGTGTGGTCCAAGTTGCAATTCAGTGCACATGAGGCTTCAGTATGAAGTTACATTGGCACAGTGCATAATATTCCTGTTATCTGTGTACTTTCAGGAGGCTGCAATAGGTTCATCATAAGGTGTTCTTATTAGCAGATGTTACAGTCTTCGGTGTTATAGGAGTCTGGTACAGTGTTTTATTCCTACAGGAGTCTGCAGCAGTGTTATACTTCCATTATCTGTGTTTGTGCGTTCGTGTTTGAAGCGAGTGATGACGTACTTATTGATTCTGGATTTTCCAGATTTTCATGTGATAAATTTTTGTTAAGTAAATCTACAAAACTGCATTATATATCTGTGATATGTGTACTCGTAATGTCAGGGGCCATCGGTGATTCCGTAGTCTGATGTGGCTGGTGGTGTGGCTGGTGATGTTGCACTATGACAGTTTTCAGCATTACATTGGCTTCAGCACTGCAGAGTCTGCCGTATCATATTAACCTATTAATGCCCATGGTTCCTGTGTAAGAGATTTTACTAGAAGGGTACTAAAAGTATCACACTCTACCTATCGGATCATAGTCACGAAGTCTTAACTTTTGAATATGCCTAGTTCCGTCCTTCGCTGAGGATGCTGGGAACAAATGGTTTAATCTGCATCACTGTAACCAAGTATCGGCAGACAGTATGTAGAGATGGAACCGACGCACCCATAAGCCTTAAAAGATATCATTGTTCGTAACTCCCAAACACGGGGGTATTTTTTTTAAGCATCTACCCTTAATCCATAAGCTTTTCTATTCCTAAAACATCTAAACTAGCTAAAGCATAATGCTAACACGATAAAACACAGGCAACAAAAATCCAGATATCTCCATACAATATTCTTTTTCATTCTTCCTTTCTTTCTTCTTCTTCTTCTTTTTCTTCTTCTTCTTCTTCTTCTTCTTCTTTAGCTCTAAAATGACAATACCAGTCATATTATTTTTTTTTCCAAAGAGGGGTTTCATTCTCCACTGGGTCGGAGGCACGGTAGACATTACCCCCTCCCCCCCCCGAAAAAAAAACAATGGAAATAGGTTTGGTATAGGTCAGCTTTTACAGTTTTGATCCGATTTAGACAAAACTTGGTGGAAGGGTAAAGAGTAAGGAGTTGGTAAAGTGTTTAAATTTTGAGGACAATCGTTCAAAATTTACGGTGGCAGGATTGTGTCAAACTTTCGGTCCTTTAACTCAGAAAATTGCTCTTCCGTTTGAGTGAAACTTAGTAGAGCGATTTGGGATCAACCATATATTAAATAATTTAATTTTGAGAACAATGGGGCAAGGGTCTAGGTCACATGTCAAGGTCAGCTTAAACGCTTTGATCAAATTTGAACCAAACTTAATGGAGGGGTTCATGGTCAGGCAAGGATAAGGTATTTCAAGTTTGAAAACAATCGGTCAAATGTCAAGGTCACAGAGCTAGGTCAAAAGTTCGGTTATAGACTTCGTGTTATTTTCTCCACAAATTTTTTTTTCAACTCGAGAGACTTTTCGAACTGGAGCGCATTAATCAGAGCCTTTCTTATTCCCTTCGCTGTAACGAGGCTCTTCAGTCGAAAAAATACAAAAACCTTCGGAGCTTTCTTACACAGAGACGATTAAAATTTAGTAAAACAAGTATAAAAACATTTAACAAAATGTTTGAAGATGAAGGTGTGGCACTGCGCTCGGAACCACGGGACAAAGGTCGGAGCAGTAAGACAAACATGTAAGCCCATCCCTACATTTATTTTTTCTTTTATTTCAGTACTCACCATTATGTTTACGCACCGGCATCCCTAGATATTCATGCATTTAGATAAATGTTTTTTTTTTTATTCTTATAAATAGTTGGTGGTAGGTGATGACGATCATCATCCACTTACTGACATTATATTACTTATTTCTTCCTTAAGGTGACTCTGCACCGAGTGACAAACCTAAAATTTCCTTTAACCCAGGAAACCATTTACAACGTTGGGTGATACTCATATAGCCAAACAGCGGGGTGATGTGGAGCCTACTACGGTTCCCCTGTTAACTGGGTGGTTTTAATTCTGTATCCATCTAGGAACGAAACCTCCACACACTCTCCCATGCCTTGCCACAACGAGACACCGTCAGCCACAAGGGAACAACGGTTCACTGCACGGGTCAATCCTGCAGTGGAGGTTGCATGCCTGCGGCTTATGGATCTGCTCGGCCAGACACACCAAAATTTATATATTATTAATATATAATTACTGTTTAATTTTCATACTGTCAGGAGCCGTCGCTGGCTTCTTCGTGTGATGTGGCCCGTGGTGTGTGTTGGTTGCGGCAGTTTTCACGGTTAAAGAATACTTAATAGTACATGAGTCTGCTTCATTGCATAATATTGCTGTTATCTGTGTATTTTCAGAAGTTGTAGTTGATTCCAACGTGAGATCTGACTGCTGGTGTATCTGGTGATACGAGGCTATTGCACTCTTCAGTGTCATAGATTTTCAGTATTACAATCTGCATCATATTAATCTGTTTGATTGTATACTATCCCTTTAATCTGCCGCGTGATGTGGCTGTGTGTCTGGTGATGCTAGACTACGGCAGTCTTCAGTGTTACGGAGCATACAGCGTCACATCACCCTGTTTCATTGTGTTATATCTCTTTTATTTTTATTTTGTCAGTAACCGTCGGTGGTACCGTCGTGTGATGTGGTTGGTGGTGTGTCTGGCGATGCTGGGCTATGGCAGTCTTCAGTGCCACAGGGTCGTGACCGATTATCTCACCTACCCTAAGAAGGTCACTATTGGGGTAAGTCCACGTGCCTCTGCTGTATTTATGTTTTAAAAATCACTATTATCCTTAGTATGAACATGCATTATTCATTATGTGATATCGTAACTGCAGCACTGCTCAGTTACTCCAAAAAGGTCATTATTGGGGTGAAGTCCCTGTGTCAATGCTTTTCTTATGTTTTAACTCCCTCAGTATAAAAACATATATCTTGGTTTATTCTTGTTATTTCCAGGCGTTTTTATTTAGGTTCAGAGGGATTTATCAAACTGCGGAGGTTGGGTACTGCCTTAATTACCCTTTTCTCTAACAGAGTTCATTCCCAAGTTCAATAAATCCTCTGTAGATGGTGAGAGTGAGATGAAAATAACTACGTCACTGGACTGAATGGTTAAATTTCACTTTTATCATTAGTATGTATTGTAGAGTCAAGGACAAAGTTTTCCCTGATTTATCCACTCCATCTACTTCACACGTGAGGCAGATCCATCACTTTCTTCCCTGATGCACTACAGCAGAGAATCGTGCATGGGAAGAGAAATGCATGAAGTCTCTCTAAATAAAAGAGAGTGAGGCGAACTTTTGTCCCAGCTTATCCTATCCTAACCTAACCTAACCCAATCTGATCAAGTCTTAGGGCCTCTTCCCACTCAGTTTCGATTCAGACATACCGTAACGCACTTTGCCTGTTTATGGAGGTCGTATTAGTAGTAGTAGAAGCAGCAGCAGTAGGTATAGCCCCAGAGTCAAGTGAAACACGACCCTGGTGGACTGCAGCCTGAAGTCGCCTTTTTTCAGCAGTCCACCATCCTTCTCCTTCTGGGGAACAAGGAGAGAGAGATGAGGGGCTAATATAACCGGGCAGTGGATCCGCCTAGTTATACTGCTGCCTCCACGTGCATGCGTCCCTCTCCAACACCCGGGACGTGGTACAAGCTAAAGATAAATATTTCACTGATCCACGTTCTGGGCGTACTGATTCTCACATTCACCAGCGTCATGTTTGGTACTGAAAAACTAAATGCTCAGAAGGTGACGTAAGGAAATGAGGTAACCTTCTTCAGGCCTTTACCCAGACATATACCGTCCGACAATTTGCGTAAAAATATGGGTCGAATCGAATGGCCTTTGAGATTTCTTGGCACCCCTTCCCTGGTGATTTAATCTGCATATTATATGTGTTACAGTGAAAATGACGACACTATAAAAGCATTAATAATAACATAAGTGAATGTTAAGGTGTGACACGCAAAATAATTACCAAAAGAAGAGGGGCCACGAAGCTTCCTGTGTCGTTTAGAATACAACCTTACACCTCATTTCAGTCTCAGCATGACGAACTCCTAAACAAGTCTAATCTAATCTTATCTAACCTAATCTAACCTAACCCAGCCTAATGTAACCTGATCCTAATTCATCTTTCCCCTTGGCGTCAGGTGGGCGAGGATATGTCAACAGAGTTCCCAGCAGTGACCGTGTGCAACCTGAACCCACTGCCAAACAGGGAGAGACTGAGAGGCCATCCCGTGTGGGGCGCCTTTGTAAAGATTGAAGAGGAGAACTTAAACCCCAGTAAGATGTGTGTGTGTGTGTGTGTGTGTGTGTGTGTGTGTGTGTGTGAGAGAGAGAGAGAGAGAGAGAGAGAGAGAGAGACGGTGTTTAAAAGATTTGTACTGCGAGGATCACATTATAGGGTTTTTAAAATCATTCTTCATTATCTCGTTATTCATCATCATAATAATAACAGATATTTGTGTCAGCAACCCTTCACTCGTGTGGCAAGGTTTCTGCTCACCCTCTTATCCTACCCCAGGCCAGAGGGAAGTTGTAGCCATGTGTTCACAGCAACGAATACCGAATGACTAGTATTAAGGGGACAGATTACCTTTGGGGCCAGAAATGGACCACTGAGTACAACTGAGGTAATTAATCCTGAGATACGTTAGTCATTGGGTAACAAACAAGCCTTTTTTTTTTTAACCATCTGTCAACAAAAACTATTTTTCCTGATTATTTTCCAAATGTAACTACACATGAGAGCTCCTTCTTTGTGATTTCTTACCTCAGTGCAGAACCACAGTTTTTTACCTATTAAAAAAAAAATAAAGCAGTGTTACACTTACACCTAAACCAGGTTTTAGACTGGGTGGGACTCCTGGGGGCGGTTCCCAGTGGAAGGAGCCGGCCCTCTTGTGTCAAAGGCAATGCTGTTATGAACGTCTATAATATTTAACAAACAAAAAAGAAATTTTGCAGTGGTAGACTTCCACCCAAGCAATCATTAGGCAAGATGGAACCCGCAGTGGCCACCCACCATAAAGCAAGGGAGGGCGATCCTGGGGTCCAGAACAATGCTGGTATGCACAACCATAGATTTTCTGTTTAATCTGGGAGAAGACATTTTGCACATTTAAAAACCTCACAAAAGACAAGGTATGCTCATTTTCTCAAAATATAGTTTTTTGTACTTTACATGAATTTCTCTCATTTAATGATGAACCACATTTAGCTGATGAAGTCTTACTGTAAAGGAGATACTTGAGAGAACAAAGTCTATCTACCTATCTATTGCCAGACACCATAATCCCGTAAGGGGTGGCCATATGACTGAGTTATTTGTTTTACGGGGAGAGGCACTAACCCTCCACCAACCCACTTGTTGACAAGTAGGGAGCACGTATGGTTTGGTTATATGGTTACCACCCAGCGTTGTAAATGGTTTCTTGGGTTACAGGAAACCATTTGGCTTGCCACTCAATGTAAAGCCACCTGTAAAGGAAAGAAAAGCAATAAGAAGTGACAGAAAAGATGGGAGTAATAGGACGAGAGGAGATCAGGCACAGAAAAAGAATGATAAAGGCTAAGGAAGAAGTAGGCAGCACTACATCAAGTGAGTGATCCATGAAAATCTTCTGAAGTTGTCCAGATTTTGCACAATGCTGTTTAGTTTTCATATCTGCAACGGATAAATGAAGCAAGGGAAATATTCTATCTAGCTATCTATCTATTGCCAGAGGCCTCAATCCCGTTCGGGGTGGCCACAAACAAATCGCCTCCACGTCGCCCTGTTCCCCGCCTTTTCACTGCCCTGCTCCCAACTCACACCCCCTCTCTCATATACCTCTCCACCCCATCCCTTCATCTCATCCTCGGCCTCCCCCTCCCTCTCCCCCCCTCAACCTCACTCACATACACTCTTCGTCAGTCTTTCACCCTCCATCCTCTCCACATGGCCAAACCACCTCAGTGTATTCCTCCTAACGCTTCCTATCACATCCACATCCACACCACAACGCTCCTTTATATCCTCATTTGTCAGCCTGTCTCTCCATGTGACTCCACAGGCTCCTCTTAAATAGCTCATTTCCACTGCTCTCACTTTTGACTTGTGTTAACTCTGGCAGTGGAGAAATATCCATGGATCCAACTCAAGTACAATGTCTACATAATTTGACAGAAAAATAACATCCATACCATTCACTTGGTTTGTTCAACATGCTGCCTCAAATGAATATGATGAAAACATTACGACAATTTGTTGAATATATATGTATATATATATATATATATATATATATATATATATATATATATATATATATATATATATCGTCATCGTCGTTATCAGCCGTTGAGGTCCATTGCAGGACCTGCCTATCCCTACCGAAGCAGGGACAATACAGCTAATGTATCTCTACCAAGTGGCGTAGGCTGTCTGGTAGAGACTGTATGGGTAGAAGTGTGAGAAGTGATTGTTGATATATATATATATATATATATATATATATATATATATATATATCTGCCCTCCTTAAGCCGACTGGGTGCAAGCATACTAGTATGCGACACTGGTTCAACCACAGCACCCCTTGTGTCCGCCAAAGTGGTCAGTGGCTTGGTGAACGCTTCCCAAAGTTTTTACAACTCTGGCGGGGTGGCGAACCCCCGCCCACCAGCGTGCGAGACTTCCTAACTGAAAACCAGAACTCATTCTTTACGTCATATTACATTATTTGATATCAGTTTCAAGACGATACCAAAAATTTAAAGATAATTTCCTCAAAAAAGTAGATTATCCCTTGAAAGTGATAATTCAAAGGTTTGTTATACTGCACGAAGAATTTGTTATGAGGTTTGTTACTTGTCCGTAAGAGCCTCGAACTATTAGCAACAGATCTTCGCTTGTTGTGAAACTATGCCTATTAGCCTATTACTTTGTTTCAGAGAGGGACAGGGACAGAACATGAGAGGAAAATGTGACTCACGATTGTATCTTACAATAGCCAGCTCGTCTGACTTAATGCACTCCTCCTCCAGAATGTGAAAACCTCACAGAACAGTACGGCAAGGAGAGTGCAGATCCTGCCTATGGTGCTGGTACTACCTATGGTGGAGGTGATGCCAATGTTGGAGATGCTACTGGTAAGTTAATAGTAGTTGTAGTAGTAGTAGTAGTAATTGTTGTTATTCTTGTTGTTGATCAACTCCAGCGTGTCTGGCCAAGCAGACCCATCAACTGCATGCAAGTAACAGCCCATGCAGGGCCTTCCCATGCAGTTCACTGGTGTTTCCTTGTCGCTGACAGCGCATCGCTGTTGTGAGGTGTAGGCAATAGTGTGGAGGTTTGGTTCCTAAATGGACGCCGCTTTTCCTCCTAGGTGACAGGGACACCATAGCAGGCTCCACATCACCCCGTTATCTGATTATAAGGTCAAGACACAGCGTTGTAAATTATTTCCTAAGTTACAGGAAATCATTAAGCCTGTCAGTCAGTGTGGAGTCACCTAAAGTGGAAAAAATTTATTAAAAATGACAGGAAGTAAAGAAGGAAGAAGGGAGAGAGGAGGGCAGACACAGAAATACAACGGGAAACTTGAAGGAAGAAGTAGGGAGCACTGCATCAAGTAAGTGGATGATGGTTATCACCAAAACCTACCACTGACTATCATTATTAATTACTTAACAAATGACTACAAACACACACACACACACACACACACACACACACACACACACACACACACGATAAAATACTGACTACTTTTTGATGACAATATAATTCCTGGATATGACTGTCGGCCTTGAAACAGACGCCCATCTCCATTGCACATTTAAAGAATCATTTCTAGGATAGTTTACTACTGTTGCGGAAATGAGCTAATTTGAGGGGGGGGGGTGAATCGGAGTAATTTGGAAAAACGACCTCACACTGACGTCAAACATTTCGACAACTTTGTTTCATTTCGGCGGTCTAAGATCCATATATGACTTCTAAAAAAATGCACAGTTCTGGTGTTGATAAACCGTGGCACAAGCTGTTTGCTCCAGTGGGCTGACAACATTTTTTTTTTTTTACATTACACGAACAAAGAAAAGGAAAACAATTTAAAAAAAATAATAATTCATACACCAGATTAGAGATGTCCTTCATTCACAATAAATCTGTAACAACTGGATCTGAACTGCTGTAGGTTGAAGTTTGGGTGGAAGCGAGTTCCAAAGAGACTCAGTTCGGAGAATAAAAGACTTCTGATAGGCAGAAGTTCTGCAGTATGGTAGTGTGACAGTCCAATCATAAGCGCTACCGGATACCTGTGTGGCGAAGGGGAAGGCATGGACAGGTGACACAATGGATGCAACTTTGTCAGAGTATTTCCCATAAAAGTATCTGTAAAATAATGCAAGAGCAGCAACATTCCTTCTTACTTGTAGGGAAGGTAGTTCATTTTAATAGCAGGGTTATTAATAATTCCAACAGTTTTGTTCTACATTTTGTCCAGTTGTTTTAGTGCAGCCTCTCCACATTCGCTCCACAAGTGTGAGCAATATTCGAGCTGAGAGCGTACATCACAGTTATAAATTATAGATAACTGCTCATCAGTGAAGAAGTTATGGATTCTAGACAATAATCCAAATTTCTCTGGAGGTCCATTTGAGGGTTTTGTTTAGTGAAACACCGAGAATTTAAGTTATTTTAGGGGTTAGAATATTCGTTGCACTGAAGGTAATATAAGAGCCAGGCAATATCTGTCTCTTAGCAAATTGTATATATTTGGATTTACTATCACTAAACGAGACAATGTAATTTTGTTCCCATTTTGTGATCTTATGTAAGTCTTGATATATAAAGGTTGCTGTACTGAGCTGGGGATTAGAGAACTAAATTATGTGAATGAGTGGTTAAGTGTGAAGGAACTGTGAAGCGTTGAGTCGTTTGCATAAGAGTGAATGGGATAATGGGTGATAGACAAGAGATCATTAATATGAATTAGGAGTGGGGTTGGAGCCAGGACTGATCTTTGTGGCACGCCAACATTTATCAAGTGAAAATTGGAATATACATCATCTACTTTTATCTTTCTGTCGCCGAGATATGAGGAAATCAGTGGAACCGAGGGTGACTGGCCATGCAAAGAGAATTTGGGTAGCAGGGATCTAGTGAGACCTGGCAATGTCACATGGTAATATTTATTTCGTCAGTGAAATGGGCGAACGGTTAATAAATTGGCTGTGCATCCTATTCGTTCGTCTTGTATTATTTCCTAATATAACCGTGAAATTGTCTAGTATCATTACATTCAAATGCTACCATATAATACACCTACTGGGATTCAAGACATGTACAGTATAACATTTATCTGTCGAATTATCTGTTGCTAGCACAGTCTCTCATTCTCCATCCCCTCTACATGACTAAACCAACTTAGAATATTTCTCTTAACATTTTAAATCACATCCACACCAATGCGACAATGCTCCTTTACTTCCTCATTTGTTTGTCTGTCTCTCCATGTGACTCCACATGCTCCTTTCAGAAAACTAATTTCCAATGTTTTCATTTTTTTTTTTTTTTTTTTGTTTGTCGGTGAATTCATTTGGCTTTGCTGAGATTTTCCAAAACAGAGGAGTAAGAGCTGACCTATCTTAACCATTTCAGTAACAGATGCCCTTCCTAATTTAAGCATCTTTCCTAATTTAAAAATCATTTGGTGCTTGTTTGATGAAAGTGAAGAAGCCATAGAGTTAAACGGGTTAATCCCTTGAATCCAGCCCTGTGCTTTACACTTCTGTGCTGCTAGTGTCAGGTAACTATGTTTAGTTTAGGGGAGAATTTTTTATTTGCAGGGGGTTACATTTAGTCATCATTAACCTCTTCACTGCTAAAGATTCTTTGTAAGTTAAAGGTCATCAGGTTATGACGCCATGATAGTGAACGGGGAGAAACTAAAGATCCACTTCAGTTATTTCTTACTGATTTCTCAATATATGGACGCTTGGTGTATTAGTGAGTTTAGACACTCCAACTGAATGTGACCCATAAAGCCTTACATGCGAGGATTGAATGAGGTTTTGTTGTTCATATAATGACAATCATGAGTGAGTAACTTATCACTCTTCTATCTATCTATCTATTGCCAGACGCCTCAATCCCGTTTGGGGTGGCCACAAACAAATCGCCTCCAAGTCGCCCTGTCCCCCGCCATTTCACTCCCCTGCTCCCAGCTCACACCCCCCTCTCTCATATACCTCTCCACCCCATCCCTCCATCTCATCCTCGGCCTCCCCCTCCCTCTTTCCCCCTCCACCTCACTCACATACACTCTCTTCGTCAGTCTTTCACCCTCCATCCTCTCCACATGGCCAAACCACCTCAGTGTGTTCCTCATAACGCTTCCTATCACATCCACATCAACACCACAACGCTCCTTTATATCCTCATTCGTCAGCCTGTCTCTCCATGTGACTCCACAGGCTCCTCTTAAATAACTCATTTCCACTGCTCTCACTCGTGACTTGTGTCCTTCCAACAACGTCCAAGCTTCACTTCCGTAAGTTAGAGTTGGTATCACAATACTGTCATGTAGTAACTTTTTCACTTCCATGCTCACTTCCCTGTTTCTTATCACTGCTTTCAAGGAACCAGCAACCTTTCTTCCCTGCTGTACCCTTTCAAGCACTTCACCCTCCAAACCTCCATCCTTACTCATCACACTACTCAAGTACTTAAACGTACTCACATTTTCCAATTCCTCACCATCCAACCTCGCTGTACATTCACTGACTTCACCTCTCTCAAAGACCATCACTTTACTCTTCCCTACATTCACCTTTAGATTCCGTTTCTTACACACTCTCCCAAACTCATCCACCAAGCCTTGCAGCTCTCCTTCGTCTTCACGCAACAACACAGTATCATCTGCAAACAACAGTACAGGGAGTTTCCAAACACTATCCTCTCTCACCAGGGCCACTCCAACATCCACTACCCTACCTTGTACCTCTTTTATTACCCCCATCCATGTACAGATTGAACAACCATGGAGACATGACACATCCCTGTTTCAACCCAACCTTCAAAGAGAAAAATTCACTTAGTTCACCATCCACACGCACTGCAGCCTTCGCACCATCGTACATACTCTTCACAGCATTCAACAACTTCCCATCTACTCCATATATTCTTAACACTTTCCACAATCCTTGTCTATCCACCCTGTCATATGCTTTCTCCAAATCCATGAATGCCGCATACAACTTCTTTCCCTTCTCTAGAAACTTTTCCACTAAAGATCTGAGAATGAATATCTGATCTACACAACCTCTTCCCTTCCTAAAGCCTCCCTGTTCTTCTCCAACTAATTTCTCTTTCTCTAACTCTGTCAATAAGTATCCTACCATACACTTTTCCTATTATACTAAGAAGACAAATGCCCCTATGATTACCACACACTTCTTTTTCCCCTTTTCCTTTGTACAAGGGAATAATTATACCTGACTTCCAATCCTCCGGGACTCTACCTTCCTCCCAGGCCAATCTGCACATCTTCCACATCCATTCTACTACTATCTCTCCCCCATGCTTCAGCATTTCACCACACACTCCATCAATTCCTGGGGCTTTCCCAGATCACTTATCACTCTTGATTATATATATATATATATATATTATTATGCATGAAGTCTCTAAGCTCCTGGTACGATTAATAAAAATTAACAGCTTGTGCGATTTACAGATGACTTGAACCGGAGAAAGAGATTTGCCGAGGATACCAAGTACAGCATCCCTAAGGACCTGACCACCGCTGATCTCTCGGTAAGCATAAGATCAAGGGTTGTTACTATGAAAAATTTTCCAGTTATAAAAATTATCTTGAACTCATTTTTAGTCTGCCTAATGTTACCCATTCAATGACACTCAATGTATTTTGTACAAAACAATCTCACATGGTTTCTTCCACTGCTGTAAACAATTCTGACTGTACTGTAGATTGTGCGTGAAAAAAATGAAGTAAAATGAATATAATATTGTAGCATCTGCCAACTACTTAGTTTTAATGACCGCTCCTCACTCACACTGTCGTACGGATGTGGTCCCATTTCCAGCAACATCGTCATGTTTGGATGCTGTCCCTCATCCAGAAACATTTTCGTGTGTCCAGGTCACTGCAGCATGCATGCTTAACCCCTAAAGCTCAGCTGACGGCAAAGGCCATTCAAAAACAGGCGTTTGGGGTGCCTAGGACAGGATGACCATTTTGCATTTCTCAGTACAATTTGAAGCTGTGCCCATTTTGTATGCTGACCAGTATGTGACACGCATATGGGAGGCGGGTGAGTAAAAATGCCAGTCTACCTCAGGAAATGGAAGCGCTTGAAACAATGAGTTCCAGTTCCACATCGTCTGATACACTTGCCATTGCCATTGACCGCCCTATCCCTGTTACCTCCACCCCTGCCAAATGTCACACCCATGCAATGCAGGGATTAAGTCAAAGTGCGGTTGGCAGAGGATTGGAGGTGATAGTACTGTGTTTGTTGGGTGGGGAGACAATGCCTGAAGACGGTAGCTACCACGTAGAGTGATGTGCCTTAACTGCCCTCCCATGCCTCCTCTCACAACTCCTTGCCACAACTCAAGTGACCCTGATGACCCACAAGAGGTCACGGATTTCTCCTACCCTTCCAATACCTTTGGAGAGTCCTCTGAGGTGTTGTGCTCTAAGGATATAGGTCGGGCAGCCAGAAGCCATCTGCGACACAAATGCTGCATTACGAACCCCCAGTCTCCTTTGCAGTGCCCTCGCAGCATTTACACATCACCATCATCTAGCCAACACCCACATCGTCCCAGCCTGATACTTTGCAGGTGTGTGGGGAAGTGTATTTACTGTAAATCTGTGCAGACACAGACGGAAGTACCTTCCCAACGTTTGACGAATACAGAATGAAAAAGTCGAACCATCTGACACATGCACTAGTAGAGATAGGGGTTTCATTGCATTTTGCCAGTTATAAATTTTCTTCAGATGGAATTGGAAAAATAGTTGTTTCTTTGTAAATGAAAGTAGAAAAAATAAGTTGTATGGAAAAATAAGAAAAATGTAAAGAATAAATGTTTTACCATGTTAAGAATTGACATTTATTTAGTGAAGTAAAACAGTAGAAGTAAAATGTCCAACATACAAACGTTTTAGAAGAAAAAGAAAATTACAGTATTGAAAATAAGTGTTATGATCAAAATAACTACCTAGAAATGAATTATTACAAAGTAAAAAAAAATACGGCATAGAAGACAAGTGATGTAATGGAAGTTAAAGTGGTCTTTTAGGGCAAGTACTGTACAGTGGTTTTGTATTGTAAGGAATACAAAACAAGTATTGGAGCGAAACTGAGAGTGATCTCTCGAGGCAAGTAGTGTACAGTGGTTCTATATTGTACATAACCATTACTATTCCCCTCTCCCACACACCGTAAAGCACAGTGCCATTCTGAAACAGCCAGAAAAACTGCGCAGATTAAATGAGCCGAACGTACAGGATAATGATTCTGCTGCAGTAGCGGGGAAGAGGAGTGGAAAAGTCTGGTGGTGCAAGGGTGGTGTGAGAGCAGGGCAGCCCCGTCCTGCCCAGACCGCCACAGCCTGTGTGGCCAGCCTGCATTGGCCACCAACGCCTGTGCTCCTCCGGGTGCAGCCTTTGTACGACACCGAAAGTTACATTTCTTCTTCACCTTCTCGCCACCTACAGACCCATAGATGCTCACAGTGGAGAGATGAAGGATTGACGAGTATTTGATCTTTTATAAAATACTCTAGGTGGTATAGTTACTGAAATATGATAGTCTAAAAATAAATGATATAGGAAAAACACCAGCATACAGTGAGCGGCTTTATGGGTTAAAGTTCCATCTAGCTGCTGTAGTTCAGAAGTATTATGGTTAATATTAACCTTTTACCACTGTAATTATTCTCAGAGTGAGATGCACATAAATACTTACACTGCCAGATGAATACCGTCATTCATGGCCGATTGCCAGCTCCCCCATATAAAGTACACATTATATATATATATATATATATATATATATATATATATATATATATATATATATATATATTATGTGCTTGACTCTGGGCATAGGCTTCACAGCCTGCTCCCAAGGCCCAGTTGTCCTCCTACATACCATACACCTCCACATGTCACCACTTCGGCGCTAACGCCCACCATCCATATTGAATACATGCTAGGGCTGTCTCATACAGGACTGGTGTATTAGTATTAGCGGGGGTATTTTTGCATGTCGGCGGGTCTTCTGGTAGATCGGTAAAGTCAGCTTTACATGAAATTCAAATCAATCTGTTCCCTGCCCCAGCGAGGATTTGAACCTGGGTCCGGCAGGACCGCAGGCCACCTCTCTACCGATTGAGCCACCAGGGGTACTCGGTGTCGTATGCACGGAGTGACTTATGCTGAAAGTTACCGTTCCGCTCAGTGCGCATGCGCCGAGTGGCCGTTTAGCTTCTGGTTTGAAAGTATCCGCATGTTATCTCAAATTTTGTGCCATTTATCAACAACATTGTATGAATACATGTGTTAGGAAGATAGCTGGATGTCTTATTGACCTGTAGGTAACTGTAGGTCGATATATGGGTATACATAAATAAAGATATATATGTATGTTACAGGCAGATTGTGAAATGAGTCATTTCGTGAATTAAGATTAATTTAGTTTAGGTTTATTTAGGTTAGGTTTATCTAGGATAAGGTTAGGTTAAGGTTAGGTTAGGTTTGGTTAGGTTTGGTTATTTTAGGCTTAATAGAGAAGGGAACGGTAACTCCCAGCATAAAGTCACTCCGTGCATATGACACAGGCATTGCTGGGCCAAAAAGGCAAACGCTCCAATCCTGTTTGTTCTAGTTCAGTCTTTCTTTCTACTCCAAAAATACCATGTACCTCTTATGCTTTTGAAAAGGGATTGTAAGAGGTCCAGGAGCTTTCTATTTTAGCATTGAAAGACTAACGCACAGTATTTGTGCACACTTGTTTACTGTTACCGGTGACTTCAAATGACATCCAACCAGTGAGCTCAAATGACCTCGGGGGTCAACCTCACATAGCCTATGTCCAAAGTGGAGGTCATGTGAGTCTCCATGCTAAAAATTGGGCTGCAGAGGTACCCGGCGTTGCCCGGACCATAAAGGCGAACACTCTACCGGTGACTTCAAGTGATCCAGCTCTGAATTTTGACCCCCTAAAAACCATCCTTGGGTCACCCTAATTCAGAATATATATATATGGGTGTGGGGGTCTCTGGCCCTTGGTTTGGGCGTCATTGAAGGACAAACAAACAAACAAACAACGCGGCTCTTTTATATGCAGTATATGGATATGTACAGTATATATTTATTTATTTATTTATTACTTAATTATGTCTCAATTTATTTTAATATTTATATATAGACAATGATAGACATATAAGTAAAGATAGATAGATATATAGATATTTGTATATTGATAGATAGATATAGATATTTGTGTATGCATAGACAGATAGAATATATTTCTATATGGATGGATAGATAGGTAGATACAAACACCATTCATAGCTGGCTTCCTAAATATTTGCTTGTGCTATAAATTAACAATTATGAAGAGACGAGATTGTCTTTCTGAACTGTGAATACTGCGAAGGCAAACATTGTGTAAATATATGTTCAGCCATTTAGATCATCATTTTACACTCAGGCAGTGTTTTTCTAAAAGCATGTCTAAACACAGAAGTTCATGATTTTTCTGGTGGTGGCTTGGAGAGGGGGGGGGATACTTCTCCAGTATCCCTGCTCGTAGAAGGAGGCAACTAGAAGGGGCCTCTTCGTCTCCCATCTTTCTCTTCTTACTGTCTTCCTCTTTTCTTCTGCAGTACCTCTTTTCTTGCTATTCCGTGTTTCTTCTGGCCTTTATTTTCCCTCTTCTCCTATCAGGTTAGACATTTGGTTCCATGACATGAATAGTTTAAGCACTTCCCACTGACGTTGACCTTTTCTCCTTTACACAACTTTTCACTCAAAGGCCACGTCAGGCCAGCATTAGTGTCATATAGCCACATTATGGCTTGTTGCTAGTTCTTAATTATTCCTTCCTTCCTTCTGATATTATTTTTTCAACACAGGTCTCATGAAAAATGTGAAACATTATGCAAACCTGGCAAAACATAGGAAATGAGTAAGCACTGTACTGTATGTCTCTCTAGACCACGTGAATGAGTGGAGTTGCCAGTTATTTCGTTTTACGGCATTACTATCCTATTACAACGC
Organism: Coenobita brevimanus; assembly: GCF_032717465.1. Classification (NCBI taxonomy): domain Eukaryota; kingdom Metazoa; phylum Arthropoda; class Malacostraca; order Decapoda; family Coenobitidae; genus Coenobita; species Coenobita brevimanus. The sequence continues at coordinate 44,635,179 of NC_137057.1, forward strand.
ATTAGAATATGATACGAGTCACTTATAAACATCTCCCTCTGGAGCAATTCATATGGGTTTGACGTGACACCCGTCACTGATATTCAAACCTAGAAAATATCTGAATATACAGATTTCATGAGGGGGGTAATAGGATCAGGTTTTTATTACACCTTTACTTCCGCAAAGGAGGTTATGTTTTTGCTGAAGTTGGTCTGTTAGTATGTTTGTCTGTTAGCAGGATTGCTCAAAAAGATATGAACGGATTTTGCTAAACCTTATTGTAGGGGTAGGGTATGGCCCAAGGAACAATCCATTAGATTTTGGTGGTGATCCGGAACATCATCCGGATCCAGGAATTTCGTAAAGGTTTCTCTACCATTGCGATATAGTTGCAGTTTCAACACTTTTGCTTCTACCTCGATAAATAATGCCTCCAATGTTTGCACAAAAATTATAAGATAACATCTCCATAAGATCTACCACACACTGCGCCTTGGCGGAGGTTTGCAATCTCCGATTGCTCTTAATTCTGTGATTTATTTCTGTGACAGAAATCTATCTATCTATCTATAGCCCGACGCCCTAATCCCGCAAAGGGTGGCCGCAGACAAAACGCCTCCAAGTCACTCTGTCACCCACCATTTGACTCCCCTCCCCCAACTCACCCCCCTCCCTCATATACCTCTCAACTCCATCCCTCCACCTCATCCTCGGTCTACCCCTCCCTCTCCCTCCCTCCACCTCACCTACATACACCCTCTTAGTCAGTCTTTCATTCTCCATCCTCTCCACATGTCCAAACCACCTCAGTGTATTTCTCCTAATCTTTTCAACCACATCCACATCTACCCCACAACGTTCCTTCACTTCTTCATTCGTCAACCTGTCCCTCCATGTCACTCCACATGCTCCTCTCAAGTAACTCATTTCCACTGCTCTCACTCTTGACTTGTTCCCCTCTTGCAAGGTCCACGCCTCGCTTCCATACGTCAGGGTAGGGATCACAATACCATCATGCAGTGACTTCTTAACTTCCATACTCACCTCCCTATTTCTCATCACTGCTTTCAGTGTGCCAACAACCTTCCTTCCCTGCTGTACCCTTTCACGTACTTCATCCCCCAAAGTTCCATCCTTACTCATCACACTACCCAAGTACTTGAATGCACTCACATTCTCCATATCCTCACCATCCAACCTCACTGCACACTCTGTGACTTCATTCCTCTCAAACACCATAACTTTACTTTTGTTTACATTAACTTTCAGCTTCCTCCTCCTACACACTGTCCCAAATTCATTCACCAAACATTGCAACTCCCATTCATCTTCACTCAACAATACTGTATCATCAGCAAACAGCAACACCGGAAGCTTCCAAATCTCACCCTCATTCATTAAGGCCACCCCCACATCCACTGCCCTACCTTGTACCTCCTTTACGACCCCATCCATATATATATTAAACAGCCAAGGAGACATTACACACCCCTGTTTCAGTCCCACATTGAGATCAAAGAACTCACTCAGCTCACCATCCACTCGCACCGTAGCCCTAGCTCCCTCGTACATACTCTTCACAGCACTCAACAATTTCCCCTCCACTCCATATATTCTTAATACCTTCCACATACCTTTCCTATCTATTCTGTCATAAGCTTTCTCCAAGTCCATGAAGGCAGCGTACACTTTCCTTCCCTTCTCTAGATACTTCTCCACTAAACATCTTAGAACAAATATCTGATCTACACACCCTTTTCCCTTCCTAAATCCCCCTTGTTCTTCTCCAACTAGCTCCTCTGTCATATGCCTAACCCTATCAATGAGTATTCTACCATATATTTTACCAGTCACACTAAGAAGGCAAATACCCCTATGGTTACCACATACTTCTCTCTCCCCTTTTCCTTTGTACAGAGGAACAATTATACCTGATTTCCAGTCCTCTGGAACCCTTCCCTCTTCCCAAGCCAATCTACACAACTTCCATATCCACTCCACAACAATCTCACCCCCATACCTAAGCATTTCACCACACACTCCATCAATTCCTGGGGCCTTTCCCAGCTTAATCTTCTTCATCGCTTCCACTACTTCCGACCTACTGATCTCTTCCTCCCTCCTCTCATCTCTTCTTCTCCCAGCCATTCCCCAACCACTTATACTCACACTGCTCTCACTCTCTACATTCAACAAATCCTGAAAGTGCTCCTTCCATCTCCTCAATTTCTCTCTCTTCTCCACCAACAATCTATTATTCCTATCTTTCACTCCCCTACTAATTTCCCTTTCACACTGCCTTACTTTCTTTACCTCCTTCCAAAACAATTTCTTACTCTCCCTCCATTTCACACTCAGATTCCTCCCAAACTCTTCATCCACTTTCTTCTTACTCTCCTTCACCAGTCTCTTAACCTCCCTTCTCCTGCTCACATATACCTCTCTCTTCTCTCTCTCATCTTCTCCCCTACCTCTACTCGCCAACCATTCACCATATGCCTTCTTCTTTTGTTCCACAGCTCGTTTCACCTCATCATTCCACCATGCTGTCCCTTGCACACCCTTGCATCTCCTCCTCACTCCACAAACCACCTCACACGCTGTGCTTATCTCTTCCGTGAATATCTTACATACGTCTTCCACCCCTTCCATCTGCTCTAGCTCATACCTTCCCAATCTTTCTTCCACTATGCTCTTATACTCTGTCCTTTTCTCACTATCTTGCAATTTCTCCACTCTTCTCACAGGAGCTGCTTCCTCCTGTCTTCCCCTTCGTCTCCTCAACCACTTTCTTTGCAGCTCTACCTTGGCCATCACTAAGTGATGGTCCGAGACTCCATTCCCCACCCTCTCCACACCCTTGCATCCAACACTTGTCTTCTCATTCGCTCATCCACACACACGTAGTCTATCATTGCCTTTCGTTCAACAAGTTCACCATCCATCCTCCTCATTACTCTCCATGTATACCGGTGGATCATCTTATGACGAAAGTAGGTGTTGGCTATTGCCAACCCCTTACCAGCACAGATGTCCACCAAAGCACTACCATTCCCATCTACTTCCGCTGGCACACCCCACTGACCAACCACTCCATCCACTCGTACATTCCCGACTTTGCCATTCATGTCTCCAATCAACAGCACTCTCTCGCTCCTCTCAAACTTGTCCATACATGCTTCTACTCTCGCCCAAAACTCATCTTTCACTCTTGCCACTCGATCCTCTGTTGGAGCATATACACATACAATCGCCCATGCTTGTATACCTACTTTCATCCTCACCCATACAATCCTTGCACCCACTGTTCCATACTCTCTTATATTCTCCTTCCACTTCTTGCTTATCATCAGACATACTCCCTCTCTTGCCCTCTCATTCTCACTGACTCCCGCACATATACCTACACCGTATTCCCATTCTCTCATCCTTTCACCTTTCCATTTAGTTTCAGTCAATCCACATATATCCACTTTTGCATCCTCAAGCACCTGGACAATCTCTCTCTCTTTCACTTCATCATTCACTCCTCTCACATTCCACGTTCCTACTCTCAGAATGTCCTTTGTCCGTTCCTTAGTCGTCAATGTATGGTCCGTCCGGGTCCGAGGCGCTTTATTTGCTTTTTTAGTTAGTTCTTTTTACGGGGTGGGGCACTAACCCACCACCAACCCTTTTAGTCGCCTCGTACGACAAGCAGGGATACTGGGGGAGTATTCTTGAAACCCCCCTACCCCCAGGGAGGCACTAAATATTGCGAGGATTCGAACCAGCGCTTGCAACTGCCTGAGTACATCAGCTTACCATAATCATAACTTAGTGAATAATAAGTAAAATCTGAATGGGTTGCAGTCTCGCTTGATTAGTTCTAGCTGCAGAACTGTTGAAGAAATTACTGATCAGTACAACGTATACACCCAAATGCATACGTTGTGCTACATGGTCCTGGTAACCCCTACATTAACAGGTGGTGGTAAAATAGTTGCCTTACACTGTGAGCGAGGCTAAGACGAAAAGGAGTGTGGGGCAAATAGGTAGAAGATACTGGGAAGCAGATCTGAGGCAATGAACGTTTCTCTCTCTCTCTCTCTCTCTCTCTCTCTCTCTCTCTCTCTCTCTCTCTCTCTCTCTCTCTCTCTCTCTCTCTCTCTCTCTCTCTCTCTCTCATTTTCTCAAGCTTAACCCATCTCAGATAGATAGAGACATACAGGATGATAGACGTTGTAGGAAAAAAAAAAATGAGCTACGGCATCTAATCCTTTCCATAGCACTTCTTCGTGATTAGTACCATATTCTAGTGTTACCGTATTGCTTTAACACAGCATTCATGATCCTGAGCTGGCAATTTTAAGCCAAGTTAGGGTAAAATGAGTATAGAAAATGTACGTATTGGACTGTCCTCAGCAATCACGTTTTAGGACACCGTGTATGTTGTGTTTGTTGGCCAGAGGATTATAGGAATTTTTTTATTATGTTTAAAGCTTATGAAATGGTTTATTCCTGGAAGTGACTGTAAATGTGTACTGCTTTGTATTTCAGAACGATGAGCTGGAGACCAAAAGAAAGAGGGCAAGACGACAAGGTAAGTGAGAGAGAGAGAGAGAGAGAGAGAGAGAGAGAGAATGATAAGGTGTAGTTAATTCATACACAGAACACAGGAGCATTTATTTTTTTACACCTTCAGTCCAATGAACACTTTTATATTTAGTCTTGCTGTCTGCAGGTGTTATTATTCGACACAGGAAAGATTTTAAACATGAGGTATCAGCTATATCCTTCATTAACCCCTTCACTACTAAAAATCTTCCCTAAACTGGATAAAGGCATCTGGAGAAAGCAAAAATATACAAAAATAACACGTAATCATACTGAAGGGAATTTTTAAAAGATACATTCATTTCTTTAATATCCATCTAAAGGCCTGGGATGACATATGGGGTAGGGGACGCCCAAGGTTAAGCTGACACTCTCCAGTTCATATGACCCCTTCAGTCTGACGATTTATTTTAACTTTCATTCTTGATACCACCAGAGTCTTTTATTCTGCTTAGAGGAGACTGGTCCATCATGAGGGATTATATGTAGCCTTAACCCTTACACTACTATGTCGCTCTACTAAGCTAAACAGAAAATAGAAATACTAAGATAGAAAACTGCGTCACCCAATGATTGGACTTAAGCCGCTGGACACCACCTGTATCCCTGCCAGTTTACATGACAACAACCTCCAACCATCTCTTGCATTAGGTCCTGCCAGGTTAGCGCCCTCGCTAGTCCGACCCGAGCCATTTATCAAACAACCAAAGCACTTATTAAATGATTTCATGTGTGTGTGTGTGTGTGTGTGTGTATATATATATATATATATATATATATATATATATATATATATATATATATATCCATCATCCAATTCTACGTTGTCCCATGAGGAGCGTAGAAGCCCGGGGCTAGGCAATTTGGTCCTGACATTTAAGATGAGAGTGACCTGCCTCACTCATCCGTGAGTGGTATTACATGAGCAATAACCCCAACCACCCCATGGATATAACCCTTCACCGGCTCAATCCGGTTGGAGTGATGTAATTACCCACTAAAAAACCAGGTGCCATAATTTGGTTATACGGTTACCATCCAGCGTAGTAAAAGGTTTCCTGGTGTACAGGAAACCATTAGCCTTGTCACTCAGTGTAGAGTCACCCATAGGCAGAAGGAAGACGAAAGAATGAAAGACAAACGAGGGAGTATAAAGTTACCCGTAGACAGAAGGACGAGGAAAGAATGAAGTAAAGAAAGACAGAAGAGGAAGGAGAAATGGAGAGAGGAGAGGAAAGGGCAGACATCCGAGAGCAGCACTACATCGAGTGAGTGGATGGTGAGCGCCCCCACCTACCACAAACCTTTATATATATGTGTGTGTGTGTGTGTGTGTGTGTGTGTGTGTGTGTGTGTGTGTGTGTATGTATATTTTGTATATATATGTATTTATGAATAGCACAAAATCTAAAATAATCTCATTTCCAAAAGGTCATTGAGTAACAAAGTTTACATAGCGTATACGCATAACTTCGGCTCGCCTCGTCTAAAATTTTCACGATGAGACGATAAAAACCAGGGGTTCCCAACCTTTATTTACCCATTACCCCATTTTCCACACCTCCCTTCACTCATTACCCCTCATTGCTTATGTTTCCACAATTGCATTTTAGCTGCTTAACATTTTGATGCCTAGATTTTAGTTTGAATGTAGGACTTAATTAAAGGTTAGGCTAAAACCAAGAGAGTTATTGCAAGGAGTAATTTATTTTTATTATTAACACTGATACCAAATAAACATGACTTTAAACATTCATCTCTGAATTTTAGTATAGGTCTGAAAGTCTATCGCATAACTTTGAGTATGATTTTTAGATTTTTTTTTTTGTTACCTCCCCCATTACCCTTCACAAAAGACCAAATTACCCCACTTGGGGTAATTTACCCCAGGTTGGGAACCCCTGATGTAAACGATATACAGTATACAGTATACAGTATTAGTTTTTATTATCTGCAGGTACCAGGAATAAAATGTGATCAAATAATCCAACAGGATGAAGAGAAATCTAAGCTCAATATCTCTAACTGCAAAGAAAACTCTCTGAACGTAGCACTAGTGCATAAAACCAGTAAAGTGCGCTTAATGAGCGCGTGACGAGCGAGCGAGCGCCATGTTATCACAGTTTCCCACTGATGTATTATTTCTTCATGATGGTAACTGGGCAATGAAAAATGTACTGGAACGAAAGACATTCACACACACACACACACACACACACACACACACACACACACACACACGAGATTCCAAAGGATTCCTATGCCGTAATGGATGAGTTTTTAACTGATGAAACTTTTTGGATGATTGTATCACATGCGTAAAATATTTCAACTCTACTTCACACAGGAGTAAAGTTATTAGTTTTTGCTTAGTGTGATGGTCTGGCCGGGCCGGGTCGGGCCGGGCCGCTCATTACCAAACTTAACTGAGAGTAAACATTGCACGCTGGTAATAAAAGTATCTGAAACGTAATTCGTACTAAATTAGCTGGTCCTGTGAAAAAGATGGCGTCTTGTTCAAATATGTTCTTGTTACTGCCGAAAGGTCTCAACATTTGGTGATAGGTAAAAATGCATCATAAAAGACGCCATCATAGTTCACTGTTTAATATTTCATTCTTCCTGCAGCGAAGGATGAGGCGCAGACCACAAGACTGGCGTGCGGTGTGTACTACAAATACTTCCTCAAAATGCAAGAGAGCAAGCAAGGCCCATCCATTGCTAAGCAGTCCACCGAGTCCTGCTCTAAAGGTAGGGCACATGTGGGAGAAATACTTTGTGTGTGTGTGTGTGTGTGTGTGTGTGTGTGTGTGTGTGTGTGTGTGTGTGTGTGTGTGTGTGTGTGTGTGTGTGTGTGTGACCTATTGCTTTTATAGAACAATAAATGAAAGATTAAGGTCATATGGCAAGGTCAGCTCGAACAAATTTTATCGATGAAAACTAAGCGCTGTATTGGTCGGTGTTAAGGGAAGGAGGTTATTCGATTCTGAAAACAATCTGCCAAAGGAAAAGGCTGTACGGCTGGGTCAACGGGTCGATCATTAAGTCAGTTTATATGAGGACCAAACTTGGTGGAAGGGTTGAAGATCAGTAAAGGATGAAAAGATCTGAGTATAAAGCATCATAGGCAAGGTCACAGTACGGTGGGTTCAGACAGTATTGATCCATTGTGAACGAAACTTGGTGGGAAGGTTGAGAGCCAAAGATGAAATAATTTTGTTTCAGATGCATCAGGTTGGATGTCAAGATCAAAGTCAAATTTTCAGCCCTTAAACAATTTGCAGATGCTCCTTATTTTTTTTCCTATCATCACGCAATTGTATTCAACTTAGTAACGGAACTTAAAACAATCTCCATAAATCTCTTTAGTGGTGATGCATTTTTTAAAATCTATTTGCTTATTTATATATTTCCAAACTTCTTTCTTATTCTGATGGGACATAAATAGCTTTCATTAGAACCTTCTTTACCAGGGGACTCTCCTAAAGTGAAATTAATCATCTATCTGTCTATCTATCTATAGCCCGACGCCCTAATCCCGCAAAGGGTGGCCGCAGACAACACGCCTCTAAGTCGCTCTGTCACCCACCATTTGACTACCCTCCCCCCAACTCACCCCCCCCTCCCTCATATACCTCTCAACTCCATCCCTCCACCTCATCCTCGGTCTACCCCTCCCTCTCCCTCCCTCCACCTCACCTACATACACCCTCTTAGTCAGTCTTTCATTCTTCATTCTCTCCACATGTCCAAACCACCTCAGTGTATTTCTCCTAATCTTCTCAACCACATCCACATCCACCTCACAACGTTCCTTCACTTCTTCATTCGTCAACCTGTCCCTCCACGTCACTCCACATGCTCCTCTCAAGTAGCTCATGTCCACTGCTCTCACTCGTGACTTGTAATCTGCAGGTAAAAATAATATACTAAAATTACGTCATCGGATTCAAGGGGTTAACTTCTTTACCGTAATAGGTGAAGAGGGACGCCTTCATGTGGCGGCACTGATATAACCAGACGACTTCACTTCCTTATAACCCCAGAAGGAGGGGGAGGGGGGTGCGAATCCTGGTGTCTGGCTATGCAAACGTTCCTTATCCCTCTCTTTATAACCCCAGAGGGAGAGGGAGGGGGTTGAATCCTGGTGTGGGCAGCTGGCTTCACTCAGCTCAGGTGTCCATCCATCCATTGTGGGTTGGTCAGGTTTAATGAGTTACCTAGGGGAGACAGCTGTGGTGATCTTGATGTAGTGGCCTTGTATCCCAAGATAGTGAGTGAATAACCCACTACAGGCTCAAAAGCGTATGTTACGGAGATGAGCACCACGGGTAAACTTCACATGGCGTATGCCCCCACCATTACCTGTTACCTGTATGTGTGTCTTCCTCTACAGATGACTACAAGGAGAAGCTGCGATTCAACCCGCTGTGTGGAGTGGAAGTCGTCTGTGACAACTTCGGCTGCTTTGATGCCCATCTTAATGGTATGTGTCATAGTCTATAGTGAGTCTGTTTTCACATGACGAAACTGAGCCACTGCCACAAACCCAATGCTAAGTCGTCTGTCTGTACCCAAGGCCATCATCTTGGAAGGGGTGGTCACAAATAAATTGTCCCCATGTCACCATGTCACCCTGTCCTGTGCCATCAGGTTTGACTCTCCAAATCACACACTCCTTTCTCATTCACCTCTGCACCCCATCCCTCGAACTCATCCTCAGTCTCTCCCTCCCCTACCCCCACCTCACTCATATATACTCTTCTAGTCAGTCTTTCACTCTCCATTCTCTACTGACAACAGTTGACTAAGTCGTGGTTGCATGAAATTCCATAACCCCATGTTCTGTGAGTGATGACTCTCTTCAGTTATTGATCAAATCGCCCGTCCACGTAGCGAAACTTGGCCATGAAATGAGATGAAAAGGGTTAGGGATCTTGATCAAATTAACACAAACGTGCTTAACAATAAAGGGTAACCAGTGGTGTATTGGTTAGCACATATAGCCTCCAACTGGACAAACTCGAGTTGGATTCCCAGGCTGGTTAGTCTCTTGGAAAAAGATTGTTTCCGCTGTGACTGTTCATCCACCAGGACAACTGGGGAACTAGATGTAAATCTGCCTGTGTCATGTATTCTAAGGGAAGGCTGTAACATGGCAAAATATTGTCTGCCTGCCTTATTGATCCACGTGCAGTCGAATGGCAATTATCCTAAACCTCCTCGTGCTAACAATTCAGACAACCCCAACAATCCAATGACATATTTTGTCCTTACAACCCCCATGCAGTTTCACTTTGATTATTTCGACTCCAATCTGAAGTTATTACGAGCTAGGACGAAGCCCTCGCGAGTCTCTCTTTAAGTAGTGGCATTTTGTCACATATGAGCGGCCCGACCCGGCCCGGCCCAGCCCGACCGTAACGCATTTCAGAAACTTATATCTCAGCAACCACAGGGCCGATCACTGCGTGGTTTGCACCATACGATAGCCCAATTCTTTAAGACTTGTTTTTGTTGCATCACACCCAGGCGGTGCACGTGATACGTGACACGCGCCAAGTGCAGCACATCGAAAATCTTCAAAAGAGGGCCACAGGCCAGACAGTTTGTCGTAAAGGCATGAAACTTCGTAGGCAGATAGCCACCAATATGCTCTAGGCATCCTTGGGGTGTAAGGAGAAATTTCATGCTTTTGGATTTAAATGCCCTCGCTCGTACCTCGCCGACAAAGGCGTTTTACTGGTGTGTCCTCATCCAATCTAACTGAAAGCCCTAACTACGATGGTAAACCCTTATCCAGCCTAATCTGACTTATATTACTAAACCTAACTGAATTATAAAACTAGCTATACTTACACATCCTAATCTAAACTGTAAATCTAACTAATATATATTCATCTGTTCTAACTACAAACGTAACTAGACTGGTATATTGGCTTAACCTAACTATATCATCTTAAGTAGGTTGATATTCTCCGATTATATTTAATATAACTACCATGTCTTGATCAGACCTAATAATCTTCCATGATTTTTTTATATTTTTTACCAGATTTATTATAACATCCTGATCCAGCCTAATATAACTGATATGTTCTCATCTAACCTAGTTATCTAACTAGGCTTACATGCTATTATCTCGATTAGATATGACGTCTGTCCTAACCCAACCTAATATGATTGTTATGTCCACATCTAACCTAATTTTCTAAACCTAAAGGAACTGATAATTTTCTAAACCTAAAGGAACTGACAGTTTTCTAAACCTAAATGAACTGATAATTTTCTAAACCTAAACGAACTGATAATTTTCTAAACCTAAAGGAACTGATAGGCCCTGATCCTGTAATTACACTGGCTCATCCTGATCCAAACTAACTCTTATAAACTACAGTAACTGGACCTATATATCCTGATTCATCTGTACTGTATTGCTCATGTAACTGTACAGATATGGCAGGGAACACGGCCCGTCAGAGGGGATTTTTTTTTTTTTTTTTTTTTTTTACTTGTCCGACTCTGGGCAAAGGCTTCAGGGCCTATTCCCAAGTCCCAGTAGTCCTCCTATGGGCCAAGTAGTCCTCCTACATCTCCACATGTCACCACTTCGGCGCTAACACCCACCATCCATATTGAATACATGCTAGGGCTGTCTCACACAGGACTGGTGTTGGTATTAGCGGGGGGACTTTTATGACATGTCGGCGTGTCATCTGGTAGATCAGAAAAGTCTGTTTTTTGTGAAATTCAATTCCTTAAACTGTTCCATACCCCAGCCTTGATTCAAATCTGGGTCCATTAGGACTGCAGGCCGCCTCTCTACCGATTCTGTCACCGCCTCTCCCCAAAATAAGAACTTTCGGGTCCAAATGGCACCAGGAAAGCCAGAAACGAATTTGCTAATAACTTTCAATAAGTGATAATTATGTAAACTAGATCTACTTAAATTTATTGTCACACACAAGGACGAGAAAAAAGGTATAAGTTTTCTTTTCTTTTTTTTTTTCTTTTTTTTTTTCAAAGGGGAAGGGAAGGGGGCACTGTGCTAAATATTATCAACCCCTTCAGTCCATGGCATCGTTTTTCATATCATCTCTGCTAAGGTCAGCCGACGTCTTTCAGCTTAGAGGAGACTTTTGGCACTGCAGGGAGTAGGGAAGGTTTATTTTTGGACACGGTTGCCTATTATCGTTTTGTAAGTGATTTATGCAGAATATGGTGATCTAAATAACCCACAAGGGGACAGCAAGGTGTACTAAGCAAAATCATTCGCTTAGGATGAGGTGTTAGGGAGCTTCCTTAACCAGCGAGAATACCCACCTCTATGTAACCCCTACGGTGCGAAAAATCTTATGTTTCAGAGAATTGTCCGATGAGACTGAACATAAAACGAAAATTACGTTCTCTGGCTGCAGTAGTTAAGAGAAGGAGAGAGATTAAACAAGAAATATTCCACCTTTGTGCATTGTATTTTTCCCTCCTTCGTGCGTTTCCTCTCGTTTTGTGGACCGTACCCCATCACATTCTTAGGTAGGAAAAATGCCATAATGATAATGACGATGATAATGATGATGGTTATTCTTCCTCATGCGAATATTCTTTGTTTTCTGGACCCTAGCTCACTTCATTCTTAGATGCGAGAAAAGAGATGATGATGATGATGATGATGGTGATGATGATGATTTTCTTCTTCTTGTGCTTTTGCATTCCTTTTTTTTTTTTTTCTGGGATCTACATCACCCCGTCGATTCGTGGGGGATGATTATGATAATCATGATGATAATGATAATGATATGTATTCCTTTTCAGTTTTCATGGAAACGACAAAATTTAACTCTAATACAAATACAACGATGGTGTGCCCTTCTTGTTCTAAGAAATGCTGGAGGAAGAAATGTGAGTATTACTGTGGCGTGTACAGTAAAAGACAAAAGTCGTGTCCCGGTTTTGTCTGAAGATCAAGTGTAACTTTTAAATCATTATAAGAGCTCTACCACAATTACATATTCGTGGTTGGCTAGCCTGACGTCCTCAAGCTTCGTATCTGCTGCTTATGAGATGACAGTATAAACGAACCCAGGAAGTACCGAAGCCTTAACATCCACTTGCGAAAATTACTGCGTCCGAGAGACGAACTGTGAACCATATTCGATCTGGTGATGACTACCACGCTGTTAAATATTACAAAACGTAAAGCAAACCTTGCTACGGAGAGGGCAAAATTATTTGAATTGATTAATTTGTTACGCCCGAAGGCAACAAATCTAGTACAGTGCCATGTGGCCATACGTGAGCTGAGTACAGAGGAACTCGTGCCACGCAGGACACGCTGACGAGGTTTTGATTGTTTTGATTAATTTATTACACCCGAAGGTGGCAGACATAAAGTACAATTAGTTAACAATGATAGTACATGGGACTCGTGCCACGTAGGACACGCTATGTACTGTAGTCATCATGGAATCAAAATCCACCAAAGTGAGGATGACACATAAGAATAACATCTAGCAAGTCATTATCTGTTAACAGCAGTTTACAAGTGTCAATCAATGTGAGTCTTTGTGGTAAGAAGTTAACAACATGTGGACAGTGCAGGCAATAATGGTCCAGGGTGTTGGCATTGGGTGCGTCACACAGCCTACAGGAGGTGAAGTGAGGTGCGTCTTCCTGCCCTGCCACCTGCCAAACTGGTCGCCAGCCCAGTCGGAGACGTGCACATACCACATTACAGCGGCGAACCATAAGACCACTGCGACGATACCTGTGTGGATGAGTGAGAAAGTGATCATAATGCTGTATTGATACACTCGTGGCCCTCTCAGCATTGCTACGATGGCGGGTGGGGGAGCGGGCAGCCTGCTGTACCATCTTCTTGCAGCACAGAAGGGATGCAGTGGAAGTAGCAGCATCTGGCAGATGTAGATCGCAAGCAGCCTTCGCAAGTCGGTCAGCAGTGTCATTGGCCAGGAGATGGATGTGAGAGGGAATCCATAAAAAGTGCACCATTAGTGAGCTGGCATCAGCCATGGCTAGTAGCCGAAGGATTTGTGTGACTAGACGTTGATATGCTGGCTTGTGAGACGTGAGGGCCCGGAGAGCTGGCTGTGAGTCACAAATGATCAAGCCGTTATTCCTGGTCTGTGTAAGCAAAGTGACAGCATCCAGAAGTCCATGTAGTTCACAATATGTAGAACTTGATGAATTTGGGAGGCGGCGACCCGACCAGCCCTCTTGCGGGGGCTCTAAGCTGGGGGAGAAAACAGCACATCCTGCCCTGCCATCTCTCTGCAGGGAGCCGTCAGTATAGAGATGGTGGGCCAAACTGAGGGATGATGATAGGCTGGCTATGGTTTCCAGTGCACGTTGTTGTTGAAGCTGAGGCAGATCAGTCTTAGAGGCTGGGGTGTAGGAGACTGCTGGCACAGGAATCCTCCAGGGTGCAAGGCCAGTGTCCACGTCCTCTTCTACGATGTCAACATTAAGACTCTGAATATTGGAACTTATGGTACTGACCAGATTGCGTCCACCTTGGCGTAGCAGAGGTCGAGGCGCCGCTGGATCCAGGGAAGTCCTAATAGTGTGAGAGTAGTGGGGAGAAAGATGAGGAGAGTACAGACATTTAATGCTAAAATAGGTGACATTGGAATATATTCTATCAACGAGTGGTGGGAGATTGAGCTCGTGCTGCATATTGACAATTCTGGTGGAGTCAGGGCAGCCCAGGATGAGTCTCATTGCTTGATTCTGGAAGATTTCAAGAGGTCTTAAAGCTGTTCTGGAGAGCTGACATAATGCTGGGGAAAGATAATCTACCACCGAGCGGAGGAATGCAATGTATATGGTCCTGGCGACTGGGATAGATACTCCAGTAGAATAATTGGTCAGCCACTTTAAAGGAGTCAGGCGCCGCTGCAGTCGGACCAACAGATCTTGAACAACGGGATGCACCCGCTGTCGTGCTGGGATGGAAGGTGTAATCCGCACTGGTGCTCCCAAATAGAGATACTGCGTGCAGAGAGGTATGACATCATTCCCCATAGTGAATTCTGGCAGATTCCATGCAGGACGGGAGGAGAAGATTCTACTCTTATCCGAGGAGATGATGAGGCCACACGAGGAAGCTGAAACATGAAAGGAGTGAAGAAAGCGTTGCAAATGGTCCGGAGAACGTGAGTGAATACATATATCATCTGCGTAGCAAGTGATAGTGGTGTCACCGACAGCCGCTGACGAGGTATAACAAATTAACACCCACCAATGTGTGGATGACGCATGAGAATAACATCTAGGTTATCATCTTCCAACAAATGTTTACAAGTGTCCACTAATGTGAGTCCGTGTGGTATTAAATCAGAGACAAGTGGACACTGCAGGCAATAATGGTCAAGGATGTTGGCAATGGGTGCATCACACAGCTTACAGGAGGAGAGATGAGGTGCGTTGCCCACCCCAGCCGCCTGCCACACAGGTTGGTAGCACAGTCTGAGGCTGGCACACACCACGTTATGTCGACGAACCATAAGACCACTGCAACGATATCTTTGGGGATGAGATAGTGGTCATAATGTTGGATGGACGCACTGTGAGCCCTCTCAGCATTTCTACGGTGAAGAATAGGGGAGCGGGCTGCTCTGCTAATATCCGCTTGTAGCAAATGGGGGAGGCATTAGTTGCATCCATAGCGGCAGATCCAGTCCACAAGCAGTCCTTGCAAGGAGGTCAGCGGTGTTGTTGGCTGTGAGACCAATATGAGAGGGAATCCACAGAAAGTGCACCACCAGTGTACGAACGCTGGCAGTGGCCAATTGACGGAGTATCTGTGTAACGAGGTGTTGATATGCAGGCCTGTGAGAGGAGAGGGCATGGAGGGCCGGCTATGAGTCACAGATGATCAAGCCGCTGTTGTTCGTCCGTATTAATAAAATAACTGCATCCAGCAGTCCATGTAGTTCACAATATGTAGAGCCCGACGAGGTTGGCAGTCGACGGCCCAACC
The DNA here is from genome assembly GCF_032717465.1 of Coenobita brevimanus. Classification (NCBI taxonomy): domain Eukaryota; kingdom Metazoa; phylum Arthropoda; class Malacostraca; order Decapoda; family Coenobitidae; genus Coenobita; species Coenobita brevimanus. The sequence goes on from NC_137057.1 coordinate 44,650,756, forward strand.
AGCCCCCTTGAGATGGGACCAGACTTGGGGAAAATACAGCACAGCCAGCACTGCCATCCTCCTGCAGGGAGCCATCAGTGTAGATATGGTGGGCCGAAGGGAGGAAAGATGACAGCCTGGCGATGGTCTCCAAAGCTAGCTGTTCCTGAAGCTGAGGCAGGTCAGTCTTGGAGGCCAGAGTGTGAGATAGCAGGCACAGGGGTCTGTCAAGATGGAACGCCATAGTCCACCTCCTCAGCAAGCACCAGTACTTTGATGTTAAGCCGTCGGACGTTTGAACAAACAGTATTAACTAGTGTGTGGCTACCACTGCAAAGCAGAGGCCTTGGTGCAGTGGGATCAAGGGAAGTCCGAATGATGTGAGAGTAGTGGGGAGAAAGGTGAGGATAATGCAGGCACTTAACACTGAAGTATGTAACCATGGAGTATATTCTCTCAACAAGTGGTGGAAGGTTCAGTTCAAGTTGCATGTTGACAATTCTGGTAGAGCCAGGGCAGCCCAGGATGAGTCTCATTACTGTGTTTTGGACCTTCTCAAGAGGTTGTAAGGCTGTTCTGGAAAGTTGACAAAGAGCAGGGGAGAGATAATCAACAACTGATCAAATGAACGCTATGTATATGGTTCGTGCTACAGGAATAGACACCTAAGTAGCATAATTAGTGAGCCACTTTAGAGGTTTTAGGCGCTGCTGTAGCCAGGTCAGCAGATCCTGAACAATCAGATGCATGCGTGTTCTTGCAGGAATGGAGGGAGAAATCCGTACAGATGCCCTCAGATAAAGGTACTGTGTGCACAGAGGGATAACACAATCCCCGACAGAGAATACAGGCAGTGTTCTTGCTGGACGGGAAGTGATGATTCTACTCTTTTCTGGAGAGATAATGAGTCCGCATTTGGTAGCCGACTCGTGAAACAAGTGAAGGAAACGTTGCAGATCTGCAGGGGAATTTGAGTGATAAGGACCCAACCTTTTGGAGTACCAAGTTCAAAATCCTTAGCAGTGCTGTATGCACCCTTAAAAAGAACACAAGAGGACCTATTAGACAGGTAACCACATATCCATCACAGAAGGTTTCCCTTGACTCCAAAATCCACTAGCTGGTCAAGAATGATGTCCTTGTTGGCGCCATCAAATGTGCTCTTTAAATCAATGAAGGCCACTACACTGGTGGGGGATAGGAGGGTGCATAGCTCCATGAGGCAGTGATGTGTCCCTCGCTGTGGTAAGAAGCCGTACAGTCGGGGCGAGAGCTTGTCCTGCAGCCTAAACAAGAGTCTTGTGAGGAGGATGCGTTCCAGTACTTTACTGAAGCAGGAGGTGAGGGAGAGACGGCAAAACAACATGCCTTCAACTACTGGGAAGATGAGAGAGGACATGAGATACCTTTATTTAGGAAAACAGATGGTGCAAACATTCGGTGTATGCAGAACTGCGGAAAGGTGGATTAGGCGCTTTCGGGAGGAAAGCACAACGGACAGCATTCATCGTTCAGGCCACCCTAGTGTTACCGGGACCAAGCAATAATCACGACGATGGAAGGTAACACCTGTGAGCAGCGCTTATTCAGTAGGAGACGAACTGAACAAAGAATGAAGCACACGCATAATTGTGCGTTGACTTCGGTCTTCTGGGTTATGTGTTCGAACTCCAGGCTGTGGGATTCATTTCGCCACTCATAACAAAACATTCGATTATCATTATACTCTAACTGTCCTCATATGTAACAACGTTGTCTGATGACAGATAATGACAGTCAAAGCTTATAATTAGTTAACTACCAGCTTAAGCAAAGCAAAGTTAAATTAATAAAGAGGTATAACCAAAATCCGGACAAGAAAACTAATTGAATTGCAGTGTTCCTAACGTGGTATTAAAAAAGAGAACAGACAAAAACTGTAAAACTAGCAGTCGGACAAACACAGCTGTATGTATTTATTTCGCTTAGCCACCAAAAATATGCTCACATACACAGGCTCGTCACCTGGGGCAGATGGCAATCACGTCAGTGCTACCAATCGCCTGTATGACACAAAGCAGAACGCACCAAAATTTTAGCCTTTCAGCAAATGTGTTCACCAAATTTCAGGATACGACTTTTGTCTTTGTATACATCTTATTTCATTTTTCTAACATTAACCACTTCAGCCCGAGAACGCATAATATTAAATCTCTCTCTCTCTCTCTCTCTCTCTCTCTCTCTCTCTCTCTCTCTCTCTCTCTCTCTCTGTCAAAGTAGCAGAGTCGTCATGTTGCTTCTAAGTGAACCACACTGGGTGAATGGGTAGGTGTATGGGTTGGTGGGTGGGGGTAAATAGATTCACTGGAGAGTAAATCCATGGGGTAATCAGGTCCACATGGAAAAACAGGTCCGTGAGGGAATACGTTCTTGGGGGAAATGGGCCCAAGTGGAAACATGCGATTAGTTCCAATGAGTTAAATTTAAAAAAAAAATGTGGAAATTCGATGAAAATGAGCCAAAGGATAACGTAGGTCCATAGAGGTAAAATTGGTCCATCGATTTAGGCTGATGGTGGGAAATATGTTCATGGTTAAAATGGAACCATAGGAACATTGATGCATGAAGAGAAATAGGTCCATGGATCCTGATTAGATGGTTATGCCGAAGCTTCCTTACTGTGACGACCTAATAAGAATAGGTATCTAGTTTCTCTCTACTCTTGCTACTTTCAAAGGATTATATGCAAGTTAGGAAGGACTTCTATTAATTAAGTGTAATGTAGGCTTTATTATTTAACTTACTGAATTCGAAAAATGAGTAAAACAGAGTAAAACCATCTGCAGACAGGAAGAGTGAATCATAATAATAACATAGTAGTAGTGAAGGGACCAACCCTTTCAGTCTTAGGACATATTTTTTGTTTTATTCCTACTTCCACTAAAAAAATTTATTTGGCTGTGGGATGATCTTTCGTAATGGGAATAAATTTAGCTTAGGTTATTCTGGCTACCTCTAGATGATTTATGCAGCTCGGAAATTCCTTCTGTTACTAAAGGGACTGCAGTTAGTAAAGTTGTTGTGCCTGCGCGTGTGTGTGTGTGTGGGAGGGGGGGAAGTTGTTGTGCCTCTGTTTGTGTGTGTGTGGGAGGGGGGGAAGTTGGTGTGCCTCTGTTTGTGTGTGTGTGGGAGGGGGGGAAGTTGGTGTGCCTCTGTTTGTGTGTGTGTGGGAGGGGGGGAAGTTGGTGTGCCTCTGTTTGTGTGTGTGTGGGAGGGGGGGAAGTTGTTGTGCCTTTGTGTGTGTGGGGGGGGGTAGTAAAAGTTGTTGTGCCTGTTTGTGTGGGGGGGAGGGGTAGTAAAAGTTGCTGTGCCTCTGCGTGTGTGTGGTGATGGGGTTGTAAAGTTGTTGGGCCTCTGTGTGTGTGTGGGGGGGTAATAAAAGTTGCTGTGCCTGTGTGTGTGGGGGGAGATTGAGGAAAACCTGTAAATTGTGTGTGTGTGTGTGTGTGTGTGTGTGTGTGTGTGGAGGGGGTAAAGATGTGTGTAATTCACCGGGTCGGTCAGGATCACTTGATGGTCGTGATCGTCAGCTTTTACCCTCTCGGAAAGGAGCTGAGAGCTCATATAGTCCGATCTAAGGGCAAGGCTGTGACCTTCACACACGCACACACCCGTCCCCTTGCTCAAGGTGGACAGTAACCACCCACTTCGTCAGTGAAACTTTTCGCAACCTGAGCGAGGCTCGAACTCCCGTCCACCAGTTGGCAAGCGAGAACGTTACCACTGTGTGTGTGTGTGTGTGTGTGTGTGGAGGCGGTTAATAAAAGCTGCTGTGCCTCCTTGTGAGTAGGGGAAGTAGTAAACGTTTCTATCCCTGTGTGTGTATGTGGGAAGGAGGGGAGGAGAAGAAGTGGGCAGACCTTATTGAGTAACGCCACGAGTTTCAGTGCCTCCCATTGGCTGATCATGAACTGGGAGGAGCCACGGAATATGACGCCGTGGGTAATGATACATCCCATTGGTTTGTTATGATACTGGGCGGAGCTTAGAGGAGTGACGTCACATGGTTTGGCACCTCCCATTGTCTAGCCTGGTGGAAGAGGAGTATGTAGGACACGTGTGGGCGCGATAACGTTTACTAGCTGACCTCATACGCAGTACCTACCTAACGCCTTCCTGCGGTGGCACTGATATGACTGGGCTGTGGAGCTGCCTGGGTATACAAAACGTCCCTTACTCCCATCTCTGTCCCGTAAGAGAATGGTGGACTTTAGAATGTCAGATTCATCCTGCAGTCCACTGGGTTCATGTTCAAGTGAGCCTGGCCTTGCAACTACTGCCACTTCTATAATTACTACTACTACTACTACTACTACTACTACTACTTCTACCACTATTACTACTATATACTACTATTACTGCTACTTTTACTACTACCTTAACTACTACTATTACTACTACTTTTACCACTACCTTTACTACTACTACTACTAGTACAACTACTACTACTACTACCGTCAATAAACTCCATCTCAAACCTAGCGCTTTTCTGTCTCAAGTCACATAGCAGTACAAATAAGGACCTTAATATAAATCGCTTGCTGTGTATCATACAATAAGGGATGATTGTGATTAGGTAAATACTGAGTCTCTATTGTGATGAACCTCGCGCTGTTGATTGGAATTCGATCCCTATTTAAACTGTTACTGGTGGCTTCGTAGCATCATTTCTTAGTTATTTATTTTGCCTGGTTCATATTTTCCCATAATCCTGGACATCACTGACGGGAAATATGTTAATTCAAGAAACATATAAAACGCATGGAAGGGAATATCCGAGTGTAATATGCATAATAAATCACTACTACGAAGCCTCCAGTGACTCCTAGAATACAGCACTTAATCTTAATTCTTCTTCTATCCAAAACTCGCCAGGGTTCGATTCCTGGGCGAAGGGGAAGTTAAGCCCAGATCAGGTGGTGGAATTATTCTCCAAAAGTCGTACCCCAGACTTCTCAGACATCATGGGCACCTTCTCACCCTCCCCACTGGACCTGGACGACTACGGTGTACCTGCCAAGTATTTTATCAGGGCCTGCAGTTATGACCAGAGCGCATGTTCACACGAGTAAGTTACCAGATAGCACGTTCACACCAGTAAGCTTTTTGTTATGACCAGAAAGTATGTTCTCACCAGTAAGCTTTTTGTTATGACCAGAAAGCATGTTCATACCAGTAAGTATTAATTTTGATCAGAAAGCTTATTCGCACCAGTACGTATGAGCAGTTCTGCTGTCGGGCCCTGCTGCTGATGTCACTGATTGCATTGCGCAGTTGACCCTTGTGCGGTGTGGTGCGGTGAGGATCTGTCCGTTCTCCCCTTTGGGGCTAAGATGCGAATGAATGTGTTTGAATGGATGAGTAAATGGGGAGTGTGTCGTCCTGTCTCGGCTACCTCCCTTTCCTTGGGGGAAGCAGCCTCGGTATATAGATAGATAGATAGACAGACGTATGAGCATTTAGTTAAAACCAGAAAGCATGTTCACGCTAGTAAATCTTTAGTTACGACCAGAAAGCATGTTCATACCAGTGTTTATTCATTTGGCATCAGTAAGTAATCGTATATTACCTGAATGCTTGTCCACACCAGTAGGTATTTACTCTTTTGTATGTTCATATAGTCAACCTACTCGTATGGTAACGGTAGAAATAAAAGTGTAGATTTCTTTCGTTGCGACCGTGAATAGGGTTACAGTGCCATACTATTATTTTCCCATATTAGAAGTTAGTTCTGATACTTCTGCTATCCTGCTTACATGAGTAACTTTAGGTAACTGATGATCTCTGATGCAGTGGTTCTTTTTTTTTCATGCTCTATTAATGGGCTGCGTGGGTCCACCCCAGTCTGTCCGCACGTGCCACATCCCTCATTCATTCACCAACAGCCATGGGGTCACGACATTGCCCCTTTTCTCCTGAATCACCCCCACCCCCCTTCCCAATGCTCCCAACCAGATGCCCAGTGCGAGGTTGGCCTGTGTATGCGAGAGTGCTTCCGGGCCCACCACACCTCCGAACGCATCTGAGTGTCAGGAAATACTGCCAATATGTATACATAGTATTACAGGGTATTTATTGTGTAAGTTATTGTATAATTACTGTAACGGTGAGTATGGAGAAAATGTGTGACGGTTCAGTGTGATACATTAGAGAAAGTGGATGACGCTTGCTACAAAGTTATTGTGGTTAGTTTTAGTTATAAGAACAAAGAAAAATACTGACAAAAACAGAAAATTACCTTGAAAGATAATAACTAGTAATAAGTGATAAAATAATAAGTGAATATGCGACTAATTTCGAAGAAGTCAAGTGCTTCTCTTTTTCCTGCATGTGGCAACTCTGCTTAAACATAAGTTACATCCATACCTCATAAGTGACCTCGTAATAAGCGATAATAATAAGTGATAAATTTAGTGAAAAACGTTAATAATTATAAGGAAAGTGTAGTGGTCACCTCATTTACTGTTAAGTTTACGTGGCATATGTACTGTAGCTCAAAGTGTAGCCCTTGTGATTTTTGCCAATGTCCATACCACAGTACAGAATTACAAGGGACCATAGCACTGAAATTTAGTGAATAACTTGTGCCTTCCTGTTACAAAATCTGGGAGTCACCTCCTCTATTTCCCGCACGTGGTGTGGCAGACACAGGTAACGCTGTATTTCACCGACTTGGGTGGCAAATACACCTCTTCAGCATGCTCTCCCTCTGTCCTTAGACCACCAACGGACCTCGAATTTCTCTCAAAGGTTAGTGGAAAGATTAAAATTTGTCTTACTAAAATATAAACATGTTTGGTTAAGTACAGTCAGACCTCGGTATACAACAGTGTGGTATACGATAAAGCGATAGAGCGATGAAAAGAAAGTTAAACCCAGTTTGGCAAAAACGAAGTCGAAATTCACGTATATGATATTTGTGGTGATTGCATACAACAATCCTGTGCGTTCACGGTGCCTCCCGCTCATGCTGACAGTCAGACGTTTGAGCCAAGATGGCCACCCAGTGTTTACATCCACTGTGATCGCCTCCCTTTCTTTCTGTTTCGTGCTTGAAAGTCCATTGAATCACCGCTGTTATCGCCAGATAACAGTTAAGTGCGCAACAAATAGTGCAGTGTCCGATGTTAAGTGAAGTGATAACTTTTTAGTGTTAAATAGTGAACCTGACTTGGAAATCATGTCTGGCAAGGATGCTACCCCTAGTGGAAAGTGTGGTGCTGCTGAGGGGCGCCAAGGACAAGCCTAGAAGGGTAAGAGTTTTTGTGGTTTTAGGTTACATGGTCCTCCCTATCCCCACTGAACCCATGGTATATCAACCTTGGTATACAATATATCGTCATGCGATTTTTCACTTGACATAACCCCATGTGTTTTACCTGATATTGGCTGTATGGCCGTTCAGTGCACAGAACCAGTGCTCCCTTGCACTGGACAGCATCTCACTACACTGAGGCGCGAGGGAAAGTGGAGTCTGGTTCCTGGGTGAACGCCACCTTGCATCTGTCCACCCAATCACTCTGATAACATGGGGTTACTGGGCCAATATCGGCTCATTCCGGATTAGTGTCAGTACCGCCGGGTTGCGGCAAATTGCATGTGACCTGCAGTGGCTTAATACACACAGTGCTCTTCCAGTCCAATTCTGGAAACCAGAATTGAAGCAGAATATTGTTGCCAATGCTAGCACATACCTGAACTGGATCTGTATAGTCAAACCCTTATCGCACTATTTCCAGCTGTTTAATGTTTGCCTATGTATAAATTTTACAATTTTTAAGTTAATTTTAGGTAGAGAAATTGAAACAAAAAAGGGCTAGTCGATCGATGATCTTACAGATTCTATTGTTACTTGAAAATTAGAAAATTATGCCTTGTATTATATCTTTTCTAAATAACAATTGAGTATGTATTATTATTATTATTATTATTATTATTATTATTATTATTATTATTATCCGAAACAGTGAATTTGCACTGGATTTTCCCCTTATTTTTCTTACTTTTCTTCCACTGCCCGCAGTGCCACTGATGTCTATCTTCCCGATATTTGCAGGGCAAATTACACTCTTTACACTAAATCTGACTTGGCAAAACTCCATGTTTTCTTAGTAGTTCAACAGATGCTTCGTTATTACTGTGGTGAAGTACTGTAAATATTGATTTTGTGTAGTTTGTACATTTTTGCCCCTTCTTATGCTAAACCTGTTTTTATTATTATTATTATTATTATTATTAATACTTTAAACAATTTGGTTCCTATACAGGTCTTGCAGGCTGTCCAGTAGAATTATGTGTGCAATATATACCAGACATGCTATAACAAAGAACCAAAAGTTATAAACTGCAGATGTTTGAGAGCCGCAAGACGTAAACAGACTTATCACAAACTTTTTCCAACCTGCAAAACCACCTTTCAATCAGCTTGTATTGTGCTGAATATCACTAATCAACAAAGACATGAATGATGTTCAGCTCAGTTCAAGGTAATTCAAAGGTGGTCTCTCAACTTGTATAGAGAGAAGAAACCCGGATATGCAGTTTTGCCTTTAATGGTCTGATACATAACCAGTGCTGGCTAACAGATGGCTCTGTAATGGTTATGAATAGGTCTGATACAGCAGTACATATTTACATGAATCGACACGTACCCAGCAAACACTGAAATGACGGGCCAGCACTGGTATGTAACGGAACTAAGGGAAAACGGCAACCATGCACTGGACCGATTCCTGGCCATAATATTCTGTTTGTATCGGGCCAGCTGGTGTTAATGTGTTGGCCCGATATATAAATAAAACTTTTTCTCGACACTTGGGTGAAACGGCAACCATACATTGGACCGATTCGTGGCAGTAATGGTTTTATCTCTCTCTCTCTCTCTCTCTCTCTCTCTCTCTCTCTCTCTCTCTCTCTCTCTCTCTATATATATATATATATATATATATATATATATATATATATATATATATATATATATATATATATATATATATATATATATATATATATATATATATATAAATATATATATATATATATATCTATCTATCTATATATATATATATATATATATATATATATATATATATATAATGGGCCTATTGGTGTAAAACATGTATTGGACAGATATATAAATATAACTTTTTTCGAATACAGGGTCAAGAATGGTAATAAAATGTTGGCTCAATCTATGTATTGCTGATCACGCCAATAAAGCAGCTATCAACTGAGTGATATCATTATACATCATCCATCACAGATCATTTTCATATATTGGATAATTGAAATATATTTTATATAAGAGAGAAATTTCGACAGAGACGGAAGTTTTCCACAGGCAAGTGTTTTGTTATAAAAAGAAAGTCTTATTTTTGGTAATGTTTTTGTGGAACTGAACTTGTTTTCAGCTTACTAGATCATAATTGATAATATTAATGTTAAAGGAGCATTGGTAATCGCACAAAATATATGCAATATGGTCAATAAAAAGGTTAGACTTGCATTGTTAACTGTGACGGTCATCCGCGGTTCAGTGGTAAGATGCACATAGGCCTATCTGATGTGTTGGAGGCGAGGGTTCGAGTCCCACACCAGGCAGCTAATTTAATTTGCATCAGTTCAGACATTCCATCACTTGACAGCAAATTCGGGACAGACGGAGATACTGAGCTGGCAACATAGTGTGTATTCATAGATGTATGTAACTTGGGAAAGGTAGAGTCCATCCAGTAAATCAGGTGTACAGTAGGTGTTGTGGACTGTACGGTAGGCATTCAGAGGACAAAAGTTCTAATCCTGTTTTTTTTTTTTTTTTTTTTTTTTTTTTTTTACCAGCATTTAAAGGATAAAAGTTCACAATATTATTCCCTCAAAGGAAGAAAAAGTAAATTTCAAGATATGTTAATTTCGAGCCATCCAGACACACTTGCTTGTAAATTAGCCCGAATACTTACACCCGATTCAGATTTGATTACTGGCTTCCGATACAGACATGATGTTGGGCCAGAACATAACAGAATCTGAAACTATGTGCAAATGGTTGTCGGCACTTGCACTGGGATGATTCAGGTCACCTGGCTTGCCTGTACCATTCCAGCACCACGTGCCATCACAAGCCAACATCGGTACAGTTCTGATCCAACACAATCATGTTTGCTGGGTAACTAGGGCACCATAGTAGACTCCACGTCACCCCGAGATCTGGTTGCTCTGTAAAGTTATATTTACATGTAAACATTAGTCTACAGTGTCTTAAAAAAAACAAAACGAATTATAAATCTGAGAGTTTGATTATAGTTCTAGTATGTGTTAAACATGATTCATTCAATATTATACATCACGATATGTGTTTAAAAGGTTTTAAATATAAATGTTTGATGTTATATTGAATTGTTCTTTTATTTTACATGGTTTCATGTTTCCTTACTTTGGAACCACTATAGTTCCATGGCTTGGAATCAAATTAAACAATTTGAAGTAAAGTTTTATAGCTATGAATCATGTTTGAGAAACTGAATTCAATTGCACAACTTTAGAATATGTTTGGAAAATTGAATTTATTTGTACAACTTTAAATTCAGTATAACAAATGAAATTCAGCCATATATCTTTGAATTATATTCAGTGTTATAAGTTCTGCAGCAGACTACAATATATACATTTTTTATAGTTGCCTGCTATAGCATTTTTACATGTTATTTGTGTAGGCGAAGCTATGACATTATGTAATGACAGAAAGGACACCGAAGATAATAAAACCTGTAGCCTGCATATTAAGTCACTAAAGAACAAGTAACTCACTACCCGCTTTAGCTCAAGAAAATGCAACCATTTATTAATAAGCAAATGATCGTTACTCTAATTGCAACTAGGACACGTTTTTGTAATTTCTAATTGATTCTGGTACTGCAAGACAGATGACAGGTATGTTGATAAGTAATTGAGTATCAGGTTTTATTAGGATAGGATATTAACTGAAATATTACGAATTGTGGCCTTATAATTACGTCCCTTCCTCCTTATACAACCATGGACACTTCCTCCCCACCTCACTAACTGTAGTGTCCTTCATCTTCGAGTAACCTTACAATAGTAGGTGTTGTAATGAGTATTTAAAATGAATCTGACGTATATAACAGTGTGATATGAATATGATACATTTGCTTCTTTCAAAGAATAATGCTAATGCAACACAAGTTCGCTGTCCGGGTTAAGGGTCGAAATGTTTTCAATACCGTGAAGTGAACAGTGTGCTTCACTTTCTTTCAGCACCTCTTGTTTCACTAGCATTATTACTTTCATAAGAATTCACTACAGGTTTGACAGATATTACTGGGTAGTATGTGTTATCATACTTCATAGTCCTAGCATTAATAACTCTGACCACTGACTATGGAAATCTGCGACAAAATTTCGCGAAGATGCGTCGTTGTCGACGTATATCCTTCCCAATGGTCTACTGGTATATAATGATTGATTACATTTGGTCATAATATAATTATTTAGGTAACTACATTGATATACTTGTCCTCGCAGTACTGATAAAATACTAGATTTCGGCACCATTAATACGAAACTATCAATGTCTTACACCAGCCAATCACCATCACTCTTTCATACCTTAAAGATGCAGTGGAGAGTCCCCCAGCCCCAAACCCCAGCCCCCCATATGGGATGCCAAACGCTGCCAATCGAGTCGAGAGACTTTTGTTCGGAATTGTACATTACATCAAACTTTGTGGAACGGTTGAGGATAAGGCAGAAGTGAAGGTATATTATTTTGAACATACATCAAAGGTTAAGGCCACAGGAGAGTCAAATGCTAAGGTCACTGGGCAAGGTCAACCTAGTTTTAATCTGATTTGACCCAAAATTGATGGAAAAGTAAAGGTCAGGCAAGAACGAAGAGATTTAAGATTGACAACACTCAGTCAAGGTCAGTGTCAGAAAGCAAGGTCAGAGTCCAACCCGTTTGTCTGTGTAGAGAAAATAACTAAAGGAGTGTTGATCTGATCTGCACTCAGCTTGGTGGATGAGTTGAAATTACCCGGAAGGTGTAGCCTAGACCAAACATTGTGGAAGGGTCCATGTTAAAAGGAAGATAACAAGGCTCGATTTTGAGGGAGAGGGAGGCCAAGGATGAGATGGAGGGATGGAGTGGAGAGGTATGTGAAAGAGGGGGGGGGGTGAGCTGGGAGCAGGGCAGTGAAAAGGCCGAGGATAGGGCGACATGGAGGCGATATGTTTGTGGCTACCCCTTACGGGATTAAGGCGTCTGAAAATAGATAGATAGATAAATATTGTAGATAGATTTTGATAACAGAGGTCAAGGTCACAGGGAAAGATCAAAAGTCAAGGTCGTTGCACAAAGTCAACTCAAACGGATTTTATTTTATCTGAACCGAAGATGGTGGAAGGGTTCAGGGTCAGGCAAGACTAAAGTAATTCGATTTAGAGTAATCTGTCCAAGGTCAAGGTCACATGGCCAAGGCAAATATTCGGCACTTAGACTGTCGGTGATTGCGGGTGTTGTGCTCTTTCGGTGTTTATTATTATTAGCTTTAGTAGTAGTAGTAGTAGTAGTAGTAGTGTTGCTGTTGTTATTCACGGTGGTAGTAGCAGTAGTAGTAGTAGTAGTAGTTTAGGGGCGAATCCCATCAGAGTATAGTGAAATTTCCGTTTATATTACATACAGGATAAGGCAAAATTTCCAGCATTATTTTTTCAAACACATAGAGTTCACCAATCATTCTAATGTTTGGCTGTAGGCAGTGGAGGCCAGGACGATATTATACGAGTGGATCTGTGCCAAGTGGAGCGAATTCAAGCGAATGAAGCGGCGATTCACTCGTTCTGATTCTAAGGATGGATGACTCTTTCGTTATTACCATTACTGATGTTATTATCCTCTCCTCCGCAGACAGTTCTACGGCTGGACCAGTGACAGCTACGGCAAATGCTACACGTACAACTCTGCCTACCGCAAAGTGAGGATCAGGGGGTCCAAGAATACAAATTATCCTGGACTGGCTACCACTACCTCCCCCGGGTCGATGGTGAGGAACTGTCACTATCACATTTGTCGTTGCCAGTGTCATCTTCGTCCTTACTTTCATCTAGATCTTGGTCATATTTTAATCTCCATTGTCATTGCCATCTTCACTTTCATCCTCACTTTCCTCTAGATTCTGATGAGATTCTAAACGCCATTGTCAGCACCATTTTCATTGTCACCTTCATTATCGTCGTCATCATTATCGTTGGTGTTGTCATCGGCATTACCCTAGTCATTGTTATAGTCACTGTCATCGTTGTTTTTTTTTTCTTTCATCCTCGCTATCGTTATGACCACTTTCACTATTGCCATCTTCGTTGTCGCCGTTACTGCTAAATTTAGGTATTATACATTATCACTGCCATCATCACTGTCTTCATCTTTTTCTTTTTTCATGAGTGGCATTTTACGCTCTAAGATAACATATTGTGTGGGGGGCGTTATGTTTTCTGTCAACTACCATTGTATTAAATAGTAATTCCCTTTTTTCTTTAGACTGATTCCTCTCTTTTAATTTTCTCAAGATTCTCACGTCTCCTTCCCAACCAGAATCTGTTAAGTTTTGATGTTTTGTAATCCAGGGCGGCCCATATAGAACTCTCCTTTTCCACTCCATCAGGTGCTGCCTCGTGTTGTGGGGACGGTTTAGTTAGTTACCAATGTCTAACTTGTATTATTTTGGTCATTTCGTACTCTCACTGCCACATGCACGCCCATATCAGCAGACTGAGCCGTAACCGCAACTCATATAACATCGGGCGAGTTTCTGGTGGTGCGCTATTTACGAAACACCCTTTACATTTCCACTGTCGTTGAGATTCAGGTTGTTGAGAAAAGGTTATTCATGTATCTAGAAAGACATCAATCGAGCAGCCACACACCTGAGAGTGAAGGATTTCTGGTGAGTTGTGAGACGGTGTGGTATCAGTGAAATGTTAAAGGCAATTGAGAAGAAAAGTTGTAGCGAAGAATGGATGAGGACGACAGTTATGCTTTGGTTTTGTAAGGATGTGTGGAAATTTAATCAAGATCGTTTCCCTCGCATGACATAAACTCGAGTTTCCTCATGGCTCTCTCTCTCTCTCTCTCTCTCTCTCTCTCTCTCTCTCTCTCTCTCTCTCTCTCTCTCTCTCTCTCTCTCTCTCTCTCTCTCTCTCTCTCTCTCTCTCTCTCTCTCTCTCTCTCTCTCTCCAATACATGACGTCTCGCCTCCTCTATATCCAGTTCACGCTTCCATTGAGTTGCGCCCACCAGTTTGGGAAGCACTGGGACAGAACATAAATATTAGGTTTAAAAAAAAATTTAAAAAAGTCTCCTGTCCATCCTGAGTACAATATCGTGCAATACACTCACTCGCACAGCAGAACTAAAGGGAACATTGTAGAAGGTGTTTTATAGCCCTATAATGAACCCAGTCCAGCTCTAGAACATTGGGAGGAGAATATTTATGGTCTGGACGTTTGTAAATATTTGGTTGATGCTGTTTACACTCACTCATTGTCGTGAACAATTTGTTGCGTACAGTATAGTGCATTATTTTTTTCTGAAATATGATTCCAAGACAAGTGTGATAACATTACTGTCTTTAAGCTATTCATACGCCAAAAGGAGTTGATAAGGCACGCAAAATGACGATATGGCAGAAAGAATCTGTGTCTAAAAAGATTGGTAACACTGCCATCAAGTGAGAGGCAGCCCTTCAGTGAGCAATATCTTTAACTAATACAGACCGAGGACGATATTTCTGTTCTAATATGAACACTCAGTGACAATTTCATTCGTCTTAGGGAAAACCATTCGTACTGAGCCGGTTAATGAAATCAATTCCTAACCCATGCAGTTAGCAAACTTTTCACTGAGCTGAATGAAGTATTCATAAAATCGTCATCCCCTTAAACCAGATGGCACTGATGTATCCATTCAGCCTTCTGAAGATTTTATATAGAAAAAGAGAGATTTTTCGAGCTTGGGTGGTTTGGTTTAGCCTTTATCAACCCCCTTACTGCTAGAGGGCCTTCAAAAATTGATGTCAGAAAAATAAAATCAATATTACGTCCTGGAGTTGAAATTGTTACATTGAAAAATACGGCGGAACAATAGGGTTCATGATAGTAATAAATCAACTGTTATGAAGGCTTGTTTGTCGCCAACCTTTCGAGTCCAGGAACCTATATCTTAAATGTATTTTCGGTACAATCAACCAACGCTATTCACCTTGAGAGAGTCCCCTAATGGCAGAAGTGCTATGAAGGTTATGTGTATCCACTCCATTTCGAAAAGTCTCTCCTGAACTAAACGAAATTGCTTAGAAATAGCAAAAATTAATACAAAGAATTGCATACTCTGGTTGAAAGTGTTCAGGTGGATAATATAAACATAAAATAATTCACGTATGCATGGTATATTGTTGCAGGCGCGAATTGGACGGCGGCGAGGCGATCGTGTAAGACGTATGCCGCCCCGTCCCCCTCTCCTTTTTTTGTCAGACCAGTGGTTACTTGTAAAAAAAAATACTATAATATATACAATAATTATATTATATAAATGTTCTCAGGCTTATTCCAGTGGAGAACCAGGAGGTGGGAGGAATTTGGTGATAAAATTGATGATTTGGGGAATGAGTCAGTATGAATTCAAACATGTTAATTTCGCTAGGAATTGCCCCCCCCCCCACCTTTTGAGAGTGCTGGGTATGGCCCTGTTGTAGCGACTGGACTGCACAGTAGTGGCCAGTTCAACCATGCACGCGTCCAAGCCGTGTTTTACTATTTAATATTAATTGAATACCATGGAGACATTTCTTTAGCTGAATTTCTTATGGTTGCATTTTTTTTTTTTTTTTTTTTAGCATTTTGTTACAGCTAAAGTCATGCGATTTTATTCAGCTAAGAGTAAATCATACGATCCTCACATCCATTAACCGTCTCATGGTCGGTACAACTCAAGTATTCTGTCCCGCTGAATGTCAGACGATTTCGTTCTACAGAGTGTTAGGAGACTGAATGTGTTAGGGAGAAAATTACACCACACAGAAAAGGGTCTATGTTAATCACTGCTTTGGGGACGTCGATAAATCTGACGAAGATACTTGGTTATCAGAATTGGTAAAGATGTTACATGAATACGTGTTTATCACTGAAATTAGTGAAGGAATTTCATGGATACTTGTTTGTCCCTAATACTGGTCAAGATGCTTTGTGACTACTTAAACAGAATGGTCTTCGTCTGACTTTGAACATCCACGCTGATCAGTACTTGGCCCTGCTGTCGTCTGAGGTGGGTGCACGGGTCATCGTCCACAGCCCCCACCAGATACCCTTCCCAGAGGACCAGGGCTTCAATGTCTTGCCTGGTGTGAGCGTATCTGTCAGTGTCACAAAGGTAAGGTGGGATAAAAGCAACATTTGAGACTTTGAGTAGTGTGGGAATTATGAGTCTTTTGGATAGGCAATACAGCACGGTAAGGACTGTAATGTTCAAACAGCTGTTGTTCCCTCACAAGTCCTTCTCTGCAGTGCATCTTATTACACAACCTTACCTTTCATTTACAGAAACTTGAATCTCTAGATATTAGATAGGTAGTAGCCTAATTTATGTCGTAACATGGGACACTTGCGCCGTAACACATGTCGTAAGAGAGTTTTAATATTGTATTAACTCAGGTCCCTCTGTTTGACTCCAGAAAGTGATCAGGAGGGTGGGAGAGCCTTATGGGAACTGCAGCAACACTACATCGTCCAAAAGATTTATCCGTTATTCCTCTATCGTAAGTTATGCATCTCGTCTTGTAAGATCATGTTACTCCTCTTACAAGTAGTTACAAACGCATTTACTTGATGTACATGTGAAGGTACTGACCGTACTATGGTTGTGGCACCTCCCGTTGTTGTGTTATCAGTAGTAAGGGAACAGTGACGTAAGAAATACATGAGGAATGAATAAAGTAAAAGTATTTATTGAACTTTGTGAGAATATTGGGAGGATTTTATGATTTTCATGGTATCTTCTGACCACATAGAAGTGTCTTGAAATGATTGAAAATCTGATGCAGCAAAAAACATAATCCATATTATTATATATTTACATGTTTTACTTGAATTAATGCCACTTTGGATTATTCATTGCTGATGTTTGTGATGCTTTTAATAGTATTACTCAATTCCACACTCATGCTTTTAATAGTTATAAAGGAAATTTGTGCATGTTGCTATCATGAGCAGTTTCAGCTAACTTATTATAAAACATTAAGTGTGCCAAATATGAGAGGGGGAAATATACTGTACACCGTAGGTGAGTGCCTTTTCTTATAAGTGAGATGTTTTCTACGATTTCATAACACTAACCTGTTTTTTTTATGGATTTCGAAAAATCTCATTTTGGCAGAAAGGCTGCTCGCACAGTATTAGTAAAAGTGATTTTGTACAAACCTCAGACCATGATCGAATCCTATATTCTTTCATCTGCAGATAGGCAACAAGAACACTTCTATATTTCGTTATCATGCTGAGGTAGTGAACTGGGACTATAGTAACTTTCGACAGTTTTGTGGCAAGAAATGGTATTTTTGGGGATGAGATACTTTATGAGATCTAACAGGCAGCACAGGCCAACCTAACCGTTCAGTGGCTGACTGGAACGACATAGAAGGGGACATTTTTTATTTCCTGGGGGGAAGAGGGATGGAATGTTCACTTCACATGACACACCTGTTGTTTAAGGTTTATGAATTACGACGTTCCTGCTGTTTAAATAGAGGCTTTTGCTAAGCTGAAGAAAATAATGTGGAAGTACCAAGAATAATCAAATTTAACACCTCATCTGAGCCTATCATTACAAGAAGCAGTAATGGATAGTACTGGAGAACATGCAGGGAGTTTGGATAATTAGCTCTAGAGTCAGAAGGGCAACGAGTGACGTGAAAAGCACTGAGAGGCCTCCGGGGCACCGAGGTATTAATGAGGGTTCTGTCTACCTCCTCCAGTTCGAAAAGTTTCTCCTAATCTGAATACAGCCATATGCACATAGTAATTTATAAGCGTCATCATCATACAGAAGGTTTTAAATGTCTCCCAAACCCAGTCACACTGTAAGATGGCAGCAAGAATTAAATCTAAACAAGATGATGGACTCAGAGAATGCAACACTCACACCCAGTTCAAGTCAAGGGACCAAGCCTTTCTTCTTGTCCTGTAACCTTTACCAATTATTTGTTCTCAAAACTGATTTACTTCTTCACTGTATGACTGTCAACCCATCAGTTTGGTCCGAGTCAGATCAAGCCTTTTCTTAGTTAACCTTGCCCTGTCACCTTGACCTTCGACCTACTGTTCCCAGAATCAGTGTCCTCTTTGGCTGACTCTCAACTGTCTGGTCCTAACTGGATCAGTATTCAGACACGTTTGGTCCTAATTAGATTACTGCACACACACACACACACACACACACAAACACACACACACAAACTGAGCACCCAGCGTGCAGGGCTGTACGAATATTTATATATAACTTGGAGGCTGAAGTCATTAATCTTCTTTATCTTGCATCTTTTCCCACTTTATTTGGGGTCGATGTGTTTGGCCAATCTTCGCCATACACCTGGGTCCTACGCCTCTTCCCTCGTCAGCTCTCTCTCTCTCTCTCTCTCTCTCTCTCTCTCTCTCTCTCTCTCTCTCTCTCTCTCTCTCTCTCTCTCTCTCTCTCTCTCTCTCTCTCTCTCTCTCTCTCTCTCTCTCTCTCTCTCTCTCTCTCTCTCTCTCTCTCTCAAATCTTCAGTCACGCAATCCATCCATCTCCTCTTCGGCCTTCCCCTCTTCCTCCTTCCTCGTACCTCCATTTCCATTAGTCTCCTTCCCACATAATCTTCATCCCCTCTTATCTCTTCTCCATATCAGTTGAGTCTTCTTTCCTGCAGCTTCTTGGATAACTCACCCACCTTTCTAATACTTTCATATCCGTTATATCGAATTATTCTCTCTGTGCTTTCTTCACTGCCCACGTCTCTGCCCCATACATCAAAGCCGGATTCACTAAAGTTTTATATACCTTACCTTAAGCCTCATGGTGATTCTTCCGTCACACAGCACTCCCGATACCTTCATCCAATATCTTCATTCCACCTGCACACTGTTGACTATTTCCGCATCCAGGTCACCATCTTCGGCCAGCATCGACCATAAACATGTAAACATCTCCACTCATTTCAGTTTCTCTCCCTGCAAACTAATCTCTGATTTTTGAACTTCGTTGAACCTCGGTTATTTCGTTTTCTTCCTACTGATCTTCATTCCTCTGTCTTCCTTAGCCCTTCTCCATTCTTCTAATTTTCTCTCCACCTTCTCTCTTCTGGTGCTGCATAGCATGATGTCATGAACAAAGAGCATGCACAAGGGGCACTCATCTCTTATCCCACAAACCAGCACATCCATAATCAGATTTAAAGATATGTTTTGTCAGTCCTACACTGCTTTTGATCTGGGCTTTCGCCCCCTCAGCATAACCTGTACATACATCTCCAGCACCCCCTTCTCCCTAATAGACCTCCAGACCTCCTGACGTGGCACTCTGTCGTAGGCCTGCTGAAGACATAAATCTACCGTTTATATATACACATTGCAGCGATGCAAGAAGCAGTGTCTGGAGAGAGAGTACTGGAGGAAGTGTGGGTGTCGTGTGTCCATGAATCACGATGATGATATTGACGCTGATGACAAACCTGAACGACACTGCTCCATCTTCAACACTACACAGAGTAAGTATTTCTCTCCTTTGCTTCGTTACTGCTGCCTCCACACGACTGTATTTGGCTTTGGAAAGCATCTAATCCTTCCCATGAACCATGCTGACGATACTGAAGTAATGAGATAGATCTGGCGAGCACTACTCCACCTTCAACATCGCTCAAAGTACTTCCCTTTTAGTTTGGCCTTGCTTATATTAAGCAGTTTTATTCGAACTTATTATATTTAGACTGACATACCTTTATAAGACCTCTCCACCAATTAGACTTATTTGTGGAAGGCGCCGACATACTGTACTGTATACATGAAATATGTGTACTGATTTGAATCTATATGCTGGGCTTAAAAGTATCTAAATGGACCTGAAAAAACTTGAACTGTCATATATTTAAAAACACGTCCTAGTATCGCTGATTTTTTTGCACCCACGTAAAGACCCTACACCTCAAAGCTGGTAATATGGGATTGGCGGTAACCTTGCAGATTATTATTATTATTATTATTATTATTATTATTATTATTATTATTATTATTATTATTACAGGGTCTTAACTTCACAGTCCCATGAACTGGTCAGTTGGACGAAACTATACCCACATGCAGCAATTGTGTTTACATTAAATACTTAATCAATTCGGCCTCATTTGACTCTAAGCAGATCAAAACTCTTAGGTCTTCACAGTAAACACAATAACTTAGTATAAAGGTATAATTTCTTCCATTATCACCTGGCTCTGTAAATGGAAAGGGCCAGTAAGGGTTTATATCTGAAGGGTGACTGGGCTTGGTTGATCACAGAACGCCACTCACGGACAAATGAAACTGGTCACCGTCGATGTATTGTCAGGACTTACTTGTTTATCCCTGGCCACTAGACTCCTAATAAGGCGAAATGAAAGGATTGGATAATACATTTTTTTATTATTATTATTTTTATTATTTTCCACTCACTTATATGTGGATGTCTGCTACTTTATTCCATGTATAAAGGAAGTGGAAAGTAATGTGGCTGGGGAAACGGCAGTGGCTGGTTGCTGTGAAGGTCTTGATACTGAACAGAGGTTTGAGTGTGGAGAATGGAAAAGGACTGCATGAAGGTGTTAGTGCTCACATTTATGGATGCGTGTGAGACTGCGATGTGTCATGAAAAAAAAAAATCAATAGTAAGAGAGTGGAAAAGGGGTTACTAAAAAGTGTGAATGAAGTGCGTAGTGTGAATAGGAAAAGGAGTAAACTGATTTGTGAATGATGTGCGGGAATGAAATCTGTTGACATTAGGGCTGAAGAGAGTGTGCTAAGATGGTTTGGGCATATGGTGAGAGTGGGTGTCAATGAGAGAGTTAAAAGGAATTATGTGAGAAAATGTGAAGGTTAAAGGAGGAGTGGTAGGCCAAGAAAAAAGCAGAGGGATGTGGTATATGAATGAGTATGAAAACGAGGTATGGAAGTTGACAGGGAATCGAGCTGATAGATGAATTATGTAAGGAGAGGCACATGACGAGAGTTTGTGACCTCTTAAATATTACTGTCGATGGTGTGACTCTATCTGCCAGGCATTGTGAGACGCTTTACACACACACACACACACACACACACACACACACACACACACACACACACACACACACACACACACACACACACACACACACACACACACACACACACACACACACACACACACACGCACGCACGCGCGCGCGCAGGTGGGTACATGAGGTACAGTCTGGATTCCGGTGGTTTGAATGGTGTGTGAATCTGTGTGTTTCGTTTCACTGGGCCTGCTGCTGATAGTTCTGTGTGTCCTTCCCTTTCCTTGCTCTCTGGACCCTACCTGACCCCATCCTTGTGTGGGATAAGGAGGGCACGATGCTGATACGAATATTGATTTTGATTATGATAATGATTTTTTTTTTAATAACAGAACAGAGGAAGGAAAAATAAATGAATAAAAAAACTAACCCATACACCAGATTACTGGTGTCCTTTGTTCATAAAATATCTGTAACAGTTAGACTTGAACAGCTGTAGGTTGAGTTTGGATGGAAACAACTCTAGCGAAGCGAGTTCCACAGAGATGCAGTTCGGGGAATGAAAGAATTCTGATAGGCATAAGTTCTGCAATATGGCTGAGTGACATTCCAATCATGGGCGCTACCAGATGCCCGTGTAGCACGAGGGAAGGCATGGAGAGGTGGCACCATGGACGCAACTTCGTCTAAACATTTCCTATAAAAATATCTGTAAAATAATGCAAGGGAGGCAGCATTCCTTCTTACTTGCAGGGGAGGTAGTTTATTTGTAATGGCAGGGTTGTTAATAATTCCAACAGCTTTGTTCTGAATTTTGTCTAGTTGTCTTAATGCAACCTCTCCACAGCCATTCCACAAGGGTGAGCAATATTCAAGCTGAGAGCGCACATGACTCTTATAAATTATAGCTAACTGCTCGTCAGTGAAGAAGTTACGGACCCTGAACAATAATCCAAGTTTCTTAGAGGCGGTTTTAGCAAGTGATCTGACATGAGAGGTCCAGCTGAGGGCATTGTTACTCGTAAGTGAGACCCCGAGAATTTCAATACTTTTAGAGATGGGAATATAGCACTGAAGGTAATATACGAATCTGGCAATATCTGTCTATTAGTAAATTGTATATATTTAGTTTTACTAGCATTAAATGAGACAATGTTGTTCACTCCCCATTCACTGATTGTAGCTAAGCCTTGATTTATGGAGATGGCTGTACTGAGTTAAGAGTTAGAGATATCAGACTTTGTGAATGTGTGTCTGAGGGTGAATGAACTATGAAGTGTTGAGTCATCTGCATATGAATGGATGGCATTGTGGGTGACAGATAAGAGATCATTAATATGAACTAGGAACAGGGTTGGAGCCAGAACTGATCCCTGTGGCATGCCGGCATTAACTGAGTGGATATTATCATCTACTTTTACTCTTATTTTCATGTCACTGAGATATGAGGAAATCAAAGGAACAAAAGACGTTAGTCCATAGCAAGGGAGTTTGGACATCAGGGAACAGTGCCATACTCTGTCGAAAGCTTTAGAAATAACAAGGGCTACTGCATGAGTTTCTCCATGTAGGTCGATTGCTTGATGGATGGCATGAGTCAGGAGATTGAGTATGTCGATGGTGGATCATTCTTGACGAAAACCATATTGTCTGTCACTAGTTAAGTTGTTGGATTCGAGATGTTTGACTATGTGCTTATTAATTAAAATTTCAAATACCTTACCAAGAGAAGATGTGACATCTATTGGTCTATAATCAGAGGGGTCAAAGGAACTTCCTTTCTTCGTAATTGGTAGAATATTGCCTTCTTCCCATGAATTAGGGAATGAAGAAGTACGTATGCATAGTCTGAATAATTTAGCTAGAACAGAGGCAAGTTCTGGGGAACACTTTTTCAAGACAATTGGCGGAATTCCATCTGGGCCTGGAGCTTTGTTGGTGGGTAAATTGTCTAGGATGGATTTTACGTATCTTGTCTGTATTTTAAGTGGGACAATTTCGGGAGAGTCAAGTTCTAGTACTGGGACTTTCTGGCTGGCTTCCTCTATGGCAGAATTTCTTGCAAATGTACTAGCAAAGATATCTGCTTTGCCACGTGGGTCATTTGTCCCTCTGAAGATTTTAGTGGGGGAATGGATGATGACTTGTTAAAGTTATTATTGAAAGAATCGAGAGCTGACCAGAGTATTCTATTGTCATCAGGGTTATTAAGTCGTTTTGATGCTTACAGTTTTTGCATGGTTTCTGGGAATTTTAAATTGAGAGAGTGCTTCAGATGTTTTTTATTTTAAGTAAAAGCTATATGCTACTGATTTTTGGGCTGTTGCTCTGGCACAATTGCTATCAAACCATTTTGGAGAGTTTGATCTTTTAGTGAACTGTTGACTTGGTACGAATAAATCCATACCAGCTAGTATTAAGTCGCAAATGTGGGACTGGGTAGAATTGGGATCACTAGAGAAGAAAGGCTACCATGGAATGTCAGCAAGATAATTTCTAAATCCATCCCTGTTTGCCCATCAAAGTACCATTGGGTCACCCTGACAGGTTCAAAATGGGGAGGTTTGGGGGGGCTAACTAATGAGGCTTTGATGAGATTGTGGTCAGAGGATCCAAGTACTGATCTGGTTTATTTGTCAGGAACAGATCCAAAAGATGGGCATTATGGTCAGGATTATCTGGTATTCTGGTTGGTTGCTTTACCAGTTGCGTGAGATTAAACGATTCCACAAACAGCTCGCACTCTAGACCAGCATCGTCAGTCCTGGCAGAGTGCAATAACCATTCAACATTATGTATGTTAAAATCACCCAAAATGGTAATTTCGGTGCTAAGGGCAAGATTAAGGTTTCTCAACTGTGAGGAAATGGAATCAAATACACTGGGTTCAGAAGAAGCACTGGGGGAGCGGTAGACTACACAGATATTATTTGGTAATGTTTTGACAATTTAGTTTATACAACCAGTAATCAAAACTGGAAAGTTAAAATGGTGTCAACTGCATATTGAGATTTGATATAACAACAGGTGCCGCCCTTGTTACGGAAGTTTGTGAGGAGATGGTAACCGGGAAAACATAATGGGGATATTTCAGTAGAGGGTGAGATTTGTGGTTCTGTAAGGAACAGGGCCAGACGATGATAAAATACGACTAATAATAATAATAATTATTATTATTATTATTATTATTATTATTATTACTATTACAACTACTATTATTATTATTCTGGCAGATGGAAGGGTGCAAGGAATAAATGTGTTGGGAGAGTTGAATGATTCTTATATCACGATGGAGGATGTGCAGGAGGCAGTAAAGGAGATGAAAACAGGGAAAGCTGCAGGTATGGATGGGTGTGCTGTGGAATGCCTGAAAGGTGGTGGAGCGACTACTGTTGACTGGTTAGTAAGATTGTTGACTATGTGTTTTGTGAAAGGTATGGTGCCAGTTGACTGGGCAAGTGCTTGTGTGGTCCTGTTGTATAAAAGTAAGGGTGATAAGTATGAAAGTACTAGCTTTAGGGTAATAAGTCTGTTGAGTGTTGTAGGTAAGGTGTATGGCAGAGTGTTAATTAAGAGAGTTAGAGAGGGTAAAGAGGGAGTGATCGGTGATGAGCAGTGTGGCTTTAGGAGAGGGAGGGGATGCGTGGATCAAGTGTTTGCTGTGAGACAGGTGTGTGAAAAGTATTTATAGCGAAAGGTAAGGATGTTTTTTGGGTGTTCATGGATATAGAGAATGCGTATGATAGAACTGATAGGGAGGCTTTGTGGACTGTTTTGAGATTGTATGGACTTGACAGTAGGTTGCTAAAAGGAGATTTTATGCAAAGAATGGAGTTTGTGTTAGAGTGTGCAAGAGTGAGAAATACAGTGAGTGACTGGTTTCCCGTGAGAGTGGGGCTGCGACATGGATGTGTGATGTCGCCTTGATTGTTTAATATTTATATGGATGGTGTTGTAAGGGACGTGAATGCAAGAGTTTTAGGTGGAGGTCTGAGTCTGGTGAATATTGATGGTAGAGAGTGGAATCTGAAACAGCTGCTGTTTGTAGATGATACTGCACTGGTGGCTGATTCGGAGGAGAGATTCAGACAATTGGTAGAGGAGTTTGGAAGGGTGTGAAAGGAGGAAATTGAGAGTAAATGAGAATAAGAGTAAAGTGATGAAGCGTACGAGGTTGGTAGATGGTAGGGGGATGAATATAGTGCTGAATGGTGAGTTGCTTGAGGAGGTAGAGTGTTTTAAGTATTTAGGGTCACATGTTGCTGTGGATGGAAGAATAGATGCAGAAGTGAAGTTTAGAATGAATGAAGTAGGGAAGGTGCTGGGAGGAATGAAAAAAGTGTTTAGATGTCATTCGCTTAGAATGGATGTAAAGAGAAGGCTGTATGAAGGCGTAGTGGTACAGTACCTACTCCGTTATATGGGGCTGAAACATGGAATATGGGTGTAGCAGAGAGGAAAAGTTTGAATGTAATGGAGATGAGGTGTCTGAGGAGTATGTGTGGAGTGAGACATATGGATCAAGTGAGAAATGAAGTGCGAAGGAGAACTGGAGTTATGCGGGAGGTGGTTGATCGAGTTGAGCAGAGGGTGTTGCAATGGTTTGGGCATATGGAGAGAGTGGATGATGAGCGATTGGTGAAAAAAATAACTGGATCAGACGTGAGAGGTGTAAGGCTGAGAGGTAGACCACGAATGGGATGGATGGACAGTGTGAAGAGAGCATTGGATGCAAGAGGGATGTCTGTTGAGTAAGGAAGAGTGGCTGCACATGATAGGAATGACTGGAGAGAAATTGTGAATGAATATATGATGGCACGGCCCTAAGAGGATATTCTCCTGCATTTGGTCTGATCAGCTGATCAGGTCAGGTGCGGGTAAGGGGATGGATCCATTATGATGTGGCAGGGGTAAACCAGCTCTGCTGTCGCACCCTGCTCCAGATGTCGCCGATTGCACTGTGCACTTGACCCTCGTGTGGTGCAATGAGGATCTGTCCTTTCTTCCCTTGGGGCTAAGATGTGAATAAATGTGTGTGTTTGGATGAGTAAATCGGGAGTGTGTCGTCCTCTCTCGGCTGCCTCCCTTTCTTTGGGGGAAGCAGCCTAGGTATATAGATATAGATAGATTATTACCACTATTTATTCATTTCAGTTTAGTCATTTTCACCAGTACCATAAAATTTCCCCCATACGCCATAACCACCTGCTCTGCCCTCACCAGAGATGTGCATGAAGATGACTGCCTACTCCTTCCACCGAGGACGTCTCTCGTGCCAGTGTCCACCGGCTTGTTTGTGAGTAGATGCACTTCCCCTGTTCTAAAATATACCCTGCCATGCATTCTTACCTTTTATTCTCACTACAATATAACTGTTTCTATTAACCTTTGGGGAGAACTTTGTAATGAACTGTATTTCTGCATTCTTAGAAACTATAATCTCAATGTTTTTTTCCACTCCACACTGTGAGTAGGGCGTCACTTTTCTCCAGGGAGGAGGAGGGAAGGAGCCGAAAGTAGTTCTAATTCAACGCATTATAGAAAACGCATTTAGGGGTAACTTGAGCAATGATACGTATACCTGTATTGGGTTGGGACTAATTTTGGTCATACCTGCGTTTGTTTTGAGCCTGTTCATCCACGTCCAGCAAATAAGATAAGAAGATGAGACTATTTTGGGGATGGCAAACCTAGGGCAGGCAGTTCAGGCAAAACCAGTACATGACAGTGAAATTCAACGAAGATCAGGACTGAAATGGAGGGCTTTTGGTAAATAAGGTAATCACGTAAATAATAAGCAATCACTGTTACCATTATGCCAGAAGATACAATTATATCATCAGTGTGTCACTGCTGTTCTAGCTTATGGATTGGAAACGTTGAGTTAGCAAAGTGATTACAACCTAAACTTAGGAGCGCCAAGTGAGGGATGGCAAAGATTGTATTAGGTGTCGCGTGGAGAGAGAAAAGAGGAGCTTCCTTGGTATGTCAACAGACATTAGAAGGGAATGTAATCACAAAGAGTCAGGAAACAAAACTGGATGTGGAGAGGCGACGTCCTTCGTAGAACAGCTGACGGACTAACAACAAGAGTAACTGCGTGGCAACCCCGAGATCGAGGGAAAGAAGAAGGCAACCAGAGGACGATATGGCGAGATGAGATTCGGAGTTTCATCGGGAATGGATGGAACAGGCTAACGGCCAATAGGTCAGAGTTTTAAAAAGATGGGAGAGTCCTTTGCCCTGCAGTGGACTGACTCAGGCAGCTGCTGTTGATGATGATATTTATATTCATGAACATTATCATTAGCGCGATGATGATGATGATGATGAAATGCTTCACTGTTTGTGTGCCCTCCTAAGTTGAATATACTCCTCTGGTAGCAGCAAGAATAAAACAATAAAGATGTCATACAACTAAGAGTTAATGATTACATATAACACTAACCCTCGCCCCAGGCCCCTACACTTCTGATGGGTCACTGAAGGACTGTATGACAATGGAACAGAGCAGAACAGACTCTATGGCACACCACCCTGGCCTCAAAACTAAAGAGGATCGCACTGCAGGTGACATGGGAGGTTTTGCAGCAACTCTTCCATACCAATACACAGGGCGGCCCGTAGAGAGCGCTCCGCTGGCTACTCGCCTGTTGGTATCTTCTCTGTTTTAGGGACGAGTCAGTCTGCTGGTGTGAGTGTGAGTTCGTGCAGCGGGGATAGGAAGTCAGTAAGTGATGCAGAATACATACTGATAGCCAAGCCGTCCCTATAACGCACAAAAAAATCGTCCAGGAAAGTGGAAAAGGAAAGTTATACAAGGAACGCCCTGTATTTTTGGGTGTTCCGCCTTACTTTCTCTTGTATGCTATGTACAGTATGTCTGCCTACTCTTAGAACTGACATTTCTTCATCTTGAATGTTGAGTTGTGATAGTAGATTAACACTAGAATATGATGCTGAACACCAGCAAGTTCTCGGTAAAGGATGTCTCTCTTTGAAAGCGAGTTAGGTGAGTAAGCTGCAAATGGGCGACAATCTAACCCAGGCTATGTAAAAAGCAGAACAAAATACCGTCACATTACATCAGAAACATCTATCTATCCGTCTATCTATAGCCCGACGCCCTAATCCCGCAAAGGGTGGCCGCAGACAAAACGTCTCCAAGTCGCTCTGTCACCCACCATTTGACTACCCTCCCCCAACTCACTCCCCCCTCCCTCATATACCTCTCAACTCCATCGCTTCACCTCATCCTCAGTCTACCCCTCCCTCTCCCTCCCTCCACCTCACCTACATACACCCTTTTAGTCAGTCTTTCATTCTCCATTCTCTCCACATGTCCAAACCACCTCAGTGTATTTCTCCTAATCTTTTCAACCACATCCACATCCACCCCACAGCGTTCCTTCACTTCTTCATTCGTCAACCTGTCCCTCCATGTCACTCCACATGCTCCTCTCAAGTAACTCATTTCCACTGCTCTCACTCTTGACTTGTTCCCCTCTTGCAAGGTCCATGCCTCGCTTCCATACGTCAGGGTAGGGATCACAATACTATCATGCAGTGACTTCTTAACTTCCATACTCACCTCCGTATTTCTCATCACTGCTTTCAGTGAACCAACAACCTTCCTTCCCTGCTGTACCCTTTCAAGCACTTCATCCCCAAAAGTTCCATCCTTACTCATCACACAACCCAAGTACTTGAATGCACTCACATTCTCCATATCCTCACCATCCAACCTCACTGTGCATTCTGTGACTTCATTCCTCTCAAACACCATAACTTTACTTTTGTTTACATTAACTTTCAGATTCCTCTTCCTACACACTGTCCCAAATTCATTCACCAAACATTGCAACTCCCATTCATCTTCACTCAACAATACTGTATCATCAGCAAACAGAAATACCGGAATCTTCCAAATTTCACCCTCATTCATTAGAGCCACCCCCACATCCACTGCCCTACCTTGCACCTCCTTTACAACCCCATCCATGTATATGTTAAACAGCCATGGAGACATCACACAACTCAGCTTCAGTCCCACACTGAGATCAAAGAACTCACTCAGCTCACCATCCACTCGCACCGTAGCCCTAGCCCCTTCGTACATACTCTTCACAGCACTCAACAATTTCCCCTCCACTCCATATATTCTTAATACTTTCCACATACCTTGCCTATTTATTCTGTCATAAGCTTTCTCCAAGTCCATGAAGGCAGCATACACTTTCTTTCCCTTCTCTAGCTACTTCTCCACTAAACATCTTAGAACAAATATCTGATCTACACACCCTTTTCCCTTCCTAAATCCCCCTTGTTCTTCTCCAACTAGCTCCTCTGTCATATGCCTAACCCTATCAATGAGTATTCTACCATATATTTTACCAGTCACACTAAGTAGGCAAATACCCCTATGGTTACCATATACTTCTCTCTCTCCTTTTCCTTTGTATAAAGGAACAGTTATACCTGATTTCCAGTCCTCTTGAACCCTTCCCTCTTCCCAGACCAATCTACATAACTTCCATATCCACTCCACTACAATCTCACCCCCATACCTCAGCATTTCACCACACACTCCATCAATTCATGGGGCCTTTCCCAGCTTAATCTTCATTGCTTCCACTACTTCCGCCCTGCTGATCTCTTCCTCCCTCCTCTCATCTCTTCTTCTCCCAGCCATTCCCCAACCACTTATACTCGCACTGCTCTCACCCTCACACAACCTCAAAGTGCTCCCTCCATCTCCTCAATTTCTCTCTCTTCTCCACCAACAATCTAATATTCCTATCTTTCACTCCCCTACTAAGAGAAGATATTAAGGTGTAACGAGCAGAGAAAATCACAAAGTTGTTTATTCGACTAATTCAAAGCTACTTAAAACACCACTCAAAATGCCCCTAATAGCTCCTCTACCTTGGTTTTCAGAGAGACACAGTACAAAACTCAAGTAACAGCGAGTGAGACGAACCGGCTTTTCTACACCATCGTACAGAACATGAAGAACACAAGGATCGCAGATGACTTGTGTTCCGGGTAAGTGTGTGTGTGTGTGTGTGTGTGTGTGTGTGTGTGTGTGTGTGTGTGTGTGTGTGTGTGTGTGTGTGTGTGTGTGTGTGTGTGTGTGTGTGTGTGTGTGTGTGTGTGTGTGTGTGTGTGTTTTCTGGATCACATACTGGACCAGTGTGCACAGAAGGTAATTAACCCTTTCAGTACAATTATATCATATTTTATTCATTCTTACTACCTCCAGATGACTGTATTTATCTATCTATCTTTTGCCAGACGCCTCAATCCCGTAAGAGGTGGCCACAAACGAATCACCTCCATGTCGCCCTCTCCAACGCCATTTCACTGCCCTGCTCCCAGCTCACACCCCCATCTCTCATTCACCTCTCCACTCTATCCCTCCACCTCATCCTCGGCCTCCCTCTCCCTCTCCCCCCCTCCACCTCACTTGCATACACTCTCCTTGTTAGTCTCTCCCTGTGTTTAAAGTAAATAAAATTACCCTTTCAATACCGTGATATATAAATACCTGCTATACCCATACGTCTTGTACGCGGTGCAAGTACATTTCATTCAGTGTGTTCATACTTTTTTTTCCTCTGCCTCCAGATGGTTTGCGTTCAGAATGTGTAGTCATGTTATTGTCCATTCACTACGATAATGCTGTCCATGGTATTTGTGTTTGCTCCAGGCGATTTAACTCCACTGATGGGAGACATGGAACCGGAATGGTTAGTTATAGCCTGCATTAACTCTTTTTAAGGTCTTGAGTGCTATCTCGTGAGTAAACACCTTCTGCACCCATCGCCAGGTAAATTGTTCACTTAAGCTCTGCTCCTCCTCAACCACCACCTGGAGGGTTGGTGAAGAGGGGCGAGGCCAAGACTATAAGAAGGAGCGAGGCTAAATAGACAAGTTGCCTGGCGGCGGTATTAGTGTGTGTCTGCATTTGCATTATCTCCTAGCTATACCAGCAGCAGGTAATGGGTTATGCGAGATATGTTCTGAAACCTTGGACTGCTGAGGTTTCTCTCTGTTGAACAAAATCCTTTTGAACTTGCTTGAATCTGATACCTAAGTACCCGCCAGTGAAAGGGTTATTACTATACTCTCTTTGGCCCAGATTTTCGTCCTTTTACTGCTTATTTCACATAGCTTATTGGCAGAAAAAGACAATACTACAGCTCTGGACTGTGTCCACAGCACCTCTTCTTGACTATCATCTTATTCTAGCGTTAATATATTATTACAACAAACCATTCAAGATTGAAAAATGGCAGTTTTAGCCCAAGTTAGAGTAAAAAGGATGTAGATGTCCATCCCCTAATTCAGTCATCTGGAGGCAGCAGGTGTAAAATAAAAGTTATATCCTCGAGCTGAAGGGGTACATAAACACACCTGGATTTAACTGACCTTACAAGCTGAGTGGGTTAGAAGCTATGGACGACTCGAGCTGCCCGGAACCACTGTCTAACTCACTTCTTCTTCATTTCTGCAACACTCGCGGCCTTTCCTCTAACTTCCGGTCTGTTGAGCACCATCTCTCTTCCTCTAAACCTCACCTTTTCCTAACTGAGACTCAGCTGTCTGAGGAAACTGACAGCAAACCCATTTCTGTATCCTCCTACTTTCTCTATGCTCATTTCAAAGCCAAAGGTGGCTGTTGTGTATATATATGCAACGACATATCTTGCTCTCGTGTTCCTGAACTCGATTCTTCTGAATTCTCTACACTCTGACTTCGGCTTTCCTGTCATTCTCTGACTAAATATATCTGCGCTGTTTACGTATCCCCTAATTCTACTGACTATCAAAAATTCTTCGACTATCTTACTTCTACAATGGAACACATTCTGTCCATTTCTCCTTTCTCTGAAATCTCCATTCTAGATTTCAATGTTCACCACCACCTTTGGCTCTCCTCTTCTTTCACTGATTCACCTGGTGAACAAGCCTACATCTTTTCTATCCTTAATGACCTAGAGCAGCTTGTACAGCACCCTGCCCGTATCCCTGACTGCCTTGGAGAGAGCTCCAGCATACTTGACCTCTTCCTTACAACTAATCATTCTGCTTACACTGTTAATCTTTCCTCTCCATTGGGCTCCTCCGATCACAACCTTATTACCTTAACCTGTCCTATCGCTCCGGTACAGCCTGTGGACCCTCCAAAAAAACGTCGTCTGTGGCACTTTGGAGCTGTGGACTGGGAGGCCCTCAGGCAGTACTTCTTTGATTTTCCCTGGAATGATAATTACTTCCATGGCCGGGAGCCATCTGAGTGTTCCTTGCACATTACAGAGGTTATTCTCCTAGGCATGGAAGCATACATTTTTTTCTTACATCCTTTGACTAATGCACGAAAGCCTTGGTTTAATCACCCTTGTTCTAATGCTGTCCGCAACAAGGAGAAGGCCTATAAAAGGTACCGGAGCCAACCCACCCCTGAATCACATCTTTTTTTACGTTTCTGCCCGGAATCGTGCTAAGTCTGTTCATCACTCAAAAAATAATATCATCCGTACTAAATGCTCTCTACCTTCAAGCTTGAATTCTTCCCGCTACTTCTGGCACCTTGCCAAAAACTTTTCTAACAACTTTACCTCATCATCCTCCCCTTCTCTTTTCTACTCTGATGGTTCTGTAGCTATTTCTTCTATTGATAAAGCAGATCTCTTCGCTCAGACTTTCTCCTCCAGTTCCACCTTAGACGATTCCAGTGCTGTTCCTCCGTCACGTCCGCACTTGGTCGAATCTGGCATAAATCTTTAATTTCCAAGCTGCCCTCTTACGGTATCTCTCCTTCTGTCTGTAGCTTCATTTATAGCTTCCTTTATGGTCGTTCTATAGCTGCTGTTGTAGACGGCCATCGTTCTTCTCCTAGATCTGTCAACAGTGGTGTTCCTCAGAGCTCTGTCCTATCACAAGCTCTCTTCTTTTTATTCATCAATGACTTTCTAAGCTGTACATCTAACCCTATCCACTCATACGCTGATGATTCCACCCTTCACCTTTCCATTCGGTTCCCGCAACGTCCATCTCAGCAGTTACTTCAACAAACAAGGGATGAGGCTATGGCACACCTAATGTCTGACTTGGCTCGTATCTCTGACTGGGGTAAAAATAATCTGGTTGTTTTTAATGTATCAAAGACTCAGTTCTTATTCCTATCAACCCGACAAAATCTTCCACAGGTATACCCACTAATGTTTAATAATATTCAGCTTGATCCTGCATCATCCTTGAACATGCTTGGGGTTTCATTCACTCGGGACTTATCTTGGAAAGATCATATTACGTCTCTTGTAAAATCTGCTTCCAAGAGATTAGGTGTGCTAAGCCGACTCCGTTCTTTCTTTACCCCTGCACAGTTGATGACTCTATACACGGGTTTTACCCGCCCCTGTGTAGAGTACAACTCTCATGTGTGGGGAGGTTCCCCACATACAGCTCTTCTCAATAGGGTGGAGTCAAAGGCTTTTCGTCTCATAAACTCTCCTCCCCTTACTGGTTCCCTTCAACCACTGTCTCTTTGCCGTACTGTTGCATCTTTATCTCTTTTCTATCGCTGCTTCAATGGCCACTGCTCCTCTGAACTGTCTGCTTGCATTCCTCTACCTCTTCAATGGGCGCGTAGCACCCGTCTATCAGCAAACTCTCATCCATTTTCTGTCCAACTCACTAATGCCAGAGTTAACCGTTACTCCCAGTCCTTCATTTATGCAACAGGTCAGCTCTGGAACTGTCTCTCTCTGTCTGTATTTCCTGCTAATTATGATTTCCAGTCTTTCAAACGCAGTGTGTCCAGGCATCTCGAAATTACCGGATCTTGAATTTGGCTCTCTTGTATTTTGTTTTTCCTCGTGGAAGGAACAGTTATTGCGGGCTCGTGGCCTTTGGTTCCTTCTTCCTGGCATAAAAAAAAAAAAAAAAAAAAAAAACTGTGCATGAATTCTACGTTTTTCTCTTGTCACGTCCAGACGATGTGTGTTCTGTGTTGTTGTGTACTGTTACTGCGGTCAGGGATATCGCTCCAATTAATATGAAACACTTACATAATACTCTGAATGGTTTGTCTGGGCTCCGAGGATTACATCACTTGGGTTCGATAGTCGTCTCTTGCTGTCTCGGTAATCATCATAAAATGGATCAATACTTATGTCCGCAGCTCTACATTGACCCTTTCTACCACCATTCTACCCGCAGAAAATTTGTGTTCTACTGTTTGTTCAAGTCATGGTATTAATTCTCTCAGTCAGAGAGAGTTATTTCCTTCTTCTTTATCTATCTATCTATTGCCAGACGCCATAATCCCGTAAGGGGTGGCCACTTGACTTTGAGTTACCTGTTTTACGGGGGAGGGGCACTAACCCTCCACCAACCCACTTGTTGACACGTAGGGAGCACGTATGGGTTGGTTATATGGTAACCACCCAGCGTTGTAAATGGTTTCTTGGCTTACAGGAAACCATTTGGCTTGTCACTCAATGTAAAGCCACCTGTGAAGGAAAGAAACGCAATGAGAAATGACAGGAAAGATGGGAGAAATAGGAAGAGAGGAGGACAGACTTGCAACTTGCAAATGATGTACAGTTTTGGACAAATAAAACTACTGTACACTCACTGTTTGTTTGTGTATATGTACACTAATTTTCCTGACGTAGTAGAATGTGCGATTTATTATTCATTTCTTACGATTTATTTCTTCTGAGTGTTTGATGTATAAATATGTGTGTATTTATGCACTGAAAACTATTGTAAGGAACAAGTAACACCAGCCAAACAGTGAGAGGGTCGTTAGTTCAGTTGTCAGTAATGTTTATAGTAAGGGTGGTGCCATGACAATAATCTTGCTGGCTCCAGGCGATTTTATTCTATATAGAAGAGATTTTTCTAACTGGAGATGTTAGATTGTTTGTTCAGTAGCCTCTTACATACGCGAGGTCTTTCAGAAGTAGAATTAGATCAGCTGGAAGTTACAAAAGTAAACTAAGCTAATTGGCCAGTGCAACGAAGGCATCACCTGCTTCACCATAATGATGTATTTTTGCATTAACCATAAGGGCGGACAGTTAAATTTTTAGTCCCTGTCACTTATTCACTGAGTCACTGTACCATTTTGAAGGATTATAACAGGTTTCAGCTGCAGAGTGTTATGAGCATCACACTTACAGGCGGCTGGTGTGTCCTGCGTGAGTCTAGTGTGTCTGGGATGTGTGAGGTGCTTGTGGTGTGCATTTCGGGTGTATCTGAGGGGTGTGTCAAAAGAAAGGACACCTATTGGATGTGTTGGTGTGGTGGATATGATTAAGGTGGATGTGCCCATCAGAGGCGTCATTTGTCTTCTTTCAGTTAACGCAGTCTACCACCACTTTATTTTGGTTAGTTTAAGTGATGATGATTGATGATGATGATGATGATGATGATGATGATGATGATTCCTCCAGGGTGATCGTAACTTCTTTTTTTTTGTTTCCAGGTCAGACAATGGGACGGTTCGGGTGCACATCTACATGGATACTCTGGCATACGAGGAGATAGTGGAGACTCCAGCCTACACGGTCAGTCCTTATCCTGTATTCGCGTTTGTACTGGAGGATCTCTGGCACTTCTTCCTTACTATTTTCTAGCAGCATATGGCACTCCTTCAGTACGGCGACGTCTTTTTATAGTACATTCTTGCTGCCTCTAGACGATTTTCTTCAGCTTAAAGGTGTCTGGTACCGTAGGGGTTAATGCAAGCTTTATCTAACCAGATTCCAAGGATCTCTCTTAAGCTGAAAGCAAACATCTAAATATAGCAAGCATCATATAAAGAAAAAAAATCATCGGAGTGGTTTCGTTAATAATCGTTTGTATGTATTTTCAAGCCAATGTGTAGAGGATGGATAGTGAGAGACTGATTAGGAGAGAGTATCTGAGTGAAGTGGAAGTGGAGGACGAAGAGGATGTTGAGGATGAGATTAAGGTATGGAGTGGAGAGGTATTTATCACCCTGTCCTCTGTCATCTGGCTGAGTTGGAGCCAGGGCAGCCAGATGACAAGACAGGGTGACATGGAGGCGATTCAACTGTGGCCACCCCTCACTCGATTAAAGCGTCTGACGATAGCGAGAGGTCATACATAACATAAAAGATTATAGTAAAGTGTAATGTGGAAAATATTTCACTAAGGAAGAGGTATTAGAGTGATTACTTAACCAATGAGATTACTGCGCAAGAGACTGGTTATTAAGTTTCTCTCAGTACTGTCTTTATAATACCATCCTAAACCTTACTCCCACCTTAATATATGGGATGAGGTACTGTCAGCAGCTTAAGTCCTCCGGTAATGCCCTACCAACACGGTGTTCTGTCTTCCATACTTCTCAGTCCTCCCCAAATATCACAGAGCATTCTTCTTAATCGCAGACTTTTCTTCTGTGCTTCCTAACATTCCTCTTTTCCTTCTGTGATGCTTATTACTAGCACATGAAAATACTTCCTGCAGCATCTTCCATGGCCACAGCCTGAGGGGAAGTATCGGTGAAGGTTTGATCATGATAGAACTACTCTTACCAAGGGGTGACTTAAATGTATCAAAACTCAGCGAGATCTTACGAAGCAAATCAAGGTATGTTTACTCGGATTGGAAAGTCGACATGTCTATTTATTACTGCAGAACTCCAGATGTATAAAACTCTTACTGACTAAAACTGCTTCAGAATAATGAACCTGTTTGCAATTTGACCAAGATTTGGGTTCACCAATCCGACCCACTGTGTACGAACCATGTTAATGAAGATGCTAGTGGTCGTAGATTCAGAGCAGATGGAAACATGGAATCGTGAAGGTCACAGAATCCCCCCTTTCTGAAATCTCAGGCCTGTGGTTCTCCGCCTGATTGATGCGTGTACAGTCGACAGGCATAAAACAAACATAACCAACTAATCTAAGTACATTCGGTGCCATATTTGTGTTTGTATTGCTTCCTGAGCCTACGCTAGCCTTGACCTACACGTAAATAGAAACTATATAACTGATAAACGCTACTTCCTAACCGGAAGCTCAGACAAGAATGTCAAGGTGTCTATGGGAATTCCATTTACATTATTTTTAATTTGATTTAATTCAAATTGGGGAACAACCATAAAACTTCAGTTTACGCTAAGCATATACTGTAATTTGTGTTTGCTAATTTCTGCAGCAAGAACACAGATTCATCCACTTTTGTGAATTGTTAGGCAACAAAACATATACGGTAGAGAATCTGATGAGTTCTGTGATATATATATATATATATATATATATATATATATATATATATATATATATGGATAGATAGATAGATACACACACACACACACACACACACACACACACACACACACACACACACACACACACACACACACACACACACACACACACACGAGTTATATACATGAGAGTTTGTTGCTCACCCGTCTAGCAACAAACTCTCATCCCTTTTCTGTCCAGCTTACTAATGCAAGAGTTAACTTTTACTCCCAGTCCTTCATATATGCAACAGGTCAACTCTGGAACTGTCTTCCTTTGTTTTCATTTCCTACTGTCTATGACCTTCAGTCTTTCAAACTCAGTGTGTCCATGCATCTCGAAATGAACAGATCTTGATTTTGACTCTGTAATATTGTTTTTGTTTTTTTCGTGGGGGGAACAGTCTTATGGGTTTCTGGCCTTTGGTTCCTTCATCCATGCATAAAAAAAAATGAAGTTGATTGTTTTACAGAAAATCTTACTGATGTGATGTTTAACATTAACGTATGCTATTTTTACAATTACATTTATGTTACTGCTAAAGCAATTAAAGTGCAAAGCATTTACAATCCATTAGAAGTGAAACAAAGTTCGGATGTGGCTGATTTACTTGTCACAATAACTGTATAATTTCAGTTGAGGTAGCTTTGACATAAATGCCTCCCTCCTATTTTCCCAGATATACGAGGGGCGTTCAAAAAGTTTTGGCAACAGGGTAATAAAAGCAAAATTAATAGAGATACACATTTATTGAAGTTCACACTCCTTCAACATACTCTCCTCTAAGGTTTACACGCTTCTGGAGCCGTGTCATCCACATAACAAAGCACTCCAAGTACTCAGAAACAGGTATACTCTTCAGTTCTGAATTTATCCTCCTGACAAGGTCCTGTTCCCTTCGAAAATTGGTTCCAGCAAGTTTTTCTGACAATTTAGGGAATAGCCAAAAGTCACACGGTGCCAGGTCAGGACGGCACAGTGTGACTTTTGGCTATTCCCTAAGTTGCCAGAGAACCTTGCTGGAATCAGTTTTCGAAGGGAACAGGACCTTGCCAGGAGGATAAATTCAGAACTGAAGAGTATAACTGTTTCTGAGTACTCGGAGTGCTTTGTTAAGTGGATGACACGGCTCCAGAAGTATGTAAACCTTAAAGGAGAGTATGTTGAAGGAGTGTGAACTTCAATAAATGTGTATCTCTATTAATTTTGCTTTTATTACCCTGTTGCCAAAATTTTTTGAACGCCCCTCGTAAATCCACACATAAACAGTGCCAGCTGATTACGTCCTGAGGGTTTCATTTCCATATAGTACCAACAAGGAATAACAATGCAAGATTTGTGACATAAGAATGACGACGGATGAAATCACCTAACTTTCCAGTTTTGTCCGAAATGTAACGAAACTTAACTAGAATCTTAATTGTACAAATGCCGGTCTCACGAGAATCTTGATGGAACTAATAGGTCTTGGATGGTTCGACTTTTCAGCGATATAGACTAATCGTCAGACCTTGGAAAAAATTGTAATTCCCTTACTGTCCCTAACACAGTGGCTGTAATCACTAATCAGTGTTGATAGCTCAGTCAATATTGCTGTAGGTGAAGGTACGGTAGGGTAGGGTAGGATGTCCATAGATGAGAACGTAAATAAAAAAGGATAAATGAAACAAAAGGTGTTTGACAGCCACTGCACTTGATGATGCTTAGCTGGTGCAAATGACTCAGTGAAGGGATATGTGTACGGTAATAACTGAAGGATGAATCTACTGTATAACTCTGGATGAACATTTTATCACACCATCTAGAAGCAAACAACACTTGATTAAAATTCTCTGAATAACTCGGAAATATTCTGGTGAGCTGGAATTTCGCAACGTAAATGTTTTCTCTATATGCCTGTTTAACTTTTGCCACATGCCTTTATCTCGTAAAGGATGACCACAGACGAATCGCCTCCACTTCAGTCTGTCTGATGCCATCTGGCTGCCCACACTCACACCCCGCTCTCCTGTAATATGCTTCTCCATCTCATTCCTCTCTCTCATCCTCCATCTTCTCCTACTCATTCCCCTCCCCCCCTCCATCTGACTTACGTACACGACAGTTAGTCTCATTCCCCAGCCTCTCCACCTAAATATCATTATGTTTTGACACCGGTTCGATATAATGTTTTTATATTGGAACAAATGAGGAGGAATATTTTCTCTGTAGCAGCTTCACCCTGTTTTTTGTGCTTTTGATTTTATTCTTTTTTTTCATTCAGATGATTCTAGTGGAGAGGTTAATGAAGTGGTGAAGTCCAGTTAACCCCTCCAGTTTAAGAAAAGTTTCCCCAAACTGAGTAAAATCGTCAGGAAATAGTAAGAACAGAAAAAAGGACCTTGTCTGAATGAAGGGGTTAAACTACTTAATTGTTACTGGTTAGTTCAGCAGTACAGTAGGCTATAAACTTTTCTGATGGCATATTTTGCTTTATTCTAGTCTTGCTACAACCAGATGATATTTTTAATTATGGAAGACTTTCCAAACAGCAGAATATACATAACTCTCAATCACCTTTTCACTACAGAAGATCTCGCCTAAGCTGATTTATCATCTGGAGGCAACATGGAAACATCTTAGTGAAAATATGTCATTTTGGTGAAGGGGTAGGGCTCTGACACAGTTTTGAGACAGTGTAGGAGACCTGTTTACGAAAATTACTTTCTGTCAACAGTTTAACACCTTTGACCACAACTGTACATATTTATCAGCAGTTCAGCACGCTGCTCAGCAACGTTGGGGGAAACCTGGGCCTGTTTCTGGGCATGTCCATCGTGACCATGGTGGAGCTGACAGAGTTCCTGGTGGACATCGTACTGCTGCTGCTGTCCCGGCGAAGGCGCCAAAAGGAACACCAGACCATTGTATTTTCCCTCACTCCACCCACCAAGATATATTAGTTTTTGTGAGGTATTTCAGCATGCTTTCCTTAATGTAATGAAACAAAAGCCTTCAGGGGCCGAATGCTAATCGCCCGCGAAAATATGTTTTTGGCTAAGGTACAAGTTACCAACAAACCAATTTGAAGAAAATTCGCAAAACACTACGGAAGTCAGTCGCCGCGTTTCACAAAAAGCCAATCCATATTAAAAAAATATATGGCAGCTGGCATTCGGTCGTCTTTGATCAAATAGCCACCAAAAGTAATACGATAGGCTTCTGCACATCCTCATAGTTGCTATTTCCTGAAGGTGTTGTGATAATTTGTCCACAAGTTTTCAAGATATTTTGGAAACAGACACACACACACACACACACACACACACACACACACACACACACACACACACACACACACACACACACACACACAAATTATATCGCCTTTCCTTGCTAAAGACGGGAGATAATAAATGTAATCCTCGATGGCACAATAGTTTTAGTGATACATAAAGTGGTCATAACGTAAATTTTGTTGCATTCCATTAACATTCCCAGCTGGTTTATCTTTGTTCTTGTTACTTCCAGGAGATTTATTTCACCTAAAGGGAGATTTTTGGTGTTGACGTATTAATTAAGGCTATATCTGACCCCTCTACTTAAAAGAGAGAGAGAGAGAGAGAGAGAAAGTCACGACCAAAATGAAAAATACCTCTCTGAATGAAAGCCTCTAAAAGTCTCAGAAATAAGGCCAATGCCAGTGAAATGAAGTGGAAGAGTAATTATATATACTAA
Organism: Coenobita brevimanus; assembly: GCF_032717465.1. Taxonomy (NCBI): domain Eukaryota; kingdom Metazoa; phylum Arthropoda; class Malacostraca; order Decapoda; family Coenobitidae; genus Coenobita; species Coenobita brevimanus. The sequence goes on from NC_137057.1 coordinate 44,692,112, forward strand.
AATATTATGTAAAGAAATGCTTGTAAGCGGAGAGATGTTTCTAGCATTTATAGGTACGAAGAAAGCACGTGGTAGACAGCTTGCTAAATTTCAGTCCTCTTATGAACTCTCACTCTTCTCTGATGTCCCAGGACGAATGAGGCTTGGTGAGTTTGTTTCTCTGATTATAGATGATTCTCTTTGTTATGCTGCATCAGGGAAAAAAGTGACGAACATTCCGAAAGTGTAGATCAGAATCGGTGTAATATTAGGCTTTATGGAAGTTGTCCCAAATATTTATGATGCTGCACAAATATCGGTGAGAATTGATAACGTATTGAGTTATGTATTCAGCTTGACTGCTAAAATAAAACATGGTTGCATCATATCACTTGATATATCTGATGACAGTTTATCTTTCGTTTTCAATGTTTCCAGACAGTTTTATTCAACTTCACGTAGACTTTTCGAAATACAGAGATCAGAAATAGCCTTCCTCGTTTATCTTAGGGGACTCTTCTTAACTGAATAAAATCGTCTGGACATAAGAAGAATAAAGTCTACAAATACATTACCAGTTCTATGTATGAGCACTGAATGGCGTGAAAGCATGTACACTTGACGAGGGGGAGGAGGAATTCAGAAAAGAGGAAATAATGAATGGGAACGACTGCCTGCCTTTCTGTCTGCAGATGTTGTAATATTAATGTAAGATCAGGAGCAGAAGTTACAAGGCCACATTATGAAAACTGAGAACGCGAAAGTTATTACAATCTCAATATTTACCACAATCTGAAGCATGTAATGATAATATACCTTGTCTAATTTGCTGGTATTGTTCCTGACTACCTTCTGTATGGTTGGGCAGGCTTATCACATCTGAAATTATTCATTTTCTATAACTTTATATAGATAGATAGATAGATTGATAAAACACATGGAGCAATGAACCATAGATGCAGTGAACCACACCATCATCAGCCACTTGAGTCCAGTGCTGCGGAATCCCTGGGCGGATACTTAGTACAGTACTGGGTGGTGAGGCCACCTGGAGGAGTTCAGCACGAGTGTTCACTGATTCAGCACAATGATCACTGACTGATTGATTATCATATATATTGTAGTTGAACCGTTAGTGTACTAAGGGTCTGTATTGCCCACTCTTTGTAAACCAGGTCATACTAGGCCTCCTGCATCACTGGATGATTTACTTACTGAAAGTTTATGATCATTTGAACTGGCTCTCGGTGACGTTATTTACACCTATCAGGCTCCAGTTGACAGACACGTTGGAGCGTTGCGTCTGATCTGGGAGCATTTGTTGTGTGTGTAGTTCACAAGTGTTATAAGCTGGGGAAATAACAGCATACAATTTACAGATCCACATTACCGGAAAAAAAAAAATGTATGTACTAACTTGTACCCTTGAAATGAAAACACAAAGTTTGTATTAAGGATTTCTGTTTTCACTATCAGGCTGACCATACTCTCAAAACACAAAACAGGACAGTGATCAAGGAGGCCGGCACCTAGTGACGTAAATGTTCTTATTCGTGGGTTTATGATCTCCATAATAATAAACGATAATCTACATTGGGTCGATGGCGGCAGAGTGTACCTTTACAAATTTCAAAATAATAAGTCTCCATAACAGTGTAATGTCTTAACTGTTGCAAATAAAATGAGTTGATGGTTAGCAGAGCATTTTGTAAACAGCATTGCTCAAGTAGTATTAAGATCAATTCACCGGATACCATTACAGAATAGTACATTAACACATGGTGACACCGTAGAATACAGTACACCTACACGCGGTTACTTTGTATTTCCCATTTAAGCTTGTCTGCCTACTCCCGTATGTTGGTATTTTGACAATGTATTAGGTTCATCATAAGTTACTGTATCAAGGTTTTAATCGTAGTATGTGTTAAGATAATTGTACTGACAGTAGAATTACCCGTATTAAGGATTCGGTTTAAATAAATACTATGATTGTTGAGGCCAGTAAAGTAATATAAATAAATGTGAATAAAAGAGTGCATGATTTAGCTGTACTGGTAATCTATGACCCTGTGTGATAATGTTGGCATCAAGCAGTTCTTTGTTCTCTTGTTTTTGTGTTCTCCCTTTTTTCCCTCCATATACACCATTCCCAGACCATGATAGGGTAATGGCCTTGCTTTGCTTGTGTTCAGCATAGATCAGCACATCGCCTTTCACAATTACCCCTTTGTGACTGCCAAGTGAGCCATTATACGAGAGGGAACGTGAGGGGGAAGTTGTAGTGCTTAAGACACTTGTAAATTGTACGTGTGTTCCCCAATAAAGACAGAAACGTGAATCAGTCTTCTGTTTCTTACCCACAGATTACCGAAGAACATAACAAGAATCTTAATATCTACAGCTACTATCTACGTCAAAGAATCCAGTAGCTATATTCAAAGCTATTTATGGTGACGTCTGTTTTCTCTCTGTGACCATTTCTTTGCCCTCGTGGGTTTGTTCTGTTCTTGCCTGCTGCCGAGTCGTCCTTGTGCCCGCTGCCTCTTCCCTTAGTCGTTCTTCTTCTGCTGTTCCTGTCCCATGCAGTTCCTGTCTGTTATCTCTGGGATGCCCATGGTTTCTCCTACGCCTCGTTGGTTTCTGTGGTGACTGGTTTCCTGAGGGTTCTTAGTCGTAGCACTGCTTCTCCTCTGCATGTGTTCTCGTGTGTGTGCGACCTGTTGGACGTGACTCTGCTACTTCACTGCTCAATCCTCTGTACAGTTAATTATATATATATATATATATATATATATATATATATATATATATATATATATATATATATATATATATATATATATATATATATATATATATATTAGGAGCCTCTGTAGTATAGTGGTAGAGTGTGCGTTTCGTACACGGGTGAACCAGGGTTCGCGCCCCGCCAGGATAATAAACTTTGAGAGTGTTCACCCGGCCACGTACTGCATTGGCGGACACAAGGGGTGCTGTGGTTGAACCATTGTTGCTTACTATAAAGTATGGTTGCTCCCAGTCGGCTTGCGCGGGTCGATTACACTTGGTTCACAGACTACACACACATCCAAAGCCACTCCAACACAACAATTACACTTACAAGCACTTCTCACCCTACATACAATCTCTGCTAGACAGCCTAAGCCACTTGGCAGAGATACATTGGCTGTATCGTCCCCACTTCAGTAGGGATAGGCCGGTCCTGTAGTGGACACTCAAACAGCCGATGAGATTTTATATATATATATATATATATATATATATATATATATATATATATATATATATATATATATATATATACATATATATATATATATATATATATATATATATATATATATATATATATATATATATATATATATATATATATATACAGTATATATTTATTTATTTATTACACTTCCTCTTCTGTCTTTCTTTCCTTCATTCTTTCCTCTTCCTTCTGCCTGTGGGTGACTCTACAGTGTGTGACAAGCCAAATCGTTTCCTGTACACCAGGAAACCATTTACTACGCTGGGTGGTAACCATATAACCAAATATTGGCGCCTGGTGGTTTAGTGGGTAATTATTGCGCTCCAATCGGATTGAGCCAGTGAAGGTTTATATCCAAGGGTTGGTTGGGGTTGATTGCTCATGTAATGCCACTCAGGGATGAGTGAGGCTGGTCACTCTCATCTTAAATGTCGGGACCAACTGCCTAGCCCCGGGGCTCCTACGCTCCTCATGGGGTAATGTAGGATTGGATGATGGATGGATGGGTGGATGGATGGATAGAGAGAGAGAGAGAGAGAGAGAGAGAGAGACCACGAAGAGGTACAGTGATATCGGTAATTATCAATATCGAGTGTTAAGTCCCATGAAGTTTCCTGTATTATCTTCTGCATATTCTTATAGTAACAGCACCACCAGAAAATATCACAAGCTATGGATATAATTATGGAACCCTTGTAAAAGTAGGTTTATCAACATCAGGGAAAAAATCATAAGGCAGTTTTCAAGAACCATCGTCTTAGTGTAAGGTTCTTTCACACCGGCTGTGTTACGATACTTTTTGATGGACTGTATGTAGGGGTGTACCTGCCCTGCCCCGCCCCACCAGCCTGCCTGTGCCCCACTCCTGCTTTTATCTCTAGCCTTACATATCTGCTGGATGTTCACCTCTTGTTCTTAGTTCGTTTCCTTTGTTCTGTTTTATTCCTTGACGTTGGTTGTTTTATGGCGCGTGTGTGTGTGTGTGTGTGTGTGTGTGTGTGTGTGTGTGTGTGTGTGTGTGTGTGTGTGTGTGTAATGATTTATTTTATTTGTTCAGCGCGTACATATTTCCCCCCCTTTTTTTTTATACCCGGAGCTGTAAATACTTGACGTGTGCTTAATACCCTCTTTTTTTTTTTCTTTTTCTTTTTTTTCTTACTTTCCGCATTTGTCGCGTGAATACTCCTTCCTGTTCCCGCTGTGTTTTCTGATACTTCGTCTTCTGATGACTCTGATCACAGGGAAAAATAATTGTAGACTTTGTAGTGGATTGACGTAAACTAATCCTGTGCAGTCTAATACTAATACTTCTCCAAATACCTTCATTTCCATTGAGATCACTCCTTTTCCCTACAACTACTGCTTTCACTCTAAATCAAGATAAGCTACGAGATGCAGGCTGCAAAAGTATGGAAATCTCCGCCAACTTATTTCTTTCAATCCGATTACCTTTTTAGCTTAATCTTGCCAACAACAGACGATTTTATCAATTGTGAAGATATTTTTATAGCTCTGGCTGTTGGATTTAGCATATTTTTACCTCTTTAGTTCAAGGAGTCTCCCTTAATCCGAATAAAATCATGTGATAGTAACAAGAATATACCGTATGGACATCACGAGATTCAAAGATTTACGGTGGTAGGGATGTGGCAACCCAAATTACCAACACGGTGTGGTAAATAGCTCTGTGGCTCTTGGCTGGATCAAATTTACAACACAGTAATTAACCTCCGTTCCATCGAGGACCGTATTCTCTTGTTCTCCCCAGTTGATTTCACTAACCTGAGGGAAGAGCTTTCAGTCGGGAAGGAATACTGTAAATATTTTTAGTCTTACTGAAGCAATTGATATCATTCAAAGAAAAGAGATAATGCCAGTGTTCAGTCAAACAATGACGGTATATGTATCTGTCTCCAACTCAGCCAAAGCTTCGGCTATCAACAAGTACTTATAGAAAGCAGGCCTTTGGATCACAGCATCCTCAGAACGTAATACAGGAGAAATAATCAAAACAATAGAGAAAGGAAATAAAAATGAGAACAGTGTTGTCTACAACATACCATGCAGTGGATACTCTAAAACGTACATAGGGAGAACAGGACGAGGAACGGATACAAGGATAGTAGAATACAAGGCAGAGTTACGGTGTTACAAAATATCTAATTCCCTAGTGTTACACATAGATCAGCACAGTCTTTTGCCCAAGTGGGAAGAAGCTGCAATCGTTGAGAAAGATCTATATAGACAAATGAGAAAAATGTTGGAAGCAGCTCACATCTGTGTAAAAAATCAAATCAACCATCGGGAGTGATTTTTCAACCTATGCAGGTATACTGTACAGCAAGGACAGCACAAACGTCGCAAGCAGGGGTGGGGTAGGACGACGGAACTTTCTTAGAGGTAGTCAGTAAGGCTGCGACACGAAAAGGGGAAGGGAATTTCCAGAGAATAAATGTCTCAGATGTATCAGTTCTTGTTCTAACTCCCTGAAGATGGGTTCTGTGTAGCCTGAAATCTTAGAGTAACCCATTACATACGCTGGGTTCAACTTGACATATAAGCTACTGGGATAAGTTTTTTTACACAAGGTATGCTTACCATATTCTGGGGTAACCTTATTCGTACTGCGAGAAATCTCCATATACTGAATAAAATTTACATACTCTGAAGGAAACTTTATGTATATTGCAGTAAACTTTACATATGCTGGGGTAAACTTTATACATACATAGGTAAATTATACATATATTGGGGTAAACTTTATATGAAATGGAATAAACTTTACATACACTGATTTAAACTTTAACGATAATTTTTTTTCTTATACGGTGGTAAACCTTATATGTACTAGGAAACAATTAACATACACTAAGGCAAACTTTACATATTGTGGAATAAATATACCCTGGTCAGCTTTACATATAAAGGGGTAAACTTCATCATGTGCTGGGGTAAAGTTTACATTTCCTCGAGTAAACTTTATAGGCGTCAGGATAAACTTTGCATATAATCGGGTAAGTTGAATTGTATAATGCGGTAAATTTTACATAGAACAAGGTAAACGCTATAATATCCTGGGGTAAACTTTATGTACACTGTATTGAACATTCTATATATACACGAGTGAATATTACAGATACTGGGGTAAATTTTACACATTGCATACTGGGTAAAGTTTACATTTAATGGGGCAAACTTTATTTATTCTGGGGTAAACTCAACATATACTGGGTAAGTTTTACATATATATGGGTAAACTATACATTTGTTGGGGTAAACTTTACATATCCTACGGTAAATTTAACATTCGGTGGTATAAAACTGATTTGTGTGATGGTAAACTCACATACACGAAGGTAAACTTTCCATATACTGGGGGAAACTTTACATATTTAATACTAGGTAAGCCTTATATATACTGGGATAAGCTTGGCAAGTGTTAGAGTATAGTTTACGTTTACTATCTATCTATCTATCTATATACCTAGGCTGCTTCCCCCAAGGAAAGGGAGGTAGCCGAGACAGGACGACTCACTCTCCATTTACTCATCCATTCAAACACATTCATTTGCATCTTAGCCCCAAAGGGGAGAACGGACAGATCCTCACCGTACCACACTGCACAAGGGTCAACTGGGCAATGCAATCAGTGACATCCGCAGCAGGGCCCGACAGCAGAACTGGTTTACCCCTGCCACATCATAACAGACCCATCCCCTTACCCGCACCTGACCTGACTAGCTGATCAGACCAAATGCGGGAGAATATCCCCTCAGGGCTGCGTCATCACCTATTTATTCACAATTTCTCTCCATTTATTTCTGTCACGCACAGCCACTCTTCCTTGCTCAACAGACATCCCTCTCGCATCCAGCGCTCTCTTCACACTGTCCATCCATCCTATTCGTGGTCTTCCTCTCAGCCTTACACCTCTCACATCAGATCTAGTTATCTTTTCACCAATCGCTCATTATCCATTCTCTCCATATGTCCAAACCATTGCAACACCCTCTGCTCAACTCTACCAGCCATCTCCCGAACAACTCCAGTTCTCCTTCGCACTTCATCATTTCGCACCCGATCCATACGCGTCACTCCACACATACTCCTCAGACATCTCATCTCCATTACATTCAAACTTTTCCTCTCTGCTACACCCATATTCCATGTTTCAGCCCCATACAATGCAGTCGGTACCACAACACCCTCATACAGCCTTCTCTTTACATCCATTCTAAGCGAACGACATTTAAACACTTTTTTCATTCCTCCCAGCACCTTTCCTACTTCATTTATTCTAAACTTCACTTCTGCATCTATTCTTCCATCCACAGCAACATGTGACCCTAGATATTTAAAACAATCTACCTCCTCAAGCAACTCACCATTCAAAACTATATTCATCCCCCTACCATCTATCAACCTCGTACACTTCATCACTTTACTCTTATTCTCATTTACTTTCAATTTCCTCCTTTCACACACCCTTCCAAACTCCTCTACCAACTGTCTCAATCTCTCCTCTGAATCAGTCACCAGTGCAGTATCATCTGCAAACAGCAGCTGCTTCAGATTCCACTCTCCTCCATCAACATTTACCAGACTCAGACCACCTAAAACTCTTGCATTCACCTCCCTTACAACACCATCCATGTAAATATTAAACAACCAAGGCGACATCACACATCCCTGTCGCAGCCCCACTCTCACGGGAAACCAATCACTCACAGCATTTCCCACTCTTACACACGCTCTACTATTTACATAAAAACTTTTCACCCCTTTTAGTAACCTACCATCAAGTCCATACAATCTTAAAACAGTCCACAAAGCCTCCCTATCAATTCTATCATATGCTTTCTCTAAATCCATAAATGCCCAAAACACATCCTTGCCTTTCGCTAAATACTTTTCACACACTTGTCTCACAGCAAACACCTGATCAACGCATCCCCTCCCTCTCCTAAAGCCACACTGCTCATCACTAATCACTCCCTCTGTACCCTCTCTAACTCTCATAATTAACACTCTACCATACACCTTACCTACAACACTCAACAGACTTATACCCCTAAAGCTAGTACATTCATACTTATCACCCTTGCCTTTATACAACGGGACCACACAAGCACTTGCCCAGTCAATTGGCACCATACCTTTCTCAAAGCACACATTCAACAATCTTACTAACCAGTCAACAATAGTCACTCCACCACCCTTCAGGCATTCCACAGCACACCCATCCATACCTGCAGCTTTCCCTGTTTTCATCTCCTTTACTGCCTTCTCCACTTCTTCCTTCGTGATCAAAGAATCATTCAACTCTCCCAACACATTTATTCCTTGCACCCTTCCATCCGCCACAATCTCAGCCACCCTTTCCTCCTCTACATTTAACAATCTTTCAAAATACTCTGCCCATCTCTTCCTTACTGGGTTACATTTAAAAATTTTATGGTTATTGTTGTTGTAACACTCAGTCTGTCTGCCCGAGCACACACATCGTTCTCAGGCAAGCAACCGCCCCTGCAGGGCCATCCTGTCAAGTGGACCGATTTTTTTTGCAGTTGACGGCGTCTCGCCACAGCAAGGAACGGGGAAAAGTGTGAAGGTTATATTCCTGGGTGGATGTCACGTTTGCATCTCCACCCAGTTAACAGGGGTACCACAAGAGTCCACTTAAGTCCTGATTTGGCTGTATGGTTGCCACCCAGCGTTGTAAATAGCTTCCTGAGTTACAAAAACCATTAGATTTGTTACACAAAGCAGAACCAGCTGAATTGGAAAGAAGAGAAATAAAAATTGACAGGAAGGAATGGGAGAAATGGGAAGAAAGGAGGACAGACAAAGAAATAGAATGACAAAGGTGGAGGAAGAAGTAGACAGCGTTACATCAAGTGAGTGGATGGCGGTCGCCACCACCAGGGATGGCCCGAGGAGTTTGGGATTGAGAGGGGTAACCTTAGTCGTGACCAACTAGCCTTTTATTTGACCAGCAAACTAGATGTGGCTCTCTATTATTTTAAGGACTAAAAATTGCCCTATGATAATATACATATATACATGTACATAAAGAGAGAGAGAGAGAGAGAGAGAGAGAGAGAGAGAGGCTTGTTCTGAGGGAACCGCAACTTATAGGCCTACAGGAAAAGCAACGCAGTGTTGCAACGAACAGCATATTTATTATGTCGGTCGTTTCGACATATTCATCTATGTCATCTTCAGTGGATCTATAAAAAAAAAAAAAAAAAAAAGACCTGTAAGGTATTTAAAATCCTAAAAGAACTGTGTGAGCATGAGCTCATCGTACTTACATAAAAAAGAGAAAACGTAATGTTAAATTACAGGAGGGACATAGCTGCGCTTTATTATTATTATTTTTTTTTTTTTTTTTTTATTCCGAGGGACACCAGACAGGTAATTGTTTAGAGCCGGTTTTCGTTTATAAATATGAATGGATTCTAGTCTTCTTAGATTCTTACTGGTACATGTGTCAATTATACAGAAATTCTTTGGATCAACAGAAGTATTACAAATATAAGAATGTTCCCTTACCGCTGAGTGAGGAGGATCGCTCACAGGGAGACCTGACCTGCTCGACTGACCTCTATGCTCGTCAACCCTTAGCTTGAAAGCTCGAATTGTGCTTCCAATATACCCTGTATGGCAAATAGGGCACTTGTATTCATAACCGACTGACGAGTCGGTCTTTGTAATGAAAAAATGAATCTTAAGATCATTCTTATGAACAAATCGGAACTTTATTTGAGGATAGAAAATAGAAAAGTTATATTCCAGTGTCCACTCTATCTTTTCTGATACAGTACCAAGAAAAGGTAGAGAAAGAATACATTTCCTTCTTACTCACTGCACTGTACATACAGGTTGCTTTGGATTGTGCAGCTATGTCCCCCCTATAATTTAACTCTACGTTTTCTTTTATTTAAGTACGATGAGCTCAAGCTCAAATAGTTGTTTTAGGATTTTAAATACCTTACTTTTTATTTTTTTAATCTTTATAGATCCACTGAAGATGACATAGATGAATATGTCGAAACGTCTGATCGTAATAAAATTCACTGTTCGTTGGAACACTGGTATTGCTTTTCCTGCATATATATATATATATATATATATATATATATATATATATATATATATATATATATATATCCCATTGGATCCCAGGGGTGCTGGGCGAGGCATTGCACTGGGAGGGCACTAAGCGTACCGCCCTCCGCCTATCGGTTCTTAGTCGCGAAGCTCATAGGTCCCTACCCGGGGGTTCCCTACTTTATAAAGACTTGAAAAATCCGTTCCGTCCAATACTCGGGACACTGGGCTCCAATGGGATATATATATATATATATATATATATATATATATATATATATATATATATATATATATATATATATATATATATATCAGCCGTTTGAGTGTCCACTGCAGGACAGGCCTATCCCGACCGAAGTGGGAACGATACAGCCAATGTATCTCTACCAAGTGGCTTAGGCTGTCTAGTAGAGATTGTATGTAGGGTAAGAAATGCTTGTAAGTGTGATTATAGTGTTGGAGTGGCTTTGGATGTGTGTGTAGTCTTGTGAATCAAGTGTAATTGGCCCGCGCAAGAATGAGACACTGGTTCAACCACTGCACCCTTTGTGTCCGCCAATGCAGTACGTGGCCTGAAGAACGTTCCCAAAGTTTATTACCCTGGAGGGGCGCGTCTTCAGTGTACGAAAACGCACACTTTACCAATGTACAGTCGCGAGCTAATGGGACAGAGACACTAGCACACACACCTTGGGGTCGCTTCTACCCATCGAGTTACGGGGGCGATAGAGAGGAAGGGAGGGAGGAGGTCGTGGAGGGGCCGGTGGAGGGAGGAAGGGCAGGAAGGGGAGGTGAGGAGAGGCGCAAACAAGCATGGCTGGCTGAGTTGAAAGGTGGTAGGTGGTTATCAGGTATTACGTTGTCTTACGGAGTTAGGTTTAATATTGGGTGAGGTTTATGAATCATGACATCTATGATATCATTGATATGGGCTTTTCATTTAAATTTACCCTCAATTTAACGATACAGCACAACGGTGCCTCATTAGATTCGAGCATAAAGCCACGACCGTGAATCTAAGGGTTCATACTGGCTAAACCAAAGTGAAGAGGGCTATAGCAGCACTATAGGTATCATGATACCCATACTGCTGCTATAGCCCTCTTCACTTTGGTTTAGCCAGCATGAGCCCTTAGGTTCACGGTCGTATCATGATACCTATAGTGCTGTTATAGCCCTCTTCATTTTGGTTTAGCTAGTATGAGCCCTTAGGTTCACGGTCGTGGCTTTATGCTCGAATCTAATGAGGCACCGTTGTGTTGTATCCTTAAATTGAGAGTAAATTCAAATGAAAAACCCATATCAATGATATCATTGACATCATGATTCATACACCTCACCCAGTATTAAACCTAACTCCGTAAGACAACGTAATACCTGATAACCACCTAACCAGCCATGCTCGTTTGCGCCTCTCCTCCCCTCCTCCTCCTGCCCTTCCTCCCTCCATCGGCCCCTCCACAACCTCCCCCCTCCCTTCCCCTCTCTGACCCCCCCCCCGCATATCTCGACGGGTAGAAGCGACCCCAAGGTGTGTGTCCTCGTGTCTCTGTCCTTTAGCTCGCGACTGGACCACAGTAGCTCCATATATATATATATATATATATATATATATATATATATATATATATATATATATATATATATATATATATGACAACTGTGGATAATCACTGCATTTCACAATATACCCTATTCCACTTGTTGGAAAAGCAGCCTGTCTCTCTTTTTGACCAACTGTGTGAACGTTTGACCAACTCTGAGCCCCAAGTACTGGGGGGTGACTCCCCCTTTCCTCAGGCCGTCTCTGCTTCTGAGCCACCTGAACTTGAACCCAAGCCTGAATTATTGTTGACAAGAAAATAGACACCGTGTGAATTATTTAGTAGTCTGATTAAACTAATTCACCTAGTCATGACATTTGGTGTTAATTATGACCAGACCAGCAGCGGGAGTACGGTTGCCATATCTGAACAGTCGAAATACCGGCCGCCTGCGCTTACAGCCATGCTCCCCCCAGCCCCCCCAACACACTCTGGACCTTTGACTTTATGAAACCTTGATTATACACACACACACACACACACACCAGTACTGCTGTACTGTATTACAATCTTTAATCTTTGTACAATATAAAGGAAAACAGGCAGAGTACAGAAATGGTTAGATTATGAATGAAAAATGCTAAAACTAGATGCAGGGTAAGATCATAGGAATAACACATACTGCAGTGTAACAATGAAAACCAAGCCAATAACTGTGTACAATTACCATTTATATTATGGCTATAACAGCACTCTGGAAGAAAAAAAAATATGAGCTCGTTGCTTTACAACAGGGAAAGGCAGGACAGATTATCTACCTGCTAGCACTAAACCAGCAAAGTTGGCAACACTTTATAGCTGACGAAAACAACGAAGCTCTCTCTCTCTCTCTCTCTCTCTCTCTCTCTCTCTCTCTCTCTCGTCATTAGAGTTTAATGATATATTAAATTTTTCGAGAAAAAGTGATAGAAGCTGAAATTCCGGACTTTTGGAGAATTTTTAAAATTCCTCCTGGACGAAGATTTTGACACCTAAGTGCAGGAAACTTCCGGGAAAATCCTGACGTATGGCAACCCTAAGCAGGAATGCATACAAATTTGCCCCCCTCCCCCCCCTCCCCCTCGCCACCGTTCCATGGGTGATGGGGGTCCAGGTCCAGGCACCTTGATTCCTATGCTACTTGATATTGGCTGAATATATTCTCCTGATAGGAGGGAAACTAGGGAATTTTGTATTCTCTCTCTCTCTCTCTCTCTCTCTCTCTCTCTCTCTCTCTCTATATATATATATATATATATATATATATATATATATATATATAAATGAAAACTTATGTAAAAACATATTTTGTCCTCTCAGAGACCTCTCCTTTTATGTAAAAAAAAAAAAAAAAAGTTTCTACTCTCCATTTTTCATCGTCAGTAATTTTTGGACCAACTCAAAAACAAACATTGAGGTAAGTGACCCCCCCCCCCGGTCGGGCTACCACCTAACACTGCAAATTCTAAGGTTTTATATATATATATATATATATAACGGAGGTAAATTTTACATATACTGGGATAAAAATTTGCATATGGGAGGGTAAACTTTACATATATTGTGCTGAATTTTGCACATACAGGGATAAACTTGGTGCTTTACCTGGGTAAACTTTATCTTGGAGTAAAACGTTACATAATATTATGTTGTACTGGTAAATTATATTCATGCTGGGGTAAGCTTTTCATACACTAAGGTAAATAGTACATATGCTGGAGTACACTTTACATTTAATGGGACAAAATTTTACCAGTTTTGGTAAGCTTTAGATGTACAGTACATTTTCAAGACAGATGAAAATGAGAATGATGAAGAAGAGGTTTGAATCGAAAGTGTTGCTTAGCAATCATTACAGAAAAATACTTCAGGGTTCACTATGGTAGTCTTACAAAAACCTTTTTAGGGTTAACTATGCTATTATTTGTGTTGTGATCCTCTGGGTTTCATAGTGTCCTGCTGTGGAGTGGGACTGAATAATTTTCCTGTTCTCCTTATGACATGTCAGTGTGGAAGCCAAAAGGCTAACAACATGAAAGTTATAACACGATCATTTCGTCGGGAAAGTTGCTGCAATTATGTGGTCGATATAAGGAGTCATGATTTAAATATTTAATATGTACCGTCACGAGCAAAGGTCCGCCGACGATTCCCTGCTGTCATTATGTCCACGTCTGCCTTACATATATCTTATTCCTTCCCAAACGTCAGAGAGTATACTTTCCGTTCTGTTTTCTTATCTGTGTGCTTCTTACTGCTTTCGCATATAGATACCTCATGTAGCATTTCATCACTACAATCAGCAGCAAAGTGTCACCGTCCTTTTCATCGTGTTAGTTCAGACAGCAGCTGATTACACACTTCAAAACATTAGTCTACATTTTTTTTTTTTTTTTTTTTTTTTTTGCTGCAATATATCTTCTCAGCTTGGTCGACTAGTGCATCAAATTTTATTGCCTGTGTCGCAAGTGGCAAGGCTAACAAGAACAAGGTGAGCTGATCTTGTTTTTTGTTATCGTTGAGGAACACTTTGAAACGACACTCAATATATTAATCCAACATTGTTTTCAGAGGATATGACCTCACAGTCCTTCCCTACCCCTTCACAAATTCCAGGTCATCCTACCCATTCATTTGTCCTTTTCTTTACCCTCGGCCGTCAGTGTAAGAGGATACATTGAAATGAACGTCACTGTTCTCAGCCACTGTCCTTACAAATCCCAGTTTCACATCTCAGGTTATGCTTTCTTGCCCCAGTCCCACCAACACTCCCGCCCATTCCTACCCACTCCTTTACTCACCACACCCATTACTTATCTACTCCGTGACGGTTTCATGGTCAGACGCAGATCTCCCGATTAGCGAACATGATTGTTGTGAACACATACATAAATAAGCACACGATACTGTACTGGGAATAGATGTGCTGGGCTTGTATTTATCTCTACTTAGTGGGCTTCCTAATACGTATTTTTAGTACTTATATATGACACGTTAACTCTCAGGCTGGTATGATTCCCTTAACTCAGGCTGGTATGATTACGCTAACTCTCAGGCTGGTATGATTCCGCTAACTCGACGACTGGTATGATTCACACGTTATCTCTCAGGCTGGTATGATTCCGTTAAATCTCAGGCTGGTATGATTCCGCTCTCAGGCTGGTATGATTCCCTTAAATCTCAGGCTGGTATGATTCACGCATTAACTCTCAGGCTGGTATGATTCCGTCAACTCTCAGGCTGGTATGATTCCGTTAACTCTCAGGCTGGTATGATTCCCTTAAATCTCAGGCTGGTATGATTCACTTGCATTAATAAAATCGTGTGGCATTAGCTGGGATAGAGTGCTAAAGTTGTCCCAATCTTTAGGGGGTTACTGGTAGCACCATTCTCTCTCTCTCAAGAATCATTATCAGCTTAATAAAACAGTTTGGCATAATCTGTATTAGAATATTGGTTTCTCTCTCTCTCTCTCTCTCTCTCTCTCTCTCTCTCTCTCTCTCTCTCTCTCTCTCTCCTGCTTGCTTTCATCTGACCCTGGCTATATCACAGTACTAGAGTTCTTCCGTTCATAAAGGGTTTGAAAGTTTCTAGTATGGTATTTATGCGAAATTGTCAGTGTTTAAATTACATAAATGGAAGAATACAGGGCGACGTGGAAGCGATTTGCTTGTGGCCACCCCAAACGAAACAAGGGCGTCGAGAGAGAGAGAGAGAGAGAGAGAGAGAGATGGCATACTAGCGAAGATGCAGGATAAATAGGCAAAATAAATAGCGAAGGTAGAGGTGCTACAAGCGTCCTTTAGATGGGAAGGGCATACAGGCGTTGGGGGCGATCTTGCATAGTTTCCCTACCACTTTATTCACTAGCATGGCACGCTGATACTCTACCGTTCGTAGTTTATGTGGTTAGTACTGATATAATGATGTTCTTTTGGGTCTCCCTATTATGGCGTGGAGACCTACTGTATTTACTCAATTTTTCTTTGTCTTCTTCTTGTTCTTATTGTTTTTCTTCGCCTTCTTTTTCTTCCTCCTCCTCCTCCTCCTCCTTCTTTTCATATATTTATCTTCCATTCTATTAAACGCTTTTCAGTTTTGTTCTACACTGGTATTTCTTCACCAATTTGCTTTAAACTTGGTACATGTGTTCCTTGTTTATATGTCCTTAGACGCCTTTCTTATTTTTCTTTTTTCTTTTTATGGGGGTGAGGGGACCTTTTAAAACAATTCTTAGGATCAAAGGGCAAATCACACAGACACGTATTGGATGCCTGAGTTCTTGTATGTCCAATAATCATGATGGCAAATTGCACAGATGTATGTCAGTGTGTTATACAGTATGTGGACCATCCTGCATTCCCTTTTTAACGTTGGCAATCTTTTATTTGTATTACACCTGCGTATTCTTTAGTGTCTCATAACTGGAAGGAGATGTTGGAAATAATAAGCCAAAGAGCATACAATGGTTAGCGTTCATTATCCCACACCATTAACACAGATGTCGAGTGTTGCTGCCATAACCAATACATTTCTTTTTATTATTTAGTTTTTATTACACCCCCTATTGGTATTGATGTAAATATTTCGACAAAAAAAAGTATTGAGCACAGTAACAGTTATAGCGTTTTATTTATCTGTCTATATATATATATATGTGTCTACTTTTCCATTTATGTATTTATCTGTCAATCTTTCTTGCCAAACGCTTTGATCATGTATGGTAGGGATCGGCAACCTACGGCTCGCGGTCAGTAAACCTAATCTGACCGACCCACCAGTATGCTCCACAAATTCACAAAACTATTCCCATTTAATCATACTGGCTGTTAATCACTACGGCAAACATTAGAGCTTTTGTTCGAAAAAATGTGTATTCGAACTTGAGCTCAGAGTAGAAGGCTATGACGTATACGCTCAGTGATCCAGCACTGCCAGATGTGCAAAAACTATTGTCCAGTGCGATAACTTGGCCTGTGCGATAAACGATAACATGCATGCGATATAATTAGTACCCAATGGTTATTTAAAAGAAATGTCTTTAAGCTGCTGCGATAATTCTGCTCAAAAAACGATAATTTAATAATGTTGCCTCCCCTCACCAAGACATTACTGGCGCCCTCCCATCAGACCACCTGTCGCCAGTGAGGATAGGAGAGTTTTGTCCGTCAGCAGGTATATTATTATTATTATTATTATTATTATTATTGGAGGAGGGGATGTAGTCATTAACAAGTCCAAAGCATTTGACTCGCCAGTTGAGTAACAGCAGTTCCGGCCCGCAGTCCATCCAAGGTTTCCGACCCCTAATGCAAGTGGTGGTCACAAACAAATCGTCTCCACGTCTCCTTGTCTTCTTCCATTTGGTTGCTCTGCCTCCAACTCACATCCTCTCTCATATCACTCCACTCCATCCCTCCATATCATCCTTGGTCTCTCCTTTGTCATCTCTCCCTCCACTTCACTCACATACACTCTTCTAGTCAGTCTCTCAGTCTCCATCCTCTTCACATGGCCAAACCATCAGCGTATTTCTCTTCATACTTTCAATCACATACACATCAACACTACAACGCGCCTTTACTTTTTCATTTCCCAGTGTGTTTCTATGTAACTCCACATGCTTCTCTCAGATAGCTCATTTATACTGTAATTCATACGAGTATACCATGGTTTGTCAACAAGTTAGTCATGATATCGGTGTAGGTTTGCCACACATGGGTCTCTGTTCAGTACCTAAGAGTTTTCATATTTCAACGCCTTAAGTCTTCTCTATATTGCAGTTTGCAGTTAATTATTTGCCCGATTACAGTAGTCTTTACAGCTAACACAAGCTTACATAACGCAGCTGTCTGTTTATTTAAGGAACTTATAAGGACGAATATGAGAGCTTGACATTTTTCTGAACATGGAAACACTTATACATGGTGTCGACAAATTATCTATGCAATCTTATGGTAAATATTTATACTGATATCTTTAATGAATTAATGGTATCAACGCTGGAAATTCGTCAGCTAACTAAACCACATGAAATTGTCTTAGTTCATCTTTTTTTTTTTTTTTTTAAAGTTGTACAGATAATTTGTGGACACCCTGTATAAAAATTCTTTAGCCCCTCTAGTCTTAGGACCTCCTTCAAGATTAGTGATATTAGCATTATATATCTATTTTTCAGTCTGCATATTTTTCTTTTTTTTACATTAACGTTGCCCATATTTCCGTCCTTTTGCAGCTTATTTCTCTCACCTCCATGAAAGAATAGGACAACACTGTGGCCCTACATCCATTTCATAGCTTTTCTTCGTGACTAGCATCATATTCTAGTATTCATCTATTGTAACAACTCAGCTTTTAGGATGGAGAGATGGCAGCTTTAGGCCAAGGTAAAATGAGAAGGATATAGGTCGCATCTGATTCTTTAAAATCTTGTCATTAGGCAAGATCATTGTACAGGATGCATCTCATGCAGGTATTGTTCTTATTCTACTCTGATATTTTTATTAGCACATTCTTATTTATTAGCTTTTCCTTACATATATTTGCATCATCCCAAGTCTTTGTTCGCCATTATAAAGAGTAGAACAGAGACGACAACGATTTTAGTAAAATGAGTCTAAAGAAGAGATAATGGTTACAATACTGTTTGTCAAAGCAAACAAAACAACTACCGGTATAAGCAGCTGCCAACTTAATCTTAGGGTGCACAAACAGAGGAAACTAAGACTAATATATATATATATATATATATATATATATATATATATATATATATATATATATATGTGTGTGTGTGTGTGTGTGTGTGTGTGTGTGTGTCACTGGACGTGGCAGCGAGATAGCGTGTCTCATAGGAACTCTGTGTTTCTCTGTTCTTTTCAGCTTACATAGTGGTATTATGGTCTAAACATCTCTGTTCTAAGAGTAGACATATTTGTCCCCTTGCAAGATGCCGTGTGGTTCCAGAGACAAGAAGTTAACTAGAGAAACCTGGAAATATAATAAGTGATAATTAGTCCGGCCCCATATCAAGCCAAGATTGGGCTGCTCCACGTGGCATACTCATGACCAAAACGGTTCGAATCACCTGAACCTTGAAGAACTGGTTAACTTTTTTTTCCTGAAAGCACCTAGCTGCTGTTAACTGTAATTATGGTCAAATCGCTCGCAGAATTGCGGAGGCTACAACGCCGCCAGTTAAATAAAGTGACGATGCAAGAACTAATTAGTTATATCTTGACAACAACGGAGGAAGAACATGCTTTGCAGGCAAACGAGAATGAGTTACATATTGTGATAAAGGAGATAGCTGAATTTAAAAGGTTAGTAACATCCCTAGATAGTGTCTTCAACAAGAGACTCGCTGAATTATAGCCTCGGGCAGAAAAGCAAGGAAGTGTTAAACACAGAGGATGGAAGTAATGCGAGTATAAGTGGCTGGGGATTGGCTGGGAGAAGGAGGAAGGTGAGAAGGGAGGAAGAGGTCAATAGCATAGAAGTAGTGGAAACAATGAAGAAAGTCAAAATGGAGAAAGCCCCAGGAATTGATGGAGTGTGTGGTGATATGCTGAAACATCGGGGAGAGACAGTAGTAGAATGGATATGGATAATGTGCAGACTGGCCTGAGAGGAAGGTAGAGTCCCGGAGAATTCGAAGTCATAATTATTCCCTTGTACAAAGGAAAAGGGGAAAAAGAAGTGTGTGGTAATCATGGGGGCATTTGTCTTCTTAGTGTAATAAGAAAAGTATATTGTAGGATACTTATTGACAGAGTTAGGGAAACAACAGAGGAAGAACAGGGAGGTTTTAAGAAGTGAAGAGGTTGTGTAGATCAGATATCCATCCTTAAGTCTTTTGTCAGAGAAAGGAAAGAAGTTGTATGCAGCCTTTATAGATCTGGAGAAAGCATATGACAGGATGGATAGACAAGGAATGTCTATGTTTTATCTCTCTTCCTTAATGTGTTTCTTGCAGTTTATATGGTCAGTAACAGGAATATAGGCTTTTATTGTTCCCTCGTTGTGATGATAATGTTTCGGGAGTTTAACCTCATATTCTTAATTTTCTTCATTTCTGCTATATCATTTATTTATTTATTAACATCAGTATCTGTATTGCTTTTGTATTGCCTTTCTTATCTTTTACGTAGTTGGTCAGTAACAGGAGTAAATTTATTGTTTATCTCATCCTCATGCTGCGGAATGGATATTTTTCACTCCTATATATTATCTCAACTTCTTTCTCCTGTAAATATTTCTGAATTACTTTATTTATCATGAATAATGAAACCAACAGTAACAGGCACATGTTTATTTAATGTACTGCAGTTAATAGTATATGAAGCACGCAGACCCATTCAATCACCAGTATACATATATATATATATATATATATATATATATATATATAAATATATATATATATATATATATATATATATATATATATATAATTGGGATTTTTTATAACCACCTACATACTACATTAATAATGCATAATTAACTTTGGCTTTGGTGTCTAATATAGCATTCTGATTAGGCACTACAGGCATATAGGTGTACAAGGTAGGCACAAAAACATGCACCTCAAAACCACATATATACAGTCAGTACTTAACATAGTGCAAATGCCTACTGAAAGCACAAAATCCTACAAAGTGGTAATACCTAAGCAGCAAAATAAAATAGAGCACACCATACACGAACACACACAAAGGCAACAGACCAGCAGTGCCTAAGCAAATATATAAATGAGAACTTCTGTATAATCAGCATGTTATCCTCTCATAGACCAGGTAGGCCTACTCAAGGTTATGTCATTCCGGGTCTAGTGGTCAATTACCATACAGAGCACATAACAATACGTACTGATCTTTTTGTCTGGGAATCGGCGATACACATAGGGTGTGTGTGTGTGTGTGTGTGTGTGTGTGTGTGTGTGTGTGTGTGTGTGTGTGTGTGTGTGTGTGTGTGTGTGTGTGTGTGTGTGTGTGTGTGTGTGTGTGTGTGTGTGTGTGGCTTTACTCCACTCGACAGTGTGAATACCCGACCATGTTTTCCTCCTTAAAATATCAATTGCACACGAGGAAAAGCCACTTCTTCCCACACCATTTATTGAAAATAATATAACCATAATTCCTTTACACTGATCAGTTAATTACTATATACTCTGGCTGAAACGTATATATTTATATGTACAGTATGTATCTGATGTGGTTTCACGAGCTATGAGCAATTATTTTTCAGACATAAAAAGGCTAAAATAGCGACAACCGAGGTCGTGGTGAAACGTCTATTCCTCAAACGTGTACTTTGTTTACGTGCAGAGGACAAACTTCGTCGCCAGCGCCACCTATATTCGTTACGCAACACTAATTGTACTCTGAGGTTCAGGTTAGGAGTAAATGTTCTTTCAGAGCTCTCCTGTCATCGTGTATATAGTCACTGATCGTTATTATATGGGTGGGAATCATGGTTATGTTGTGATCTGAAGCCTGTATCGAAACGTTATAAGTGGGCAGTTAATTAAATGTTAGGAGTGAGAACAACCAGTTTGGTTTGGTTTGTAGAGCTGGGCTGACGTCTTTACACGATTTGGTCAATTTGAACCAACACAGGTGTTTTGCCAAGATGAGAGACTAAAGGAACAACCTTCCTGATGACCCATTAATGCCTGCAGTTAAACCTGGAACAGGAGGAGGAGGAGAGGTCGTCCCCCTGTCGAGGAACGTCTGTGTATCTGCGGCGACATAAAGACTGAACGACACGTTGCCCAGCACTGTATACTGTACATACATAAGAGGCAACTACGATTATACGACAATGAAAGAGCTTTTTCTGGAAGATGTTCTAATGATTCCTTATTATTATTCATAATATTCATTAGGCTTACATGCAAATTTACATACAATTGGTGATGTTTGTATGTTTTTAATTGTTTTTAAATTATTTTGCTGCTGAAACATTACCCTATCGGAATGCCAGTCAAGTTACATCGTCGACCATGGAGCGCCACCTATCCCTTTCCTCCACCATCCTGACAAAGTCCGCCACTCTCCATCCTCCGCCAATTTAATCCAAGAAAGTGTCCATGAACTTCATTCTCTGCCTTCCCCTTGCTCTTGTTCTCTCCATTCTTCCCTGCCAACAGATGTTCTCAAGCCCCATAGCTCTAAGTATGTGGGCAACAAACTTCAGCTGCCTCCTCCTTATGCATTTCATAATTTCGCCTCACATTCCAGGCCTTCTCAATACTTCCTCATTGGTCACTGGAGCTGTCTAAGGAATTCATAACATTATTCGTAACAACCACAGTTCCGCAGCTTCTATCCTTCTTTTCATGTCCTTTATAGTCCATGTTTCGCATCAATACATCAAAGTTGACCACATGTAACAGTTCAACATCCTTATTCTTACCTCCATGCTTATACTTATATTGGTTAAAATCTTCTTTACTTTTCCAAAAGTTGTTTTTGCCGTTGCAGTTCTTTTTACTTCCTTTTCACAATCAGCATCCTCTGATCTTAGACTCCCTAAGTATTTATAACTTTCTACCTGTTTCCCGCCCCCGCCCCGGAGGCGCACGGGGACGGGTATTTTCATTCATTTTGTCTCAGTCTGTCTGTCTGTCTGTCTGTTAACAACTTTATTTACACGAAAACTATTGGTGCGATTTTAACTAAAATTACAGGGATGATGGGCTATGACTTTCTGATCACCTTATTAAATTTTGGGCCAAATTGGGCAATGGCCGAGGCAGCAGGCCAAAAAAAATGCAAAACAAACGTCAGGTGGGTCGGGCCTAAAATTTCCAATGGGCATAAAAGCGTCAGTTTTCACTCGATTTACTCCAAATTTGATATCTGACATCCTTGACTAGATATCCTGTTGTGAGTATATATGGCTGTCACTGATGACTTAATATTCTTCGATGATGAAACGGACGTGTCATGAATGCATCTTGCCATACCCATCGAGATACTGAGAAACGCCTGCAATGTGTTAGCAGGCAGAAGTCAACATGCATGCCACGTACAGTAACACTGGGGTATGAGAAGGATTGGCGTACTATGTAGTCCTGTACAGCTTGCTATAAGAGCCAGCTTTAAGAGATAATTATACTGTTGAGAGAATTTTTAAAGACACACTAGGGCCGGAGAGCTGGGTAAGAGGTTTGAGGTGAGGATTTAGAGGCAATTGAGCTGTTTGAGTTTTTAAAAGTGTTTCCTGCAATTATTCCTATCGACTAATGTGTCAGTCTGGTAGGGATATGTAAACAAGAGTATATTTAGACGACTTCCTGCTAATTGCACATACACACATTGTAATAGCACGTTCCCAGCAGTAATGTACAAAATGCAGGGGAGAGAATAGGATTTTACGATGCGAATTAAGTTTGATCATTTTCTTATAGCGGTGCAGATATCCAGTCGAACAAAAAATGATTGTGTACTAAGGTGGCCATTGTTCGACCTTCCATTCATTTACTTCTAACATTCTAAGGGGAAATAAACAATTATTTGCTGGAGAGCGGGTCCCCAAGAGCCCTACCTTGGCTAAAATCTGGTGCGGGTGGAGGTCTACCAGTGTGTAAAATTTCGCATTCCTGGGTAGTAAACAGTGTCCATGCAGACCTATGTTGCAGCCCTCCCACACCCACCCCGTTCAGGTGATGAGTGTACAAATCATACAGGAAAGATAACTGAAAGATAAGGATATGGTAGGGGAAGAAGTTTAAAGACGAGAAACTGACAGGTAAAAATGTGATATGAGAAAAGAGATGGATGAAGAATAATACGTTTCATGAAAGCTGTGGTACTTTTCAGCTATCGACCGTAGAAATCATAAACGAGGTAAGCCAAGTGAAAGATAAAGATATGATAATGGGAAGAGATCAACACAGACGCAACAGAAGAACAAGAAGGTACGAAGGAAGACGTGGATATAGAAATAAATCATTAAATGTTGCGACACTTGGCAACTATCGAGGATTAAAAAAAAATAAATAAAGGAAGAGGAGCTTATAGAAAGAAAGGGACATGATGAAGAGAGATGATGTTAATGGAGAAGCAACAGAAACACAGTCTGAGGAAAGATGTGGATAAGAAGGAGAAATAGAAGGATGTGATACAAGAAGAGAAAACAGTATGGATATGATACGCAAGAAGAAATCAATTGTAATTCATTATGGATACTAGAAAGCACGCAGAGAGAGCAAATCTTTGCCAAAAGATTTACCTCTGTAATTCCTCATTCCTACCAGACGAATTACGTAGCCAGTTAAAAACTACAATCTTAGACTGACCTGTTACACAGTCTCAGAAGCGCTTAACTCCCCCAGCACCATGAAAAACTATTTGTTCCTGCATACGGATCAGGGATCCACCTCAAAATTTAATTAATTGTTCCTTGACCCACCGCCCACCTAAACCTCAGATTGCACTGAAACCTGATAACAACTTTTGGGGATATCGTGTACACAAACAAAGACACGTATGGATACATAACCTCTTCCAACTTCGTTGACTTTGGTCACAAGGACAAAATAGAGGAAAGATTAATAATAAAAAAGTCTATGGCAGTTTATCAGAAAGAGGATGTGTTGTTGTTGGTAGTTAAGGTGATGGGAGCAGTGAGGGTTGAGTGGTGGTGGTCAATACAGAGCAGCCTGAGCAGTCAAGGTAAGCACACTTGTTGATCCACCTTGTGCCATACGGAACCATATCACCTGCACACTATCCTAACCGTAACCTCATCTAACTTGAACACCCAGGATAAGTACTGTACACCTGCTGATCCACCTTCCTCTGTCTCACTTCTGGCAGAACCCATATATCCGTCCGTGAAGCCTGTGCCAGCAGTGATTACCTGTAACGTGACGAGATCAGGGAAAAGTCAGCGGCTCTTGGTCTCCTCTGTCAGTTGTGTTAGGCCAGCTGTATAGAGTCTGTGTGGGTGATGGTTCCTACGCACTCTACTCAGTGCTGGAAGAGTGCTCCGTTGTTGGAACTCATATTCTTTGGTTTATCAAAAGAGTGCTCTCTACAGTAGATAGATAGATGGACACAGATAGATAGATGTACTGTATGGCGTGTGTGTGTGTGTGTGTGTGTGTGTGTGTGTGTGTGTGTGTGTGTGTGTGTGTGTGTGTGTGTGTGTGTGTGTGTGTGTGTGTGTGTGTCATTCATAACAGAATTAACATTAGAACAGCGTGAACTGTATATCCCAGAGTCTGTCACCAACGTCTGGAGGTGCTGCTCTGCCACAGTAACTACTCATCTCGCGAAATGGCAGTTTTAATGAAAGTATAGTTTGTTGTCGTAACACTGACAGAGATTCATGAAATTCCCATTTAAAGCCGAAATAATGATACCAACATTGTATCGGACATATTTCACGCAATTATATATGTTTCATTGGAATTCGATATCTCAACTGGAGTCACGTTTTCGAACGAAACGAATTCAACATGTGTCAAGTATTAAGGAAACACATACCATGAACATAAAGTATGGTATGTCTGGTACAATGTTTTTATTGACTTTCAGCTAAAAAAAAAAAAAAAAAAAAAAAGTGGTATAGAATTATAATAACTGCAACAATTTTTTAAAGATCTGTTGCAATAAAGCTGTAACAAGCGAAATTCGTCGCTTCCACCTTCCTCATTATTTCCGATGGAGTGCAAGCAGAGCCCAATTTGGTACTGGTCAGGTGGCAGCGGCGTCACACACAAGACACATTCCCAGATGCAGTGAACACACGTACCCTTCATGAACTCGGCGGTGTACACAAATCACTTTATTTTAGCACGTCCTTCTCACACTGAGCCATGCAGTCCCTTGAGGTATTTTGGTTTTATCTTTGCTCTCATCAGACTATTTTATGTAGGAAGGACGAGCAACTGCTTCTGAAGAGCCTAATGAAATGTCTAACCCTAACAGTTCGAAAAATCTGTCCTAAAACATATAAAAATAAAAAATATATATAAATACGCCATTAATTGGGTTATCAGGACACCAACAGAAGAATTTATTCCCTCAGCAAAAAGGTTCGTCATCATCATCATCATCATGATCTACCTGGGCCAGTCCACTGCAGGATAAAGCCTCTCCAATCAGTCTCCACTCTGACGTATCGACTGTTTACCTGTTCAGTCTAATCCAAGCAAATCATCGAATTTCGTCTCATCTGTTTTTAGGTCTGTCTCTTCCCCTCATTCCAACCCAGGGTTGCCACTGAGGTACCTGGCTGTCCATCTGTTACTTGTTCTACGAAGGATGTCATCTTTTCACAACCATTTTTGCTGTTTGGTTCTGGTGATAATATTGTCTATTTTCTTGTGTTTCCTTATTCAGGTAGTTTTTTTTCTGGATTTTTTTTATTTTAATCTCATACCGGACATAATCCTTTCCACTACCGTGGAGAACAAGCTTGTTTATCCCAGTGGTCACTGGGGCTATACTAGTCACCTACAATCATACTACGCAGGTTTCATGTTAGGGATTGGACGAAAACTGTTTCCGGAGCAGTATTTGCGAGTGTTCGTCCTGAGAGCTGCCCACTCAAACCTCCTTTTTTAACAAGCAAACGGTTCAGCGAAGGCTGTGTGTCTGACTTCTTATTCTGAATACCCTCTCACTAGCTGAATATATTCCTCTCGTAGCAGCAAAACTAAATAAATAAGTGAAATAACTCGGGCCCCGAGCTGTCAACCCAAAGCGACGCTTGGTAGCCTTGCGCAGAGACTAGCCACACAACCTCCATGATCTTCTGACCTGATCAGTTCATCGATCCTTCATACTTTATCACTGACAAAAGTTTTGTCGTTATCCGTCAAGGGGTTCAGGAAATATCGGTCCCAAAAGGCTAAGCTCTTTTTCCTTGGGGAAAGAAAAAAAAAAAAAAAGCTAAATCGACCTCATATGTCCTTGATCTATGACCCCATGACCTAGCTGGCCTATTCAGTTCATCTCCTCATACTACATCACTGACATTAGATAGGTTGAAATCTATCAGTGGGTTCAGATATTATTGCACCCACATTAGTGTAACGGACGCACACACCAACGCATGCACGGGCGGACAGACTTATCACTTAATGCCTCCTCCACCAGAGTCTAACCAGTTCATCGGCCCCTGAAAATAAAGGAGTATCACTGACAAAACTTTGGTCGAAATCCATCTAGGGGTTCAGGAGATATCGCGCCCACAAGGATAAACTAAGTCAACCCCATATGACCTTCACCTTTGACTCCTTGACCTAGCTGACCTAATCAGTTCATCATCTCCTCATACTGCTTCAATCGCAAAAGTTTGGTGGAACTCCATCAATTGGTTCAGGAGATATCGCATCCACAAAAGTGTTGTGAATGCATGAACACACGCACCCATACACGCACAGACGGACAGACCAGTTACTTAATACCTCCTCCACCACAGGAGGGCGGAGGCATAATAAATAAATAAATAGATAAGCAATCTTAAAGAATAATTCAGTGTTACCTTTTCTTACAATTGACTGCGATATTTCAACTTTAGCTTTAACGGCGGTGATCTATTTAATCGCTATTTTAACTGTACTTATATTTAGTACTAATTTGCACTTTAACCCATTAGCTCCCAGAGTTTTGCTGGAAAGGTACTAAGTGCACCGCCCTCCGCCTATCAGCTCATAGTCGCGAAGCCCATGGGTCCCTAAATCGGGGTTCCCTTCTTTACCAAATTTTGAAAATGCCCAGTTCCGTCCTATTTTGAAGACCCTGGAAGCAAATGGGTTAACTTCTGCCTTACCTTCATATTTACGTTAAACTTTATATTAACCTGTTTCTTTTTTTTTAACCTTATAACTATATTTTTACCTATTCCTTTTTTTTTCTTTTTTTTTTAACTTGTTACCTTATCTTCTCAGGTCCACGATGGGAGTAGGGGAAGACGAGACTCTGAAGGGGACGGTGGCTGAGTTCGCTGGTTCCTTCACTGCTCATGGCTTTGGCAGGATATACGGGTGAGTTACTACACATGTCTTACCAGCAAAGTATCACCTTTACAATTGTCGTATGTGTATAGTCAACAAACGAAAGTATTGCACACCTTACCACAAGTCTCATCCCGAAACATGGAAGAAGCATTGGGATATATGGAGCACGCTGTGATTGTAAGTGCAATTGTAATCCTTAGTAAATATTAGGACTCGAAACCACATAAAAGTTCACATTCAGGATGCTGTGTTTTCCAAGGCCCACCAGGTTGATAGGTTCATGTGTATCCTACAAAACTAGCTCATTTTCACATTCATCGTACTTCAGGTGTGCCATATATATATATATTTTTTTTTAATTGTACACTTGATCGAAAAAGTATCGGTGTACAGTTCTGCGACAGACAACTTTACACCACAGACAATGGATCTTTTGGGTGGAATTCACAGGCTTGTTTATTATTCGGTGCTCACTCGTATCTTAATATTTGTTTTGCAAGAACTAGAGACACGGATAGATTTTTGCCCTCTGCTTCCCTTGTTCTTCCTCCAGAAATATTATAACCAACGATAATCTTTCTCTCGTAACTAAAGTCTCTTTAGGAGGACTGTGATTTTTTTTTTTTTTTAGGGGGAACAGGAGACATGGGAATACTTTGCACTCTCGTTTTCTCGTTCTTCATCTTGCAAACAACACATCAGTACAGAGAATCGACCTTAAGTATGTTGGCCTACCACTTTCATGCTGTGTAATGCCCGCTGCTCCAATCCCGTCAGACCCTTTGCTTATTTTGAAGATGTAATAAATCAAGTTTCTATACAATCCTTGGGAAGTATTGTTATTATACCTGAAGATGTGTTAGTATTCTAGTTTAGAACACCACAACATCTTTCAGGATATCATCACTCTCTCCTCCGTTCGTGACACTTTGCATGATACATTTCCTTTCGTTTCTTTCTCTAATTTTCTTTTTTCTATACGTGTGCAGTCGGGAACACTAGTTTGCCTATAATTCCAGCACTTCCACCTCTTACGTTCCTCTGCTAAAAATCATAAGCTGAGAGGAGTTTAGTGTGCATCTTAGCCCATAAATGATTCGCTGTGATATAATGCGTCAATGGATGAGTGACGAACATGCCCTATAATGAAATATGGACGCAGTGGATGAGTTGGCGAACTTTTGTTCACGCATCTATGTATGCATGTCTGTCTGTCTGTATGTATGCACGTATGTATTGCAGCGGCCGACTTGTTCACGCTTGTCATGGGTGGGCAGGTCAGCTATACGCGTTCAAGACACGTACTTCTTCGTCCCCTTTGTCATCCCCTTTTTATCATTATTGTTTATTTTTATCGCCTATTGCCGGTTGTTAAGTGCTGGAGTGAGACGCCTTCACATGTTGGCACTAATGTAAGTCGGCGACACCACTACCCGGTGATACAGTCCCTAGTTTCCTCCCTAACCCACAGAAAGGAGGTAGACGGAATACAGAAGGACGACCACAGCCTACAGTCCACCGGGTTCACGTCTAGTGCCACAGAAACAACAGGTCGTGTGTTCTAGGGGAATATTGGAATTTAGCAAAAATGGCCTGTTTTAAATGGCTCTCGTGTACTTCATAGACATTCATCCCAAACCTCATCCTTTTCTTCCTCATCTTCTTCTTGTTCTTCTTATTGGTCTTCTTGTTTCTCTTTTTCTTCGTCTCCTTCTCCTTCTTCTTCTTTCTCTTCCTCTTCTTCTTCTTCTTCTTCTTCGTCGTCGTCGTCGTCGTCGTCATCATCATCATCATCATAGTCTCCTCTTCCTCTTCCCACACCCCCTCCCCTTTCTCCTCCTCCTCCTCCTCCTACCCTCCTCCTCCTCCTCCTCCTTCCCTCCTCCTCCTCCTCTTCCTCTTCCTTTTCCTCCTCCTCCTCCTCCTCCTTCCCTCCTCCTCCTCCTCTTCCTCTTCCTTTTCCTCCTCCTCCTCCTCTTCCTCTTCCTTTTCCTCCTCCTCCTCCTCATCATCATCATCATCATCATCATCATCTTCGTTAACGTCACTTTTGTCATTATCCTTATGATCATTATCGTATCGTATCATGTATATTGTATCGCATCGTTTATAAAGGCTTCAGAACGCTTACATAAATCGGCCTTGGTCAACTAATGGCGGCTCTCCACGCTGCACGATCTCTGACAGCCTCCCTATTGAGTCCCGGGTCTTTTTTGGTCTGCCTTTCTCAGCCATTCCCCCGACGTCCACACTTCTCACCTTCCACATCATCATCTATTTTAATCATCCCTTCTAATTCCTTCATCCAGGGACGTATTTTTCATTCCATTCATGCCAATATCATGCATGCACTATTATTCACATTCATCCCTTCAGTCCCGCGCCATACATTACATTTTATTCTTATCTCCAGACGATTTTATTCAGCTGAGGGCAGACTTTCCGAACTGGAGGGGTTGGATACTGCCTTCATTAACTCCTTCACTACCAGAGGTCTGACCAGTGTCGAAGAAAATCGTCTAGTAATATCAATAACAGTGGAAAAATGTGTGTTGTAGTAGCAGTAGTAGTAGTAGTAGTTGTTGTTGTTGTAGTAGTAATAGTAGTTGTAGTAGTAGTAGTAGTAGTAGTGACAGTAGTAGTAACAGTTGTAGTAGTAGGTGTAGTAGTAGTAGTTGCAGCAACAACAGTAGTAGTAATAGTAGTATTGGTAGTTGTAGCAGTAGTAATAGTAGTAGTAGTAGTAGTAGCAGCAGCAGTAGTAGTTATAGTAGTTGTAGTAGTAGTAGTAGTAGCATCAGTAATAGTACTAGTAGCCGTCGCAGTAGTAGTAGTAGTAGTAGCAGCACCAGTAGCAGTAATAGTAGTAGTAGTAGTAGTAGTAGTAGTAGCAGCAGCACCAGTAGTAGTAATAGTAGTAGTAGTAGTAGTAGCTGCAGCCTCAAGCTTACCCAGACGTGAACCCTGTCTTGCAGTCCAGCACTCCTTTCGACGGACAGTGAGGGGCGTTCGTATAACCAGGCAGATTCCCCCCACACTCCCATCAGTGCCACCACGTGAAGGCGTCCCTCTCCACCATCAGTAATAACAAGAAAAATACAAAAATGCGTCGTCGGAATCAAGGGGTTAAAGGAAAATTTGGAGTGATTTGTTTTAAGTCTATGGCTCGTACCCTTGTCGGTCAAGAAAACTCCCTAACCCCTCTTCTTTAGCGATTTATTTTTGCACAAGGGTGGTTTAATATCCTTTTGTACGTTGTTTATGAAGAGGATGGCAATATCGGAAGGATTTATGTAACGCACAAGAAGTCAGTGAGGTGTAATAAGCAAAATAAATCACTTGGAAAAAGGTATTAGGAGCTTCCTTAACCTAAGAGAATTCGGGCCTTCATCAAACCCATCTAGTTAAAGAAAAGGTAATTATACGGCTCCAAATCTTTCCCATAGCACATCTTCGTGACTAGCATCATATTCTAGTGTTAATCTAATGTTACCACTCAGCATTCAAGACGGAGAGATGGCAATTTTAGGCCAAGTTACAGTAAAACGAATATGATAAGAATGAAGCATAGGACAATAACGTATTGGAGGGGTGAATTTCAGTCTTCTAGTTATCAGTCATCGTCCTTGTCTTTGCTGTTATTGTGACGACCATTGTCTTCGTTATCGTCGTCGTCGTCATCATCATTACAGTCAAAGTCAACATCATCATCGCCAATATCATCTTCGACATTACTATCATCGTTACCATTAGTTGCAGCAATACCACCACAGCCACCACCATCACCTTCACGTCCCTCATCCTCATCATCACTGTCACCGTTACTTGTCATTACCATCATCCTAACGACGTCCATAGCCAGTCTTCAACATCGACACCATCATCTGTCACCCATCAAGTCATATCCATCAGTCACCCATCCTTATCTCGTTCCCTCAGATATACTGGAAATGGACAGGATTCTAGACGAGGAAAAAGGAAAGCAATCAGCAGACTACCTAGTAATACTGAGTCACCCTCCGTTCACTCACTTATGTCCTTGAGTCCAGAGATCTCTTTTAATTACATTTTTACTACTCCACACAGTTATATTTGGCGCGGGAGCGATTTTCGAACTTTTAAAAACAGACCTTATTTTGTTTTGTTTTGTTTTTTTAACTGGCGGCTCGTCCATCTAAAAAAGGGGGGGGGGAGGGACAGAACTTTTGAAATTACAGAGCAAACATATATAAAATCAAGAAAAGAAGTAGAGACTTCTAATTGTCGCATAATTTTGGAAGACTGGACATTGAGCTTTCAAATTCTGTACTTAGGTCCTGTCCCACTATGTAATATATTCTTTTATCCTGTTTATTAATATACAGTTAGGAATCATTCAAAATTTAAGTTGTTCAAAATTACGAGAAACACTGAAACATGGAGATGCAATCGATTACGTTCAGCTTGGTACAGCTCATTAAAAGTCAGATATTCGTGCCTTCCTTACCGAAAACAAATTCTGAGTTTATCAAAAGATTATATGTTAATAGTTTTTCTCCACCTTGACCCTGGTATTCACACGCCAAAACGTCATATATTCTTAAGGTCCATCAATGTTCCGTGTACTTCTCAAAATTATATATATTATTTTAGGGACACGCATTTTAAAGTATTTTGTAACGACCTAATCATATTGAGATTTAGTGAAGTTTAAGTGACACAAATTGAAACTGTTGACAAAAATGCTTCCAGAACTCACAGGCGACATGCAAGAAAATATTTTGCCATTCTTTGCCATTTTCTCATTCATTCTCTCTCTCTCTCTCTCTCTCTCTCTCTCTCTCTCTCTGTATGTGTGTGTGTGTGTGTTTTTTTTTTCAGTTTCAAACACAGAGCCACATTTCAGATGCCAGTGATGTATGCCAAATGCCACTTAAACATATTTTGGAAAGGAATATCATCTAAAAACAAAAATTTCCAGCAGGCCGTGAATGCATATGTGAAAATTTTCCTCACACATTAATCATAACGTTGAATGGGAGAGAGTTAAGGCACTGCAACGTTTAGCTTAACAGGGGCCAGACTAAGTATGAATAAAGCAAAAAACACTATACAATTCCATGTACTGAGTTCTTCCTAGGTATTTTATGGATTTCTTTTGCAGTCAACTAAACACGCGAAGAGCTAGTGGGCAGATATGAATACACACACACACACACACACACACACACACACACACACACACCGAGCAATTCACAATATTCTAATAATTCGTACATACTTCCAGCCAGGCAAATACAGCATTGTCGTGGCGTATTGCGGTCACATCAAATATTCACACCTCGTCTCAAGCCCCCTTTCTGTACCACGCAAAGTCAGAAAAGAGAGAAAATTCAGAATCAGGCTTCCTATACGATCATATATTTTTTGTTTTATTGTCATGTCACGTTGAGTCCTGAATCAGACACTGGGCGATGTTAGTACCTTTCCATTAGCGATTTATTTTACATAGTGCGCATTTTCATCCTGTTGTTAGTGAGGCAAACCATTACAATACTAAAAATGATTGAGAAACATGGAAGAAAATATCAGTCTGTCATTGAATCACAAAGAAAACGGATGGTACGTTGGCTTCCGTGTCAAAAAATAATAATAATAATAAATAAATATATAAATAAAAAATAAATGACTCATACTGAACTTTGACGAAAATTGTCTCCCATTTTAAGTAGGAGGGAAAAGTGCAATAAGAACATCCCACCTCACTGTACTGTGCTTTGGATATTTTGGTGTGTGTGTGTGTGTGTGTGTGTGTGTGTAATTCACCGGGTCGGTCAAGATCACTTGATGGTCGTGATCGTCAGCTTTTACCCTCCCGTAAGGGAGCTGAGAGCTCATATAGTCCGATCTAATGGCAAGGCTGTGACCTTCACACACGCACACACCCGTCCCCTTGCTCAAGGGGGACAATAACCACCCACTTCGTCAGTGAAACTGACGAAATGGGTGGTTACTGTGTGTGTGTGTGTGTGTGTGTGTGTGTGTGTGTGTGTGTGTGCAGTATTTGACTTGTTGGAGGTAGGTGTGTGTGTGTGTGTGTGTGTGTGTGTGTGTGTGTGTGTGTGTGTGTGTGTGTGTGTGTGTGTGTCAGACGTGATGAAGGGGACAGTAAGAAGCGCTTTCGCCAAGACCGTGACCCTGTAAAATGGTATGTTATGCCAAGCTCTGCCCCAACCTACACAGTCACACACCTGTCCCGTATTCTCTTCCTTACCAATTCATTTTACCTGATACACCTTACCTGACTCTTGTAGCACATTTATTCCTCTGTATTATCTACATAGGCGGTATAAATAAGGTTAAAACAGTTCTTAAAATGGCACATGTGGAAATAAACTGGTAAGAAAAAGGTGTCAGGGAGCTTGTTTGTCGAAGGAGAAAATAAGTCTCAGAACTGGCCAGCATTGCGAGGCGTTTATATTAGCTAACACTTAATAGTTTTGCTCAAAGGAGGTTTTTCGGGCAAGAGGGGTTAGATGAAGCCTTCCTTTACCCCCTTCACTATTAAAGGTCTCTCCTAAACTGCATAAAATCGCTAGTGGTTTGTTCCTTGTGAGCCGGAAGTTTTAGAGAAAGTGGATAAGGAAGATAAGAGGAGGATGGGGAGGACTGTATTTAGTTGTGCAGACGTTTTGTGGATCTGTGAATTCCTAAGCCCCCTAAAACCTCTTCCTTAACGATTTGTTTTGGATACGGCTGGTTAATATTGTTTTGTACGTTATGAATGCAGAGTATGGTGGCATTAGAAGGATTTGAGGCACACGGAGAAGGACGGTACGGTGTAATAAGCAAAATAAATCGCTTAGGAAGAGATGTCAGTGGGGCTTTTCACCCTACGAGACTATGGGCCTAAAAAAAAATGACAATACCAATTTCCATTATTCTTGTTTAATAATTCACTGATAATGAAAAGTTGAAACGTCTAGAGAAAGAAACAAAATGATCATCTCCGCCTTGACAGTCCTCTTCCCCTTGCACAAAACCGTCTGAAGGTAGAAAGAATAATGTAAAGAAGGTTTCCTCTCTCAACCAAGAATGTACCATAGCTTATTCTGCCTTGTACCATACGCTTTTCCTCATCTGTAGTGATCCAGCCGTCGTTTGGTGGTTCATGGAGGCTTTATCGTAATCGTCTGGTTCAGGAAGCCCCACCAAAGCTTTATATAATCGTCTGGAGGTAGAATAAAGTTCAGCTGACGTCCTGGGTCTGAAAGGCTTAACTCCAACTCGGGGACTTAGTGTGTTGTAGCTTTGCTGTTTCCAGACGGTTTAATTCAGCTTAAGACGATTTTATTCAACTTAAGACGTTTTTATTCAACTTAAGACGATTATATTCAACTTAAGACGATTATGTTCAACTTAAGACGATTATATTCAACTTAGGACGACTATATTCAACTTAAGACGATTATATTCAACTTACAATTATATTCAACTTAATATTATATTCAGCTTGAAGGCGATTTTACTCAACTTAGGAAGACGATTTTATTCAACTTAAGGAGACGATTTTATACAATTTAAGACGATTTTACTCAGTTTAAGATTATTTTACTAAGCCTAAGACGATTTTATTCAACTTAAAACGATTTTATTCAGCTTAAGATTATTTTACTCAACCTAAGACGATTATATTGCTTAAGACGATTTCATTCAACTTTAGAAGATTTTAGTCAACTTAAGACGATTTCATTCAACTTAAGACGATTTAATTCAATTTATGACGATTTCATTCAACTTAAGACGATTTCATTCAACTTAAGACGATTTTATTCAACTTAAGACGATTTTATTCAACTTAAGACGATTTCATTCAACTTGAAACGATTTCATTTAAACGATTTCATTCAACTTAAGACGATTTCATTCAGCTTAAGACGATTTTATTGAACCCAAGACTATTTCATTCAACTTAGACGATTCTATTCAACTTAGGAAGAAAATTTTACTTAATGTGTGAAGGATCTAGTATAAAAAACAGCAGTAATAGCAAACCGAGGCTCATCTGAAACGTGAACCCAGTGGACTGCAGGCTTACGCTGCCCTTCTCGTTCAGTCCACCATCCTCCTCTCAGGGAATAGGGAAGTGGTTGAGGGACGTTTATGTAGCCAGGCAGCTGAGTATACAGGTTACATCAGTGCCACCACGTGAAGGCGTCTCTCTTCTGCATATCCGTAACAGTGAGAAGGTTTATCAAGGCAAATAATAATAATAATAATAATAATAAAAATAATAATAATAATAATTCAAGAAGTAATAGTAGAAGTAGTAGTAGTAGTAATAGTAGCAGTAGTAGTAGTAGTAAAAAGAAGAATAGCAATAATAATAATAATAAAGTAATAATAATAATAATAATAATAATAATAATAATAACAATAATATAGTCACTCAAGCGCTTAAATGCCATGTAAAAGAATCATGTGTTTTGCATTCTTCTGCTCATATATAATTCCAATATTGCAATACCTACTTGTGCAGTCACGCACTTGGCCATGTGTAAATTCCCTGATACAGTTTACATAGGCTCTGTTGCTATATAAATCATCATTACTGCGAGTATATGTTATTTCTTGCAGCAGGTCTGTCCATTGTGGGACGTACACTATATATAATAATCCAGTGAGTCAGGGGCCAGTGAGGGACACGAACCCCAACACAATCACTTCCCTCCATCACCACTTCTGGTTACAACTCACTTCACAGAAACTATACCGTTTTATCTGCAGTATTTTGACACCATTATAATTAGATTAAGAATCTTGACAAATTCACCATACATATAGTACACACACACACACACACACACACACACACACACACACACACACACACACACACTTTATATATACATATATTTGCATGGATAGATACATAGATAGATAGATAGATATAAAATATTTATTTACACACATATATATTATAGATGCATAGATGTGTGTGTGTGTGTGTGTGTGTGTGTGTGTGTGTGTGTGTGTGTGTGTGTGTGTGTGTGTGTGTGTGTGTGTGTGTGTGTGTGTGTGTGTGTGTGCATACACATAATGTTACATGGCCTACTTACTCTGTTACCTAGACAAATTAGTGGATGGATGGGATCCAGTACTGAAGAACTGAAACAGTAAAGCAGAGCCATCAACACAACACCAGTAAAATGTGCCACACAGTTACTGACTCGTCATTCAGATATTCGGAATTATAACCCCACCACACGGGCAAAACCACTGACACATTGCATACTCTCTCCTTTGATGTACAACACAAAACCCTTTAGGACAGAACCATTCACTCGACTACCAAGTTGGAAGAGAGAGAGAGAGAGAGAAAATGTTACAATCACATTTTGCGACAGTTGCATGAACACTATGTAATTACAATTTTTTTGCAACCACAATTATATAACAGTTGCATTAAGATGATGTAACTACAATTGTATTGCAACCACAATTGTGTAACAGTTGCATTAACACGATGTAACTACAATTGCATTAACACGATATAACTGCAGTTATGATACAATATTCCTTCATTTATGTTACTTTTGCAATATTATGTATTTCGCTTAAGTAGCTTACAAGTTGACTGTAATGTGTATATGATATGCATAAATATGTTATGACAATATTTATTGTCGATGTAGGCATAGCATGACAATATTATATGTAACTAGGGTATGTAACTATATAGCCATAGGTAACAATATGTAAGACAGGCAGTTATGTCTAAAGTTCTCCAGGAAGAGACAACTACACATCCCCTTGCCTAGACTACTCATGAATGCCAAACACCTCTGATCAGGTGCAGGAAACATGACTTACACACACACACACACACACACACACACACACACACACACACACACACACACACACACGAGCATACGTACGCACACGTACGCCCACACACTTTAACAGGAAGCCAGAGGGGGATATAAGCCCGATATCACATGTAGGAAGGTTAGAGCATCAGAGTGAGAACAAGGGAGAGAGAAAGAGAGAGGCAGAGAGAGAACCAGAGACGGCCAGGAGAGAAGGAGAGAGAACAAGAGAACCAGAGAGAGAGAAGGAGAGAACACCAGAGAGCGGGAGGGAGCAGGAAAGAGAACCAGAGAGAGACGACCAGGAGAGAAGGAGAGATTTCCAGAGAACAATAGGGAGTAGGAGAGTGAGAGTAAAGTACAAGGACCGCACCTGGCACAAACTGCTACTAACCATGCACGGGTCACGCCAAGCTCTTAACTTTTATTCAAGTAACTGTCTCACAATAAACTCCACCGACCCCAATCTGCCTATTTCATCATTCCACTTAAAATACGAAGAGGATAACGGAACAGAGAAGGCCTACACTGACATCTCCTACAGCGCCTCACCATTACTCTCTCCTGGTGCCACTCCCATCGACGATACCACCAGATAACCTTCTTTATCTAATTAAACCCCTCGGCTACGTCTATTAACAGAGAGAGAGAGAGAGAGAGAGAGAGGCAACCCGTGTCATGTGTACGTCTCTCCATAATTTATCAATCCATTTTTAGCCACTTTATTGATTTATTTATTTGTATATCTATTTTCTGCTACCTATGCATTCCTAACATAATTATTTTTCATATCCAGCGCTCTTCCTGGTGTTCCGTGTCTCCTCCCCCTTCCCCTTTCACACCGACCCACATATCATCACGAACATGTGGACATTCCCCCACTCTGTACGGCCATACCATCTAAACACACACTACTTCCCTCTGTGGTTAGATCAGTTGACTTACCTATTCCACATATTTCACGAATCTCATTCATTCATTCATTCATTGCCAGACGCCATGTATCCCAAACGGGGTGGCCAACGGCTTAGAGTTAATTGTTTACAGGGAGGGGCACTAATCCTCCACCAACCCCACTTGACACGTAGGGATGCCAACAGCATCTGGTGTTCCCAGGCGGTCACCCATCCAAGTACTAACCAGATCCAATTTTCTTATATTATCATCCTTATACAACGGGTCAAATACTTCTTTACACTCCCATACACACTGCTCTCAATATAAACTTTTGCTGTCAATCTAAACTTTTCATCGTCACGCCACGCCAAAGTTTTTCTCCCATATGCTTATGTGGTCACGAAATCACCTTCACGAACGCTCCTGACTTCCTCCACACTCAGGACTGTACTATATATTAATCCTTTCAATCTGAGTATCACAGTTACGTTTATTCTTGATGCTCAGACGGTTTTATTCAGATAAGGAGAGACCTACTGTTGTTATTGTTGCTATTGTTGGTAGTGTTAGTGTTGTTGTTGTTGTTGTTGTTGTTGTTGAGTAACCCCGGTCTGTCTGGTCGAGTATACCCATTGGCGACAGACATGCAACTGCTCCACCAGGGTCGTGCCGTGCAAAGAACTCTGCAACAGCCTGTAAAGATCCTGTTCACTCTCAGCAACAGCACAGCGTAATCTGAATTCATGATAACTGAAATACTCCACCCTCTCATGTGGCGTTACGTGGAGAGACAGACAAATGAGGAAGTAAAGGAGCGTTGTGCTGTTGATGTGGATGTGACTGAAAACGTTTAGAGAAACACTTTGAAATGGTTTGGCCACGTGGAGAGTGAAAGACTGACTAGAAGAGTGTATGCGAGTGATATGGAGGGAGAAGGGGGGAGGGGGAAGATAGAAGATGAGATGGAGGGGGGAGTGGAGAGATGTGCGAGAGAGGGTTAGGAGCTGGAGGGAGGGTAGCCAAATGACAGAGGACAGGGCGAGATGGAGGCATTTTTTCTGTGGCCACCACTTGCGGGACTGAGGCGTCTGGCCGTAATTAAACAGACAGACCTCTCATGGCTTCAAACCTATGTGTATTTGTATACAAGGGGCCCCACGTGATATTTTAGAGGTTATTGTGGGATTAATTTTGAGTGGAAAATACCGTT
Source organism: Coenobita brevimanus (assembly GCF_032717465.1). Classification (NCBI taxonomy): domain Eukaryota; kingdom Metazoa; phylum Arthropoda; class Malacostraca; order Decapoda; family Coenobitidae; genus Coenobita; species Coenobita brevimanus. The sequence continues at coordinate 44,732,007 of NC_137057.1, forward strand.
TTAACAAGGAACCAATTCTTGGTCGCTACAGAACAACAGTTACTGATTTGCACCCCATAAGGTCATCAACAATCGTAGCTCTAACGGTTGAGAATTAGACTCATGTTGGTATGGCATTTCGTAACAACAATTAGCCATGGAATCATCAGCTGAAATTTCTCAAAAATCTCGCGGTACACCGAGTATGCTTAACAACCAGACAACAAATCACACCTCTTCATTTCGTCATTCGATTTCCTAGGTCTATATATGTATCAGAGTGTCAGTGGATTCCCTGTGTAGGAAAGGCGCCGATATGTCCATTTAAACATACAACCACCTTCCTGTCTCCCAAACACTGAAATGCTTTACCTTTATGGTTAACGTATTTGTTCTCTTTTTACTTTAACCTGCCCTAAAACTGCCATATCTTCACGCTGAATTCTGATTTGTAGCATTAGCTTAACACTAGAATATGATGCTAGTAACGAAAGCTGTGGAAAGGATGTAGAGTCGTAGCATTGTCTTTATCTGCCACTGAGGTACCCAACGTAAAATTAGCTACAAAATGACGAAAATCTGGGTCAAGATTGAGTAAAAAGAAAATAGTCCTGCTTTGAGGTTTCCTGTACCCTAAACCTTCCCCCCTAAATAGTGAAAGCATGAACCAGAAATCAGTTTCTGGCAACGGATGAACCGCCAATTCCTCCACATTCTTCTTTCCTCTTTCTACTTCGTCTTCCTTCTCAGAACCGCAAGCGCCTAAAGTGGTATAACCGATTACCTTAATTTTCTTGTAAAAAGGTCTCATTCTATAGCGGCTGTGGTCCGTTTTTTATCAAATCGTCGTTTTTGCCATGAGCCCAAAGACAGACAAATATAGCGCCTTATCAGTAACCGTACTATTTACTCGCTCACTCACTGAATTCCTGTACCTGTTTGAAGGATGGGGTCCAGGACTGATGGCCGTTGTGTTACCAAGACGAAATTTTGCACAATGGTAGATCTCCACCCCGGATAGGCTAAGTAAGTTCGGACACCACCCCGGGGTCCTGGTCAAAACCGTTGTACCCCACTCTAGTTCTTTCTTTTTCTTTTTCTTTTTTTTTAACCTCCTCGAGCTCGAATTTTTGCACAGCGATCGACCTTCACTCGTGCCAGGTTTTAGATTGCGTGGGACCCGCGAGAGCCGCCATCAGTGGGGAGTCGACCCCCCCCCCACAAACCCCTCCCAGTTCCATATGTAAATAGCGACCGTCGTTCGTTCCTACCTAAAGCCGAATCGGGGCGGAGGTTTACTTCTGAGCAAAATTTTATTTTCTTCGGTTAAAAAAAAAAAAAAAATGGCTGGATATGAGCACACACACACACACACACACACACACACACACACACACACACACACACACACACACACACACACACACACACACACGTCCCTTTATAGATAGGCAGACAGACAGCCAGATAAAGAAACGGATAGACAGATAGAAACTGTGTGTGTGTGTGTGTGTGTGTGTGTGTGTGTGTGTGTGTGTGTGTGTGTGTGTGTGTGTGTGTGTGTGTGTGTGTAATGAATTATATAAATACAATGTACTTGCCTGTTCAGTGACGGTGATATTAAATTTGGTATATATCACTGTCCTCTTCTCACACACTCTACATGAGAATTCAACACACATTTCCTGTTTGTAAAGAGTCTCTTGTAAGCATACGTCTGAAATACTGCTTCAGTGCCAGTGCGTGCCTGCAATGGCTTCTGTACTTTACATTCAGTCCCTCTGCATGGAAAATGTTCGATAAGTATGATATATACAGTATAATTGTATTCCACAAACTTTTGCAAAACTTTTCCATCGTGAAAAAAATGACATGTTGAATGGGGAAGAAATATGGAAGATTCTGTGTATGTATGGCGTCAATCAGCGTATTGTTGAAAGAGTGTAAAGAGTATTTTGTAACTGAGCTATTGACATGGATGTGATTAAAAATGTTAAGAGAAATACTTTGAAATTATTTGACCATGTGGAGAGCATGGAGAATGAGAGACTGACTAGAAGATTGTACGTGGTTGAGATGGAGGGGGAGAAGAGGTGAGGGTGACCAAGGATGAGACGGAGGGATGGAGTGGTGAGATATAGGAGGCGGGGGGGGGGGGGAAGTTGGAGAGAGGGAAGCCAAATAGCAGAGGAGAGGGCGACGTGCAGACGATTTGCCTGTGGCCACCCCTTATGAGATTAAGGGGTCTGGCAATAGATAGCGAGACAGATAAATAGACGAATAGACAGATAGATAGATAAGCTGCAGTAAACTCTGTGAAGGAGTAAATGAATGAGTTAGTGAGTGGCGAATGTGACTTCGGCCATGGAGGTGGGGCTGCTGATGATGCTGAAGAGTGGGGCATTTCAGATTCAATAAATGCTGATGATCTTGTAATGCTTTGCTCATAGTGAATGGAATATATGCACACTAGTCAGGAATTTTGTGACTGAGAGATGTGTAGTATAAAAATAATGTTTGTTGAGAACGGTTGTTTTCAGTGTGTGTGTGTGTGTGTGTGTGTGTGTGTGTGTGTGTGTGTGTTAATGCAGGAAGCAGGAAGCAGGAACCAAAGGCCAGGAGCCATCAAATTCTTCCCTCTAAGAAAAAATAAAAACAAGATAACGGAGAGAAAAATTCAAGATCTGCCCATTTATACATGCCTGGACACATTGCACTTGAAGGACTGGAGATCATTGGCAGTAGGAAATGCAGACAGAGGGAGACAGTTCATGAGTTGACCTGTTGCATACATAAGGGACTGGGAGTAGCAGTTAACTCTTGCATTAAAGAGTCGGATAGAAAAGGGATGAGAGTTCGTTGCTAGACGGGTGCTACGCGCCTGCCGTGGTGGTGGAGGGATGCAAGCAGACAGTTCAGTGGAGCAGTGACCATTGAAGTAGCGATAGGAAAAAGATAAAGATGCAACAGTGCTGCAAAGAGACAGAGGTTGAAGGGAGCCAGTAAGTGGAGGAAAGTTAATGAGACACAAAGCCTTTGACGCCATTCTATTGAGAAGAGCTGTATGTCGGGAGCCTCCCCACACATGAGAGTTGTACTCTACATAGGGGTAAATAAAACCCGTGTATAAAGTCAACAACTGTGCTGGGGTAAAGAAGGTACGGAGTCGGCTTAGCACACCCAATATCTTGGTAACCGATTTTACAAGAGAGGTAGCATTTTCTTTCCAAGATAAATCCCGAGAGAATGAAACCCCAAGTGTGTTTAAGGAAGATGCAGAATTGTACTGGATATTGTTAAAATTTAGAGAGTACTCCTGTGGAAGATTTTGTCGGGATGATAGATATACGAACTGAGTTTTTGATGCCTTAAAAACAACAAGTTTACTTTTGATGTCTTAAAAACAACAAGTTTACTTTTACCCCAATCAAAGATATGAGCCAAGTCAGACTTTAGGTGTGTCATAGCCACATTCCTTGTTTGTTGAAGCAACTACTGAGATGGACGCTGTGGGAACCGAATGGAAAGGTGAAGGGTGGAATCATCAGCGTATGAGTGGATAGGGTTAGATGTACAGTTTAGAAGACCACTGATGAACAGAAGAAAGAGAGTTGATGATAGGACACAGCCCTAAGGAACACCACTGTTGATAGATCTAGGAGAAGAATAATGGCCGTCTACAACAGCGGCTATAGAACAGTCAGAGAGGAAACTAGAGATGAAGGCACAGATAGAAGGATAGAAACCGTAAGAGGGCAGTTTGGAAAACAAAGATTTATGCCAGACTCTATCGAAAGCCTTTGAGATGTCAAGTGCAATGGTAAGGCTTTCGCCAATGTCCCGAAAGGAGGATGATCAGGAGTCTGAAAGACAGGTGAGAAGATCACCAGTGGAGCGTCCCTGACGGAACCCGTACTGACGATCAGAAAGTAGGTTGTGATAGGAGAGGTGCTTTATTTTCTTTTAGAATAGACTCAAAAACTTTTAAAACACAGGATATTAAAGTAATTGGGCGATAGTTAGAGGGTTGGGAATGGTCACCCTTCTTTGGGACTGGCTGAATGAGAGCAAACTTCCAGCAAGAAGGAAAGGTACAAGTTAATAGACAAAGGCAAAAGAGTTTACTTGGCAGGGTGTAAGCACAGACGCACAGTTCTTGAGAACAACAGGAGGGACTCCATCAGGCCCATATGCCTTGTTAGTATTGAGGGCAGTGATGGCAGAAAATACATCAGCTGAAGAAATTTTAATGTCAGCCATGAGGAAGTCAGGGGAGGGAAGTGATGGAGGAACAGCACCGGAATCGTCTAAGGTGGAATTGGAGGAGAAAGGCTGAGCAAAGAGATCTGCTTTTTCATTAGGAGAAATAGCTACAGAGCCATCAGAATAGAAAAGAGGAGGGAAGGATGAGGTAAAGTTGTTAGAAAGGTTCTTGGCAAGGTGCTACATGGAGTGGGAAGAATTCGAGTTGGAGAGTTCATAGCATTTAGTATGAATGAAGTTATATTTAACAGAGTGAAGAACAGACTTAGCACGTTTCCTGGCAGAAACATAAAAGAGATTAGATTCAGGGGTGGGTTGGCTCCCATACCTTTTGTAGGACTTCTTGTTGTGGACAGCATAGAACAAGCGTGATTAAACCAAGTTTTTTTTTTTTTTTTACAAGTTTTTTCCGTGCCCAAGAGAATAACCTCCATAATGCACCTACTTAACTACACCTAGTTGAGAAGTATGTTTGAGATGATGATGAGGAGGAGGAAAATAAGGGGGGAGGAGGAGGAAGACTAGGAGAAGGAGGAGGAGGAGGATGATGACGATGATGATGATTATGAGGAGGAGGAGAAGGAAGATGAGGAGGAGGAGGAGGAAGAAGAAGAAGAGGAAGAGGATGGTGATGATAATAAACCTTGGATGTGAAGCTTGGTCTTGATCTTGTAGGGTAAGGAAGCTCCCGAACACCTTTTCCTCGTCGATTTATTTTGAATCAATATCCTTTTTGTACCTTCCTGGTGGTAGGCAGTGACAACCATCATCCACTCCATTGATGTAGTGCTGCCTACCTCATCCTTCACTTTTATCAATCTTTTTCTGTGTCTGCCCTCCTTTCTTCCTATTTCACCCATCCTTCCTGTCACTTCTATTACTCTTTCTTCCTTTTCAGGTGGCTTTACATTAGGTGGCAAGCCTGATAGTTTCCTGTAAGCCAGGAAAGCATTCACAGCGGTGGGTGGTAGCCATATAACCAACCCATATGTGTTCCTTACGTGTCAGCAAGTGGTTTGGAGAAGGGTTAGTGCCCCTCCCTGTAAACTAACGCAGAGACAAACGGCCACCCTTTACGGGATTGTAGTGTCTGGCTATAGATAGATAGACCTTACTTATGCAGAGTGTGGAGATATTAGAATGATTTAAGAAACACAGAAGAGTACAGTAACGTATAGTAAACAAGATAAATCGCTTAAGAAAAGGTGTCACGGATCTTCCATACCCGACGACTATGCTGGAAGGACACGCCAGTGAGAGCAGTGGAAATGAGTTATCTGAGAGGAGAGTGTAAAGTAAAGGAAAGAGAGAGAGAGAGAGAGAGAGAGAGAGAGAGAGAGAGAGAGAGAGAGAGTCGGGAAGCGTTGTGGTGTTGGTGTGGATGGTCTGGATCGCGTTGGAAATCCACTGAGATGCTTTGGCCATGTGGAACTAATGCAGAGTGAGGAACTGACTAGGAGAGTGCATGTGTGTAAGATGTGTGGAGAGAGGGGGGAGAGAGGGAAATCAAGGATGAGGCAGGGGGACTGGGTGAAGAGCTACATGACTGCAATCGGTATGAGACTGGTTGGAGGACTGGATGATGGCAAAGAACAATTCAGTATGAAGGCGCTTTGAACCATCCACTCAGGGAATAAAGCATCTGGTTATAGGACAAATAGAAAAGGGAAATGAGGTACTGTCAACAATAATACTACCCTCACAATCTGAAACCAAGAACGAAAACTTCAGATCTGTATTTCATATCCCGTGTCAGAAACCATGAAGTATTATATATTCTATCTTGCCAGTAGAAGAATTGGCCGTGGCACTTCTTCCTTAGCAATTTATTCTTGGATATGGCTAGTTAATATCCTTTGCTCGTTATCTGTGTAGAGTATGGCGATATTAGAATGACTTATGCCACACGAAAAGGACAATAAGATATAACAAGCAAAATAAATCGCTTAGGGAAAGGTGTCACGGAATTCATATAATTTATTGGGTTCATTTTTACTATACTAAGTTCACTTTGACCAGGCGGAAAAATATGATCTTTCCATCTTGAGTGCTGAACGTTAATTAGAAAATAGCACTAGAATACGGTGCTAGTCACAAAGAAGTGCTATAGAAAGGATGCAGAACTAGTATCATCTTATTCCGGTACTGAGCTATGGAAGAGAAAGTTGTGAAAATATTAAAATCACAGCCTAGTTAAAAATGAATGTATTTCCAAACACTTATATTTATCTTAGGAAGGTAATGTGATCGTACAGGAGGTAATTAAAGCCATATCAACTCCCTTAAGGTCGAAAAGCCCCTCTCTTCTTGAATAAACTCGTCTCTAGATAACAAGAAGAAGGAAAATAATACGGGAATGCAGCTGAGTGGTCTTGATTTTTGGTTTGGTTTGGTTTCGTTAGTTTAGGGTCCTTTCATCGTGACGTGTTTCTGTTCTCATTTTACTCTACTTTGTTCTCAAATTGCCATCCCTTCATCTTGAATGCCGAGTTGTAAAAACAGATTAACACTCTATTATGGCAGTAGTCACGAAGAAGTGCTATGGAAAGAGGACAGCTTCAGTTATGTCTTTCCTTGACACTGAGCTACGTGAAATAAACTGCAGCAGGTCTAAAATACGGGCCAAATTAGTCGATAGGCAATTCTTTCTCTTTCCTGATAAATAAATTCCTCTTTGAGAGAGACAACTGGTAGAGAAGTGACTGGAAATAGGACTCAATTAGCCTTTTCAAAACCACCCATCCGTCGTCCAATCCTTTTTTCCCCATCAGAAGTGTTGGTGTCCGGGGCTAGGCTACTCAGTCCCAGTGTTCAAGGCAAGAGTGACCAGCTTCTCTTCCCTGAGTGACATTACTGAGAAATAAACCCCAGTCAACCCTCAGATGAAAACTCTTACAGGTCCCATCCCTTTGTAGCGCCTTAAGCCACTACATGTCTCTAAATTCGCTAAATAATCCGTTTGAAGACAGGAAAAATAGAAGGAATATTACATCACCTTCACACAAAACCGAGAAGTCCTTTGATTCCCTTCCTAAACCAACATTAAATTTAAGATACACAAATGAAAAATAATAGAAAAACTGTGCCAGACATCAGGAGGTTATCTGGGGTTAATTCTAAATAATATATACTTCAGGCACCTTTGTCAACATAGGTCCAATTACCAACTATTGCGACGCTACATTAACTGATGATTTTATGGGCTGATTATGAGGGAGGTCATTTATGTCATTAGTCAATATTGCAGCTCCGTAACGAATGAGGAGTGGAGCATGTTAATTTCTCTCTCTCTCTCTCTCTCTCTCTCTCTCTCTCTCTCTCTCTCTCTCTCTCTCTCTCTCTCTCTCTCTCTCTCTCTCTCTCTGTATGTGTGTGTGTGTGTGTGTGTGTGTGTATGTGTGTGTGTGTGTGTGTGTGTGTGTGTGTGTGTGTGTGTGTGTGTGTGTGTGTGTGTGTGTGTGTGTGTGTGTGTGTGTGTGTGTGTGTGTGTGTGTGGGGTACAAGCTTGACAGACCAATCCCAAAGGGCCATCACTTATCCCACGTATCACTCCCCTTCATATATCACCACATCGACGCTAACTCCGACCGTCCATACTGAATACTTACTTAGACTATCATATCAGGACTCGTATAATTGCACTAGGTAATTGTTTTAAGAAATGTCGATGGGTGTTGTCAAAGATCAGCAACCCTAAAACTTTCCCTGTCCAAGCCTTAAAACTTTCCCTATCCAAGCCCTAAAACTTTCCCTACCCAAGCCTTAAAACTTGCCCTGTCCTAACCTTAAAACTTTCCCTGTCCAAACCTTAAAACTTTCCCTATCCGGACCTTAAAACTTTCCCTATCCACACCTTAAAACGTTCCCTATCCAAACCTTACAACTTTCCCTCTCCAACCCTGGAATCGAACTCAAAGCCTTTCAAACAACAGACCATTCCTCTAACCACCTGACCACCTCCTCATCGGATTTATATAGCATTCTTACTCAAACTTCCCCAAGACAACCTTCATTACAGTTAGTACACTTTTCCCTATGGACAAAATATCACTCATATCCTGTATTATTCATTGTGTAAGTGGTGCTGCTTGGATTAAGGCTTTTAACTACTTGGAACATAATTAGGGACCTGGATTATAAATTCGACGGTTGCAAGTCATAGTCTGGGGAAAGATTAGACTTAGCAAAACTGGCTATCTGCCTCAGCGACTCTCGTGTGGTGGATAGCCGGTAACCTTCCTTGATCCCTTCCATCTAACCACGTCCTTTGTATATTCGGGTCTATACTTCAACATTAAATCGCAAAATGAAGTGCAAACCCTTAATTAATGGTATTTATGGGACGCCTGTGGTTATTAGTTATTGTTAGCCTGCATCCCACAACGCAGAATGCAGTCAGCAGCCATAGAGGAGGACTCAATACGCTCCATCTTTGTCAAGAACTTATAATCAAAATTTGGGGTTTGCATCTCACTCCTCGTTACCTACTTTTCGAACTGGTGTGTGTGTGTGTGTGTGTGTGTGTGTGTGTGTGTGTGTGTGTGTGTGTGTGTGTGTGTGTGTGTGTGGAGGGGGTAAAGATGTGTGTAATTCACCGGGTCAGTCAGGATCACTTGATGGTCGTGATCGTCAGCTTTTACCCTCCCGGAAGGGAGCTGAGAGCTCATACGGTCCGATCTAAAGGCAGTGCTGTGACTTTCACACACACACACACCCATCCCCTTGCTCAAGGGGGACAGTAACCACCCACTTCGTCAGTGAAACTTTTCGCAACCTGAGCGAGGCGCGAACTCCCGTCTACCAGATGGCAAGCGAGAACGTTACTACTGAGTCAGCCAGTGTGTGTGTGTGTGTGTGTGTGTGTGTGTGTGTGTGTAGGGGGGTAGATACGTCCTTCAATAACCCCATTCAGTACTGAAAGTCTTTCTCATCTTGAATGAAATAATGTGACGGTAGCCTTAGTAAGCTGAAAAGTACATCCCCGTAGTGAAGGGGTACACGGACGCTAAAACTATTATTATTATTATTATTATTATTATTATTATTATTATTATTGTTATTATTATTATTATTATTATTATTATTTTTACTATTATTATTATTCTACCTTAAATTGGCCCTGATTACTGTCTTTTTGTAGCTTATGCCACGTAGCTCTTTGGCATAATATCATACTTTAGCTGTACATCCTTTCCTTAGCACTTCCTCGTGATTAGCATAGTATTCTAGTGTCAATAACCTGCTACAGCTCAGTGCTCAAGGTGAATGGATGGTATTTATAGACCAAGGTTGAGGACACCTATATTCTGGTGTATGGATTTTTTTTTTTACCTTCCTCTGTTCATCTGTTTAAAACAAGAGTACAGTTGCTCGGAACCTGCGGCGAGGCTCCTGCTTCAAACAGTTTGCTGTAAAAAGTAACTAGCCTTAACAGAGAGATCCACTACCCAGTTTCTGAAGGTGCCTTAGCTGAGTACCTGCTACCTAGATTTTTATATTAGCAAGACACCATATCAGATAACTTTGTATGGGAATACTTTTGTCTCAATAGGATTAAGTTAAGCACTTTTACTAAAGTTGTCGCTAGATGGCGCCAACTCAGGTGTCACCTGATGGCAGATTTGGAATCTCTGAGTCAAATTACCTCATATAGTACCATTTTTATGTCTCCAAAGGCCTTCTTTTAACAGATCCACCAGAAGCAGAACATGAACGCTGGCCATTCTGTGACCTACTGGCTATCGTCGCAGGTTATAAAAAAATAAAATAAAAGAGTGTAGTTGTATTATTGAAGTGTTTCTTGTTGGTTGACAAATCTGTCTAGTACGATTTACTCACCAAAATGTTGAAGAGAGAGAACACAGAAGCCTGAGAGCATTGATACAAATTAAGGACAGTGCTAGTGTATTACTGAGGTGTTTCTCGGTGGTCTAAGCCTCCCTACTTCCTCTTCCTTGCCTGAATATTGAGGTGAGGGTGACATGAGAGCCTGAGTCTTAGTAGAAATGGGATAGTGTTGCTTGGATTTTTTTTTTTTTAATGGTTGACGAGGCTCCATAGTACCTCTTTCTCTAGCAGAATATTTTTTCACCGTGTCTTTTATATTCTTACTATCGCCAGACTACACCGAACTTTTAGCTGCAAGAGAGAGAAAATGATGTGTTAAAGGCTGGAAAGAGATGAAAATTGTACTTGAAGAGCTTGGATGTAATAGGAACGTACTCTGCTTTGATAAATGAGAAACTGTCTTGAAAATGGAATAAAAAGAAGAACGAAGCTAAAAAAATGAATGAAACTTTTTGAGCGAAGATAAGACTAGGAGAGCACTTACAAAATGAAAGACAAATAAGGAGAAGATTGAAGGTACATTATTGTGAAATTTAAGCAATAATAGTAAGAGAGTGCTAACTAATTTTGGACAAGGAAGAAACTATTGGAAAGAATTCTCTGCAAAACTACTGCAAGCCGAGCATTAGTAAACATCAATGAATTAGGTGGTGCACAGAGCAGGGAGATGGAGAATGAGTAGCAGAGATAAAAGTGTAAATACTGTAAAGAGGTTGAAGAATAGGAGGGAGGTATGTGTTTTCTCTTTCAGCCCGATTACATCTTCTTCTTAATCATCTTTCAATTTGCAGACGATTTCTCTTCTGTTTATGAGAGATGTCTGTTTGTGAAGGGGTTAGCGAAGACGAGAGCAAACCCCTCTCCTCCAAAATAGTCTCCCCTTAGCTGAAAAAATCGTTTAAAAGCTTCAAGAATATAATGAAAATGAGATACTTGTAGCGAAATCTAGACCCAAATAGGCTAACAGTTTGCTCATTACACCGTCTTACTCTGCTTGGTTCCGATGCCTGCTGTCCTCACTGTCACCTCCCTGGTCCGCATTATCGCCAAAATTGGCGGCTGTGAGCATATCTTCCTTTGCGATTTATTTTTCATTTTACACCTGCCATTCATGTCTTTTAACTTCTCTTCCATTTTCTTGTTTCTTTTTCTTTTTTTATTCGGGATGGATTTTACTCGGGGGAGAGCCTCTAGTTGTGAGAGTTAACCAAATCCACACTTACCTTCTTCAGTTCGAAAATTCTCTACTAAGATTCATTAAAGCCTCTGAAACTAGCAAAAGAAACACAAACGACGTCATCAAAGTTCAAGGGTTAGCCTAAGTACTGACATACAGCGTAAATAATATTAACCTGACTTACACAGTGGTCAGATGGTAGAAGGAGGTCCTGGGGAGACACCTTAACTCCTGTCTGATGTCGTATACTTTTATTTATTCTTCCCACCTTGAGAGAGTTTCCTTGACCTACAGAGTGATTCTTCGAGGTAGATGGGTTAGATACAGCCTTCATTAATCCCCTCACTAAAGAACATCTCCTTTTGTTTGAATAAAATCGTCAGGCAGTGACAGTTATCAAATGAAACAAAAGCACTCGTCGACATCGTGCCCTGCATCTCGCCATGAAGTCATGAGTGGAGTGGGGGGGTTAAGGTAATAAGGATGGAGACCAAAGGACTGGATTGCTTGCTCTGGAATTTTGGTGAACGGGGAGGGAACTGGGGCAGGAGATTATATCCAATGAAAATGAGTATTGTAGAGGAGTATTTTGGGTGCAGTGAAGGTTTATTTTGGAACATTGAAGAGGGAATATGCCTGGAATAGAGGGTCAAGAAATGGGGGTGGGGAACAAGGGAATGTTTGGGGTGAGATGGAATTGTGGGTGGTGGTGGGGATGGGTCATGAGAGTATTCCTTGTGAAAATAGTTGCAATGTCAGTTACATTTTGAGAGCAGTGAAGGTTTATTTCAAAATGTCCTCCAACAAGAACAGCAACAAGAAGACAGCTCGCGTGTGCCACAGACAAAAATACGTCCTCGAGCTGAAGAGACGGCCAACGAGAATAGAACACCTTTACTCCACCATCCAAATAAACACGAAACAAATGAAAAGCCGCTTATTATCACCTTATTCGTGTGTGTTATTTCCGCCAACAAAGTCCCTCCCACATCAAATACTCCCAACTCTCACTGCATCCTGTCACAAGTCTCCTAAAAGTCCATAAATAAAACATGTAGCTTTTCTTTATTATACGCCAGATACACTCTATGGACCACCCTAATTCGCACTGTTACTTGCAATACAGTTCTCGGCTGATACCCTCATTGTTACCCCAGGATGTCATTTTAATTTATTCTTGGTGTCTCATGATGAATTTTTCAGCTTGGGATAGTTTTTTCGAACTGGTAGGACTGGATCGGGCTTCATTAACCTCCTTAATATCATGTAATATTCCTGCGCTGATTAAAAGGTGTGGCAACAGCAAGATTAAAATACAAACCACTTTCTCGAGCTGAAGTGAATATGTGATCTGAACACCCCTGTACTGTGTAAACTCACTCTGTTTACCCACATTATCCTCTCAACTCATCAGTACAACGAAGTATTAATTATTTCAACCCCAGCGAGTGTGACTGGGACGATATTTTTTTAACATGGGTACCTCTGCACACCTTTTAACTGTGGTCATTCTATTTAAGACAGCCTGTTCCTATAGATGGCTGTGGTACATTTTTTATCTACATTTACAATTATAGAGGCGAACTGATCTTGATGCTAATGTGGTACGATTTTCACTCAGTGTCACAGAATTAGCGGCTGCCTGTTTTGTGTACCTTCATACATGATACAGTTATAGTGGCTGTTTGTTCCTAATAATTACTGTGGTACAAGTTTTACAGAATCACAGTTCATAATATCTGTGTTTTTCTTTTCAGTCACTTGGCACTTTAATAATTTTTGTACACCTCACTTTATAGCCACACTTTAAAATTTTTTGTTCACCTCACTTTATAGCCTGTTAGAATAGCACTAAAACCAGCTCCAAAAGTATGAGGAACGAAGGGCGGTCGAGTAGAGTACATGAGTGCGCTCGGGGTGAATTATTCCAGGCAGGGCATCGACATCATATACCTTTGCATGAAACTTCACTGAAACAATACATAGTTGCCGCCATTGCCTTTGAATCATATGTTACACGCAGGGGCGATTTTTTTATACCTTCTTTTACTCATGTTACTATCTTGCAATTTTCTTTGAACTCAGAAGAATCGCTAGTAATAAATGGAGTAATGAACGTGTATCCAACTCATGCTGTCTGAAAATGCTTTACTACGCTGAATATAATCGTCAGTTTACAGCAAGAGAAGCATAAACACCCGTCCTAAGTTTCAAGGCGAAAATAATTACGTGATCCATACAGCGCCTCCCCTAACTAACCCCACCCTGTGCCTCACGTGTAATGATCTTCTCTAATACCTCACACCCTGGCTATTAATATGCTATCATGTGTACCTTTTCTGTTGTGCCTCATTACCTAATACCTCTACGGATGTTACACTCTTTCCCACTACTCCCTTCCCCCCCATGTACAATCAGGGACAAAAGCTGGCCTGTTGTTCCACTGTGTCTACCTCACAGTTAAGGCATGTTCGTCACTCCTCCCTAATGCATGGAAGAAATAAAAAATCTAGGAGCCAGGAAACATAGGAAGCCTCTCTCAGCTTAGGAATTTTAACCAGAGGAGGAAAGTGCGAAGCATAAGACGGGAATCACTAAACGTACAAAGGAGTCATAGCCAATTTTCTCCAATATTCCTATACTTTCCCAGCATCCCAGTTTGTTTAGTCATCATTATGCGAAAACTCCGGCTCCTGTGTCTCCATCTTACTTGAATAAAAATCTTGTAGCGTCAGGTGGAATGAACTACGAGGAGACTTGGCCACGAGAGGGTTAATGACACGAGCACGAACACTCGCAGTTTTGTATGACTCACTTTTAAACTAAATAAAATCATCTGGCATTAGTTGGAATAGAACACTAAAGTAATCAGTACTTAAAAATTATAGGTAGATAGGTAGATAGAACTGATTGATTGGATGATGTATAGACAGATTGTGTGTGTGTGTGTGTGTGTGTGTGTGTGTGTGTGTGTGTGTGTGTGTGTGTGTGTGTGTGTGTGTAATTTTGTAAGTGCTGATTGCATTTTTCAGACGTTTGTTTATTATGCTTTTACCACTAATAACAACAAGATGAAAGTGCATGGAAAACACCTTTACAATATGAGACATAATCATTTCATATTCATTATGTAAATTTACACTGAGTGTTCTCGGCATCACACACTACGTCATCAATTCATTAACAGCTTGCCTAATTAATTTGTTCAAGCCCGATATCCAGGGCCGGATTCTAAGGTATAGGCAAAATGGGCAACTGCCTACCAGGCCACGGCCTGCCACAGGCCATCCAGATTTCCAGAGCGGAATAAATATACGCTTTGGGTGCCCAAATAAGTGCCGTCACCCATCAGGCCATCAAAAAAAAGGCCATTATAGGTCATACCAAAATTTCACCAGAAATAACGGAAAAAAGAGATCCATATGTTGCCGGCCAACCGTCTGTGTTGCCTACCAGGCCACAGCAGGGTTAATGCCGCCCTTCCCGTATCAGGAAAATTTTATTTCAAACACTTCTTTTGTTGTCTCAGGGGCAAAACTTACCCTCATAGTGGTGCATAATTTGTGTGTAAAATTTCAAAGTATTACCTGAAGAGTCGAAAGATAAACCCCTTGAAAAGGTAATTTCGAGGAGGGAGAGAGAGAGAGAGAGAGAGAGAGACAGACAGACAGACAGACAAGACAGACAGACGGACAGACAGACAGACAGGTATCATTAATCCTTGCACTCCAAAGAGGTATTTCCCATTTTAAGGAAGATGCCAACAGAATATATATATATATATATATATATATATATATATATATATATATATATATATATATATATATATATATATATATATATATATATATAAAACTCAGGTCCTGGAAAAATCACCTAAGTTCATACAGAAAGCCTCCAGTTGCAACCTTCTCTCCTCAGCTAAAGATAACTATCTAAAAGTAGCAAGAATAGAAAATAAGTCATCTGATGGAAGGGGTTAAGAAAAGCCTGAAGAAACTGAATGAATTGTCAGTGAATTATTATCGATTCTTACCTGTCTGTCTAGCTGTCTAGCTGTCTATCTATCTTTGGCCAAAGATTCAAGCCGTAAGGGGTGGCCACCAATAAATCGCCTCCATATCGCCCTGTCCCATGCCATTTCGCTGCCCTCCCCCTAACTTACACCCCCCCAATGCCTCGATTTTTGTGATGTTTGTCAGAATAATATACTGTGTCTTCGATTCACCAACAATTCGCTAATATGACCTCCGTAGGGCAGATATCAGGCTAAATCTTACGGCCGTATATTTAGACTTCGGATCTCAAAGTGGCATGCACGCTCCCAGTTTTTATGCGATAATTTCTGAAGTGCACAGCGGAGTTGGAAGATGCCTGTCCTTCCTTTATGGTTACTGATTGGATATTATATTGTGGGATGCAGACCACGTAAAAACCACAGACGTTCCATAGATTACCTTAAAAATTTAGGGTCTTGCACTCCACTCAACGATTTAGGGTTTATGCATGCGACCTTTAATTTTAGAATGTCCTTTCCTTTACTTTTCAATTATATATGTTGAATTCATGTGTAGAATTTTGGCATTACCTCAAAAAAAAAAAAAACTTAGTGACGTAATTGGCGATGAAAAATAGTATAGTTTATTAGAATTCAGACTTGTTTATCGTCAAAACTTCTTAGAATACTTTATATATACATTCCCAGGGGCCATGACCAGGAAATGTCGAGTGGGAGTTCAGTATGGTTGATGTGCTTCTTGTTAATCATTTTCTTACCTTTCTTACCTAGGAAAATGTCAAATTACTGTGTGTGTGTGTGTGTGTGTGTGTGTGTGTGTGTGTGTGTGTGTGTGTGTATGTGTGTGTGTGTATCGGCTTTTGTCTGTTTACATTTCTGTGCGTAATGGGTATGTCTTTTTTTTTATGCTAGGAAGAAGGAACCAAAGGCCGCGAGCCCGCAATTATTGTTCCTTCCAAGAGAAAAACAGAATACAAAAGAGAGCCAAATTCAAGATCCGATGATTTAGAGGTGCCTGGACACACTGCGTTTGGAAGACTGGAGATCATAGGCAGCAGGAAATACAGACAGAGGGAGACAGTTCCAGAGCTGACCTGTTGCATAAATGAAGGACTGAGAGTAACGGTTAACTCTTGCATTAGAGAGTTGGACAGAGAAGGGATGAGAGTTTGCTGCTAGATTGATGCTACTCGTCCGTCGTAGAGGTGGAGCAATGCAAGCAGACAGTTCAGAGAAGCAGTGACCATTGAAGTAGCGATAGAAAAGAGATAAAGATGCAACAGTACGACGAAGAGACAGAGGTTGAAGGGAGTCAGTAAGAGGAGGAGAGTTAATGAGGCGAAAAGCCTTTGACTCCACCCTATTGAGAAGAGCTGTATGTGGGGAGCCTCCCCACACATGAGAGTTGTGCTCCACACAGGGGCGGATAAAACCCCTGTATAGAGTCAACAATTGTGCAGGGGTAAAGAAGGAACGGAGTCGGCTTAGCACACATAATCTCTTGGAAGCAGATTTTACAAGAGATGTAATATGATCTTTCCAAGATAAGTCCTGAGTAAATGAAACCCCAAGCATGTTCAAGGATGATGCAGGATTAAGCTGAATATTATTAAACATTAGTGGGTATACCTGTGGAAGATTTTGTCGGGTTGATAGGTGCAAAAACTGAGTCTTTGATGCATTAAAAACAACCAGATTATTTCTACCCCAGTCAGAGATACGAGCCAAGTCAGACATTAGGTGTGCCATAGCCTCATCTCTTGTTTGTTGAAGTAACTGTTGAGATGGGCGTTGCTGGAACCGAATGGAAAGGTGAAGGGTGGAGTCATCAGCGTATGAGTGGATAGGGTTAGATGTACAGGTTAGAAGATCATTGATGAAAAAAAGGAAGAGAGTTGGTGATAGGACAGAGCCCTGAGGAACACCGCTGTTGATAGATCTAGGAGAAGAACGATGGCCGTCTACAACAGCGGCTATAGAACGACCAGAAAGGAAGCTAGCGATGAAGGCACAGATAGAAGGATAGAAACCGTAAGAGGGCAGTCTGTGTATGTACATGTAAATAAGTAGTTTAATGGTCAATATAATAACTTCCTGTGTGTGTGTGTGTGTGTGTGTGTGTGTGTGTGTGTGTGTGTGTGTGTGTGTGTGTGTGTGTGTGTGTGTGTGTTGCGTATCGGCTTTTGTCTGTTTACATTTGTGTGCGTAATGGGTATGTATGTCTGTAGATGTTTATGTGAGTAATTTAATGGTCAATAAAATAACTTCCTATCTATCTGTCTATAATGGTGTGTGTGTGTGTTTGTTGGGGTGAAGGGCTGGTTGTGTGTATGTATGTTATTATATAAGTGTGTGCCTGTTTGTGTGTGTAATGTAATGGGTATGTATGTAAGAGTACATGTATGTGCATATGTGTATTTTGAAGTCAATAAAATATCTGCCAATCCGTATCTATGAGAGAGAGAGAGAGAGAGAGAGAGAGAGAGAGAGAGAGATGGGGGAGTCAAGTAATCTTAGGGATCTCATTCTATTATTTGATACAACATGATTGAGAGCAAAATAAATAATACCTCTATATTGTGCAGGTATTTACAATAATGAATACGCGCAGGTACACTGTTACAAATGACTGTGAAACTAACAAGAGAAAACCAAGGCAGCCATTGTTATTGTTGTTGTTATTGTTCCAAGGCAGCCATTGTTATTGTTGTTGTTATTGTTCCAAGGCAGCCATTGTTATTGTTGTTGTTATTGTTGACTGCAGAAAACCAGCCACTTCAGCCGATCGCTTCCAGAGTTTTTTTTTTATGTTATGTTTTTTAAAAAATGGCTGTGGTATGATATTTTGGTGCGTGATGCAAGGAATGCAGTGCGGTGTGGTCATAGTGGATTGCTTGTCAGTTGCATTTTTGTGTTGGCATTGTAGTAGGGAAGGAGTATGTTCGCATCGCAGTCTAGGCAAGTGAATTCGTGGCTCTGAGTAGGGTATCGTCTGAAGGGGGAATGTTGGATGATGGATACGGATGGATGCTGTTTGGTTGTGGGTTTGGATAGCTGCGGTGACTGTGATTGTGTATGTGTATATGAAGTGTAGTGCTAAGAGGAGGAGGAATGTTACTGAGACACTAAATGCTCTGTGAACTGGGGTAACCTAATACAAAATAAAGTTACAAGGGTGGAATGGGCCCTGTCTTGGAGCGATAAACTGTTTGTCTCTCATATTCATATGATCCTTCATTGGAATTATTTTTGTTTCTTCATGTAGTTACATTTGTAGTCATAATGCATCCTCTTTTGTTTCTTAAGGCATTTTTTTTTTTTTTTTGAAGCCTATCAATGTTTGTGTTGATTGAGGCTAGGGTAGGGCCAATATGGAACTAGTGTAATTTACTCCTCTTGTTCCAGTGAACTGTGTATAAACGGTGTTCGAAGATTTTTTCAATTGCCAAATGATGTGGATGTGATTGTTATCAGAGCATGTAGTTTATGTGATGCCTTTTGCTTTGATGGTACTTATATGCTGCGAGGTCATGTGTGTCCATGGTAGGTTCTAGAGTTGAGGGATATCTTTCCAGTGGCAGTGGTTTGTTAAAGAAGGAGATCTGAGAGTGGCTGAGATCCGTGTCTGTCTGGAGTGAGGAGTGGTTGATTTGGTTGGTGAGACAGTCATTTTGTTTTATCTAAGCCCGTATTCCGGTGAGTGTAGATACACTGTACTGAAAACACCTCTCCATGAACATTACTACTTCCCAGCTCTTGGCCTGACAACAGTAGGTTTCACTAAGCTTATCCTCTGTTTTTTCTTCTTCATGAGTCCATATTGAACTTCTTTTGAAGACCTAACAAGGAGGGTTCCCAGTGTCCCTATGGTAAAAATATTCACTCTGAAGTGTGACATAAAGCAGTAATCCACTAACAGGAAGAAGAAAAGTTTACAGAGTACCAGGGTATATGCGGCTTTGTCCCTCTTGAAATAAGAGTTAAGATGATCCTTAAATGCTCGATTCAGAATCCTTTCCTCCTCATAGATGACACCTCCACGTCAAAATGCTCGTCAGGCAGTCAGTGATGCAGCTCGTGTACTGTTGAGAATAAATAGCAGGTGAACTCATTTCTGCTGAGGTGGAGTTATTGCTTAATTTAGTTCTTGTACTAGAGCAACCATAAATTTAGTATATTGAAAAATGTACATTACTGTATTTCTTCCTTTCTTTACTTAGTAATCAACCTACAAAACTGAAAACTTCATATATTCCATCATAACAACATGGGCTCTCCTTTTGTTTCTTTTTACGTTTTTCTTTTTCTTCAGAATTCCCAGATACTGTTCTTAAATCAAGTTTCAGCAGCAGCTAGATTAGGACTATAAAATAACAGTAAGAAAAAGGATAATAGGGTTAGGGACGGGGTAGCGACGGTGGGAGACCTTTTAATTGTTTTTCTGTACACTCCATCAACCATACCTTCGTCTGTCATCCTCTCATTGTCTTGGGAAGCCGGTGCTGCGTTGTTTAGCACATCCAGTGCTCTGATGGACGAACCGATTTCGGTTCGGCTCTACTGATCACGCTGTTGAATACATTTTATTTCACCTTTGTCCCTGTACACTAGCAATACAAGTAAGGAAATTGGTTTAATACTGACTCTTGTGGTTCATGTTCTAGGCCAGGGGTTCTGAAACTGGGTTCGTGAAGCGTCAAGAGTAAGCAGGAAGGATTCGAAGGGGTACGTGGGGGGCTGATGAAAAATCATTATAGTATACAGTATATTGATTTTGCGAATATAATTCAAGAGATGAACACTGAGAACTGGGGAACTAGTTTCCATAAACATACAAATCATTCACACTCAAATAATAGATTAGTTGCCATAGTTACTCCAGCGAAGTTCGACGGAGGTTATGTACTGTATTCACCGGTCCCTGTTTGTTATGTACAATATGTTTCATAATGTTGCCATCGGGTATCAATGAAATCTGGTGGATGGGTGGGCACTGGATTAACGAAGAGTTTATTGGATTTTGAGGTTGATCCGGATCCAGATGCAGGAATAAATATTAAATTTTATTGGCGTTGGCGAGGTATGCGTTCTTAGATTTTGTTAAAGAGGGCAGATTATGATCATAGAATTAATTGACTATATAAAACAGCAAAAATGTTCGTCTTGTAGAAAAAGCAAGTACAGCAGTAAATCGTTGATTTTATTGGCGTTGGCAGAATCACGTGTTCTTTGAGTGCGTTCTACTTAAAATACCGTGTCAGCACTGACATAGTGTTGCAACAATTCGTTAGTACTTGTTTACTTAACAATGTAATTACCATTTCAGTAATTATACAGTGCCACGCCTGTGTGTTACCAGTCTGTACTGGATTAGTGTTAGCAGAGCACCAATCTATATTCACTGCCTTAGTAACTGAGGCACAGGTCAGTGATCAGGTAACTCAGGGGTAAGTGGTGAGAAAGAGTTTGAGAATCTTTGTTCTAGATGGGTGGGACTCGCTTAAATCTACCTGCCTACCAAAGTGACCTTGCTGATGCTTTAGCATTCCCTGGTATATGTCTACCTCTACTACACACACACACACACACACACACACACACACACACACACACACACACACACACACCTCACCCAGGGACCATACCAAGTGAAGAGTTGTTATCAAACAATTACGTTCTGGGGATGTTACCAAGTTACCCTGGATGTCGCACTTATATATAGTTATTTTTATTCATCCCAGTCTACATACTAAGCCACACGCCATTCCAGTGCCTTGTTCTGTGTATGTCAATGTAGTTATTCAGTAACGAGCCACACCATGCCACCTGTATCCGGCTACAATTTAGATATCTATTTACTCTAATACAACACGTAAAGTGGCAAAACCAGTCCAAGTCCAGCCAGTAGTCTACCCTTTTGCCCTAATTGAGGGAAAGTTTAATACCATATATCCATTTTATACTGAAAAAAAAAAAATCCCTCCCTAACCCAACCTAACTCCACTTTACTCCTGCCCACCACTCCTCTCCCCACACATACCCACCTCCCCTCCTTTACCTACAGCTCGTATCCCGCCCCCCTTTTACCCCTGACATGTTGACAGAAAGGACTTGCCTCAACGCAGAGGGGGAAGACAAGGGTGGATGATTATAATGCCCGAAATTGGACACTATTAAGCGAATGACTTTATTATACTTCAAACATTATCTAGCTATTGCTTCTCTGATGGTAGTGGTGGAGAGGGTATTGATGTAGTGATGGAGGGCAGTGATGGTGTGGTGGAGGAACAATAATGGTGTGGTGCAGGGACAGTAATGGTGTGGTGGAGGGGCAGTAATGGTGTGGTGAAGGGACAGTAATGGTGTGGTGGAGACAGTAATGGCGTGGTGGAGGGACAGTAATGGTGTGGTGGAGGGACAGTAATGGTGTGGTGGAGGGGCAGTAATGGTGTGGTGGAGGGGCAGTAATGGTGTGGTGGAGGCAGTAATGGTGTGGTGGAGGGACAGTAATGGTGTGGTGGAGGGACAGTAATGGTGTGGTGGAGGGACAGTAATGGTGTGGTGGAGGGGCAGTAATGGTGTGGTGGAGGGGCAGTAATGGTGTGGTGGAGGGACAGTAATGGTGTGGTGGAGGGGCAGTAATGGTGTGGTGGAGGGGCAGTAATGGTGTGGTGGAAGGTGGTAGGGCAGTAATATTGATGAGTGTGGTGAGTGTGTGATGAAATACATATAGTTACTGCTGTGGGTTATGCTGCAGTAGACACCTTGACTCTCTTTAATCTACCATGTAAACTAAACAAGTAGGTGATCATATGAAATGTGTACTAGTTCCTATTTGCAATATAATCAAACTTTACGAATTGTAGACTGTAAACTTAGCTATTCCTAATAAAAAATGCCCTGCAAATATATTTTTCAAGGTAATGGCTTTGTTTATACCTTACGTTAATATTCCCACTTACCTATGGCATACCTTCAACTAGATACATTTGCATTCCTTTACCTGGAGTAGAGTATTAAAATTGTTCCAGGTATTAGAAGATCAGTAGTAAAAGAAATATCAGTTTTAGGCTCCTGTGCGACATTCTCAGCTTAAGAACATAGTCTGGCGTTAGCTGAAATTGAATGATGGAGTTGTCCTGAGCATGGAAGGGCTAATGAGTCCACACTGCATTCCTGACGCATTAAGAGGGAGGTGGCCCTACTGTGAACGAGAAATTTCGCCTGGAGAGAGAGAGAGAGAGAGAGAGAGACAGTGTTAGGTAGAGTGAGCGAGCCATCTAGTGTATAGGGAGGGTAGGTGTATGTATCAACAACAGGGAAGAGGAAGAAAAGAAATATCAGTTCGTACATGTCAACTTCCTCATTCTCAAAATTATCACAAAGTATAGATTCACAGCTTCATTGATTAAAATATGCTAGAAAATAATATCAAGTTCATTTTCCATGGTACCGAATTATTTCAACTCAAAATTAAGACCCTCAAAAATATCAATCATAAGTCCACTGGCATTTCGAGTAACTGGTGAACACGGTGGTATAGTGTTGGCAGATTTTTATTGATTAGGAAATTGCATGACCTTAGAAACAGAGGTGCAATGTAAGCCAGAGTAGAAAAGAGAAGGCGTCGACATATTAGAGAGATTTTTTAAATCTTTGTTAAGACTCTATCGTAGTAAACTGAGTTATTATATACTTTACTTCCATTTTATTTTAAGTAATAAATAACAGCTCCAACCACGAAATGACGACAAGGCCACATTCAGGCCCTGGGTTTTTCGTGGTAAATTTCCAGAAGTCTCTTCTGAAAATCATCTAAACATCTGAAGCAACATAGTTCTTTCACTTTAACTTGGGCCAGAATCATATCCTTTTTAAACCTAACTCAAGGAAGTCAGTGGCAATAAAAGACAATAATTCTTTGCACAACGCTTCTTCACTATTAGCATGATATTCCAGTGTTAATTTATTGCTACAACTCAGCATTCAAGATGAAGAGATAGCAATATTAGGCCAAGCTGGTGTAAAAAGCCGACTCCGTACCTTCTTTACCCCTGCACAGTTGTTGACTTTATACACGGGTTTTATTCGCCCCTGTGTAGAGTACAACTCTCGTGTGTGGGGAGGCTCCCCACATACAGCTATTCTCAATAGGGTGGAGTCAAAGGCTTCTCGCCTCATTAATTCTCCTCCTCTTGCTGGCTCCCTTCAAACTCTGTCTCTTCGCTGCACCGTTGCATTTTTGTCTCTTTTCTATCGCTACTTCAATGGTCACTGCTCCTCTGAACTGTCTGCATGCATTCCTCCACCTCTACGACGGGCGCGTAGCACCCGTCTAGCAGCAAACTCTCATCCCTTTTTTGTCCAACTCTCTAATGCAAGAGTTAACCGTTACTCCCAGTCCTTCATTTATGCAACAGGTCAACTCTGGAACTGTCCCCTTCTGTCTGATTTTCCTACTTCCTATAATCTCCAATCTTTCAAACGCAGTGTGTCCTGGCATCTCGAATATCTGGCTCTCTCTCTTGTTTTTTTTTTTCTTGTTTTTTTTTTTTAGTGAAGAAACGGTTTGCGGGCTCCTGGCTTTTGGTTCCTTCTTTCTTGCATAGAAAAAAAAAAATTCCCTGCACAACGCTTCTACACTACAGTATCAGCGTGATATTCCAGCGTTAATCTATCGCTACAACTCAACATTTAAGATGGAGGGATGACAGTTTTGGTCCAGATTAACGTTGAAATAGTACAGTGAAAAGATATGAACACACACACACACACACACACACACACACATACACACACACACACACACACACACACACACACACACACACACACACACACACACACACACACACACACACACACACACACACACACACACACCTCATTTTTCACAAGATTCATACACTTTTTCCCAACTTCCCACAAACCAAACACAGCATTGTCGTGATTTACTGGGGCCACATCAGGTATTCATAAAGCCACACAGAACTCCTCTCCACAGCATGCAAAGTCACCAAGAAAAACCTCGCCATAAACCTTTAGCATAATGGTGTGTGTGTGTGTGTGTGTGTTTGTGTGTGTGTGTGTGTGTGTGTGTGTGTGTGTGTGTGTGTGTGTGTGTGTGATTATAGGGATTAATCGGGGTTTTAGTTATCCCTTCTAGTTCCAAATTTCTCTCTCTCTCTCTCTCTCTCTCTCTCTCTCTCTCTCTCTCTCTCTCTCTCTCTCTCTCTCTCTCTCTCTCTCTCTCTCTCTCTCTCTCTCTCTCTCTTATAAAATCGTCTGGAGGTGGCAAGAACACAATGCAAAAATCATTATCCTAGTCAACGGGTTAAGTTACATGGAGATCTTCGTAGTGCCTCCTCCTTGGCGATTTAGTTTGCTTATTAGTTCACTTTATCTTCTCATACGTTATTGATAATGATGATGACAGTAGTAGTAGTAACAGTAGTAGTAGTAGTAGTAGTAGCAGTAGTAGTAGTAGTAGTAGTAGAGAATAACATACAAAAAATATCAGTGTACAATTTATATACTAATTCGCTAAGGAAATATGCTAAGAACATGGCCAATATCAAAGGAAATAACCGCCTTATATTTCTATCTGTAAACCCGCCTCTTAATAAACCGCAAAAGGAACTGTTTATCACAGTCATCTATACTCCGTTCACCTTAACTGGGCATAAAATTGCCTTCTCTCCATCTTGAATATTGATCTGTAACTATAGATTAACACTAAAATATAATGCTAGTCACGAAGAAGTGCCACAGAAAGGATGTTGACTTGAAATTCTATCACATTCTGCCATTGAGCTACGAGACATATGCTGCAAAAGAACGAAAATGGCCAAGTTAAGATGAATTAGCTCTCTCGAAGGGCGACATGGAGCCGATTTGTTTGTGGCCATCCCTTACGGCATTAAGGCGTCTGGCAATAGCTAGATAGATAGACAGAATGCTCCATCTCCAAGCGAATAAATTTTAACTTTCCATCTCCAAACAAATAAATTTAACTTAGCAATGATTATTAAGCCTTGCATTGTGGTGACGTCTTTGTGGTTTTAATCAAGGTATCATTAGACGTCTTTATGCAACTTATGAAAGAGCAGGAAGTATAATGGGGAAACTTAAAGGGAGAGAGAGAGAGAGAGAGAGAATGTAAACTGTATTCAGCTTTTCCATTTACAACAATCTCTCCTGAAACAAATAAAGTCGCCTGGTAATATCAAGAACAAATTAATTATCACCTTACCGGATTGAAAGAAAAGGCTCATCCCATCGTCCTTACTGAAAAATCTCCGTATACGAAAAAATTCGTCTTTAGCCAGCAAGAATAAACGAAAAATAAATCCTATACAAAAATTAAGGCATGTATGTTGCAAGTAAAAAAAAAATATATGTTGTAATGCCCTTTTCGTGATCAAATTCCTCTACTCGTCTGAATATACACTCAAGTCACGCATGTATGGAATCCCGTCGGTTATTTTTTTGCAGTTTGAGAGGGTGATTGAGTGCCTTCACGTGGTGGCACTGGTATAACTTGGGTGGTGGAGCTGCCTGGCTACACATACGTCCCTCACCTGCCTCCCTATCCCCCCATAAAAGAGGATGGTAGACTGAAGGAAAAGGGCAACTGAAGGGGAGTACTGTAGTGCACTTATTGTGCACCACACAGTCTTACTATGTACCACACAGCCTCCATACGTAATCACCACATTTCCTCCACACTTTGCACACGGCACCGTGGCACCGAGGCTTGGGTGACCCGGTGACCTTCCTAAAACCGCAAACCCACAACCCACACCAAGGGTGTCGCTGGTGGCTAATCCAATCAGGTCTCATATAAGCCACGCCGTGAGGTGCGTCTTCTAATTGCCTTCGACCAAAGGTCTAGCTGCCCAGTCACAATCAACCTAGTCATGTGCACACGGCACTAGAGGCCTATGTGAGCATCATGTGTACAAAAGCGCCTGGGACGATGCCTGAGGGCTTTTTCCCACTCCTGACCCGGTCCAGGCAACACATGTGCCTCCTCGCGTACACATACACGCCACGAAAGCACTTAACCCCTTATAACTACCTATCCCACCAACTACTGAGTTTACGTATCCACCCCTCTCTCAGTAATCACAGTCAGGGTACTTGCTCCAGCTCATACACTATGTACTCCTCCTCTGTAAACCAGTTGTGAATGTGTTGGATGCAGTGTAGATACAGTGTTAATACATTTGGTTAATACACTCCTCTCTCTCCCAAACTGAGTGTAATATCAGTCCCCATTGTGAGTATCGAACATATAAAGTAGCGAATTACCACACTCGCTAAAGCGCTACATAGGTAACTAGCTCGTATACCTAAGGCGCTACACACTAGCGAGCGAGCAACCTCTGCTCATAAAAATCACAACACGTACTACTACTACTACTACTGCTACACAGCTTAGGTCACGGTGATTCGCATATCATCTTAGGAACTCTCTCTCTCTCTCTCTCTCTCTCTCTCTCTCTCTCTCTCTCTCTCTCTCTCTCTCTCTCTCTCTCTCTCTGGACCTTACGCTAAGTAGCATACAAGGCTTCATTACACTTTTTCCTTAGCGATTTATTTTGTATATTACACCTTAGCATCATTTTGTATGCACCTGGTATCGTTTCAACATTTCATCAATAATTTAACAAGATAATATTCAGGTGTAATATG
Source organism: Coenobita brevimanus (assembly GCF_032717465.1). NCBI lineage: Eukaryota > Metazoa > Arthropoda > Malacostraca > Decapoda > Coenobitidae > Coenobita > Coenobita brevimanus. The sequence continues at coordinate 44,758,991 of NC_137057.1, forward strand.
TAGAATAAATCGCTGATGAAAAGGTGTTAGGGAATCGACAAAACCACTTAGAAATCCACAAATTAAATCGCTTCGGAAGAGGCATTACAGAATCTCCCAAATCATTCAGAAATCCACAAAATAAATCGCTACGGAAGAGACTTTACGGAATCTCCAAAGCCACTCAGAAATCCACAGAATAAATCGCTGCGGAAGAAGTGTTACAGAATCTCCAAAACCACCCAGAAATCCACAAAATAAATCGCTATGGAAGAGGAGTTACGGATCCTCAAAGCCATATAGAATACCATCTTTTAAGCTGGGCTCTTATTCTCGTCGATCAAGGAAGCTCCCTAATGCCTCCTCCTGACCGATTTATTTTGGATACGGTTGGCTGATATGGTTTTGTAAGTAATTTATGAAGAGTTGGCGATATTGGAATGATTTAACTAACGCAGAAGAGGACGGCAAGGTGTAGTATTCAAAATAAATCGCTTAGGAAGAGGTGTTATGGAGCTTCCTTAACCGACCAGAGTACATGCACAGGTTTAAAATTGCCGCCTTTCCATATTAATTACTGAGATGTATCAATAATGCTAATCACGAAGAAGTGCTGCGGAAAGGATGTAGAGCCGTATCACTGTCTTTTCCTGCCACTGAGCTAGGTGAAATAAGCTGCAAAAGGACAAGCATCTGAGCCAAGTCAAGGTGAAGGGAATATAGCCACGAAGAAGTGCTGGGAATATAGTCACGAAGAAGTGCTGGGAATATAGTCACGAAGAGGTGCTGGGAATATAGTCACGAAGAAGTGCTGTGGAATACAGGATGAGGAGCCGTTACAATGTCTTCCTCTGTCACTGACCTAAATGAAATGTGGCACAAAAGAATGAAAATTTGTGTGTGTGTGTGTGTGTGTGTGTGTGTGTGTGTGTGTGTGTGTGTGTGTGTGTGTGTGTGTGTGTGTGTGTGCTAGCTTGGAATTCTGTCATGCTTATACTTTGATTTTTAAAAGTTAAGGAAATACACTGCGCTGACTGTAATTATCTTTCTGTGTTTGTGTATGTTTGTATTTGTATGTGTAGATACATAGATAGATAGACAGATAGATAATAAATTGATAGAAAGATAGGTAGACTGCAAGACTGATAGATAGATAGATATGTAGGTAGATAGACAGATATGGATAGATATTTTATGCAGAGGAGAAGGAAGCCTGCAAAGTTGTTCCCTCCAAGAAGAAAACAAACAAGATAATAGATAGGTAAACAGATAGACACCGAGAGAGAGAGAGAGGGAGAGAGAGAGAGAGAGAATGAGAGATACACAGCTACACAGATAGACACAGACACATACTAACCCTGCCACCCATGAAGAAGACGGGGTTTTATAATCCAGCAAAAGAAAAACACAAAAACACAAATCGTAAAAACAGAACCACCAATAAGTCGCCTAGTAAAATGTGCCACGTAATTCCTCACCCTTCACTCACTCCTTTCAGTTGTTAGCCTCGCCTCACATGCTAAATCCATTCAATTTTTTTTTTCTATTTTTGGATTCCCCTCGAAAAATAATCAGTGGGATAAAACCATTACGTGTAGTGCAAAGGAAATTTTCAAAAGTGCTGAATTGGTCCCGTGCATTTTAATATATACAGTGTTTACACATCCACTTAGTTTATCTTCCTTTTCATTTTCTATGTTTTTTTTTTTTTCTTTGCGTCCTTAACTCTCTTCTATTTGATAATGTACCTTTCAGTTTTCTTCCTACTGCCTTCAGATAATTATGTACTCGCACGTTTTATGGTAAGCTTATCGAATTTTGCAGTAATAATAGTAGTAGTAGTAGTAATAATAATAATTGTAACAGTTGTGGTAATGGGTGTTGTTGTTGTAGTTTTTGTTGTTGTCCCAGATTCGTTTGCAATGTGAACCAATGGAAAGCCTGCTGAAGCTCTCCTCCTGCAGTCCATCACCCTCCCTTTGGGGCATAGGGAGGGAACTGAGGGACGTCTGAAAAACCGGGTAATGGAGCCACCCAGCTATATCAGTGCCACCACATGAAGGCGTCCCTCTCCACAACGTAACTGAATTTTAGAGGCTAGATGCAACCTTCAATAAGCCTTCACAACCTGCTCTCCTTCCCTAAGATGAATAATATCGTCTGAAGATACCATGAATGATTAATGTGAAAAACGTTATCAGCGTGAAGACACTAACATCCATATCTTGCATGCTCACATATTTATTCATTACATCCAAACACTTTTTTCTTATTCTTTCATACTTCCTTCCACATGCAAGCTCACTCACATATATCAACCAACAAACAGTTGTCAAATTATCTATCAATTGTCAGACGCCTAGATCCCGTAAGGGGTGGCCACCATCAAGTCGCCTCCATGTCGCACTCTCCAAAGCCATTTCATTGCCTTGCTTCCAGCTCACACACACCCTCTCTCAAATGCCTCTCCACTCCATCCCTCTATCTCATCCTTGGCTTCCCTCTCCCTCTCCTCCCCTTCCACCTCACTCACATACACTCTCCTCGTTAGTCTATCGCTCTCCATCCTCTCCACATGGCCAAACCACCTCACTGTATTTCTCCTAACGCTTTCAATCACATCCATATCCATACCATAGCGCTCCTTCACTTCCTCAGTTGTCAGTCTGTCTCTCCGCGTAACTCCATATGCTGCTCTCTAATAACTCATTTCCACTGCTCTCACTCTTGACTTGTGTCCTTCCAACAAGGTACAAGCTTCACTTTCATACGTTAGGGCTGGTATCACAATACTGTCATGCAGCGACTTTTTTTCCTTCCATGCTTACTTCCCTGTTCCTTATCGCTGCTTTCAAGGAACCAGCAACATTTCTTCCTTGTTGTACCCTTTCAAGCACTTCACCCTCCAAACTTCCATCCTGACTCATCACACTACCGAAGTACTTAAACGCACTCACATTTTCCATTCCCTTCTCATCCAACCTCAAAGCACATTCAGTGGCTTCGTTTCTTCCGAGGACCATAACTTTACTCGTCTCTATATTCACCTTTAGATTCTGTTTCATACACACTCTCCCAGACTCATCCACCAAGCCTTGCAGCTCCCCATTCGTCTTCACTTAACGATACAGTATCATCTGCAAACAACAGTACAGTGAGTTTCCAAACGCTGCCATCTCTCATTAGTGCCACTCCAGCATCCACTGCCCTACCTTGTATCTCTTTTATAACCCCATCCATGTACAGATTGAACAGCCATTGGGACATGACACATCCATTTTTCAATCCAACATTCAAATAGAAAAATTCACTCAGTTCACTAACCACATGCACTGCAGCCTTAGCCCCCTCATACATACTCTTCACGGCATTCAACAAGTTACCATTTACTCCATATATTCTCAATACTTTCGGCATTCTGTCTACCCATCCTGTCATATACTCTCTCCATATCCATGAAGGCAGCATACAGTTTCTTTCCCTTCTCTATAAACTTTTCCACTAAAGACCTACGGATGCATATCTGATCTACACAACCTCTTCCCTTCCTGAAACCTTTCTTTTCTTCTCCAACTAATTCCTCTGTTATTTCCCTAACTCTGTCAACGAGTATCTTACCATATAATTTTCCTATTACTCTAAGAAGACAAATGCCATTATGATTACCACACACTTCTTTTTCTCCTTTTCTTTTGTACAGGGGAATAATTATACTGTAGCTGACTTCGAATTCTCCGGAAGTCTACTGTCCTCCCAGGCCAATCGGCACATCTTCCACATCCATTCTACTACTTTCTCTCCCCCATGCTTCAGCATATCACCACACACTCTATCAATTCCTGGGGCTTTCCCTGTTTTGACTTTCTTCATTACTTCCACTACTTCTGTCCTACTGATCTCTTCCTCTTTCCTCACTTCCCTCCTTCTTCCAGCCATTCCCTAGCCACTTATACTCGCATAACTTTAATTTTCTACGTTCAGCAATTCCTTAGAGCGTTCTCTCCATCTTACTTTTTCTCCCTTCTCCACTAGCAATCTACCGTTTTTATCTTTCACTCCCCGACTTACTTCTTTATCATCCTATATAACTCTCTTTACCGCTTTCCAGAAAATTTTCTCACATTCCCTCCACTTTACACTAATTTTCCTTCCAAATTCCTCCTTCACTCTCATTTTACTCTTACTAATCTTTACACCTCTCTCTTCCTCTCTACATGTAACTCTCTCTTCCGTCTTTCAGCTTCTTCCATGCCTCTGTTCTCATCCGCTCACTATATGCTTTCTTTTGTGCCACAGCCTGTCTCACCTCTTCATTCCACCATGCTGTTCCTTACACCCCCTTTCGTCTCCTCTTCAACCCACACACCACCTCACATGCTGCACAGATATCTTTTTTGAATATCTTGCACACATCTTCCACGTCCCCCATCTGCTCCAAATCATTTTCTTTTATTTGTCCGACTCTGGGCATAGGCTTCACAGCCTGCTCCCAAGGCCCAGTAGTCCTCCTACATACCATACACCTCAACATGTCACCACTTCGGCACTAACACTCACCGTCCATACTGAATACATGCTAAGGCTGTCTCATACAGGACTGGTGTATAGGTATTAGCGGGGGCATTTTTACGAGATGTCGGTGGGTCTTCTTGTACTCGTAGATCAGTAAAGTCCGATTTTATGTAATTCAAATCCTTAAACTGTTCCCTGCCCCAGCTGGGATTTGAACCTGGGCTCGGTAGGAATGCAGCCCACCTCTCTACCGATCAAGCCACCTCCTCCCCCAGTCGCTCCTCCACTTCTCTCTTATATTCTGCCTTTTTTCCATCCTCTTACAACCTTTCTACCCTCCTTGTATGGACTACTTCCTCCTGTCCTTCCCTCCTCCTACTCCTCCATTTCATTTGAACCTTGACTTTCACCACCACCATTTGGTGGTCAGAAAGTCCATTCCCCCAACCTTTGTATGCTCTTGCATCCATTACACACCTTCACATTCTATCATGCACACACACATAATCAATCATTGCCTTCCGTTCATTCAGTTCACCACCCACCCTTCTCATCACACGCCATGTACACCTGTGGATCATTTTGTGCCTGAAGAGGGTATTGGCTATCACCAACCCCCTCCCGGCACAAATGTCTACTAGAGAACTGCCATTCTCATCCACTTCTGCAGGCACACCCCACTCACCAACTACTCCATCCACCTTCACATTCCCTACTTTCCCATTCATACCTTCAATCAAAAACACTCTCTCTTTCCTTTCATACTTTTCCATGCACGCTTCCACATTTGTCTAGAACTCTTCTTTCATTGTACTTGCACGATTTTGCGTTGGCGCATACACACACACACACACACACACACACACACACACACACACACACACACACACACACACACACACACACAATCGCCCACATTTGTGGTGTAACTGTCAATCTTACCCACACACTCCTTGAGCGGACGGATCCATACTCTCTTATATTCACTTTCCATATCTTGCAGACAACAATACAAACTCCTTTTGCACTCTCATTCTCACCTACTCTGGCAATTACACCCTATTCGTACTCCCATTCTCTCACAGTCTCACCTTTCCATTTTGTCCTAGTTATTCTGCATACATCCACTTTTACATCCTCAAGCACCTGGACTATCTTTCTCTCATTCACCTCAACATTCGCACCCCTTACATTCCATGTCGCAATTCGTACCACGTCCTTAGTCGTCACCTGTTGCTCGGTCCTGGTCCGAGGCTTCTTTTTCTTATTTTTATTTAGTTGTTTTCCGGGGAATGGCACTAACCCTCCGGCAATCCACTTTTTGTCACATAGGGAGCACGTGTTGGTTGGTTATAAGGATACCACCCAGTGTTGTAAACGATTTCCTGGTTTACAGGATATCATTTGGCCTGCCACTCGGTGTAGAGCTACCCTAAAATAGTGTACCACTAAGTGATACTGCCATAAAAGAACACAAACTTCTGGTGTCTGATCAATAGACTTACTTATTTTACATCTTTAACGAGTCTTTTTTTGGGGGGTTCAGTTATATAAACGTTAATATATATCTTTACATCACATCCATATATCCACTACTGTCAATCTTAACTTTGTGTTCTCCTCATAACAAAGTTTCTCACCCTTATGTTTATGTGGTCACGAACATACCCTCACGAGATCCTCCTCTGTCATACATGCTCAGCCCTGTGTGTGTGTGTGTGTGTGTGTGTGTGTGTGTGTGTGTGTGTGTGTGTGTGTGTCATTCCTCTTAGTCACTTCCTTTCTACATTACTTTTCTTCTCACAACATCGAGGTACTGTATTCACTCAAACCATGTATGTATTAATTTACCAACATTTACGACTGTGTCTCATATTCTAAATGACACTGGAGATCTCTTAACACCTCTTCCTTAGCAAATTATCCTGCACATAAAATCACAGTGTCCTCTTGTATGTTATTGATGTAAAGGATGTTGATACTAAAACAACAGGAGTAGCGTATATGGGAATGTTTATGTGCACGAGTATTATAGGGTAAGGAAGAGATATAACCCCAGCCTCCCTTTCCACCTAAAGCACGGTCCCATAATTCACTTTTTACCTTAACAAACAAACATTACTCTTGTATACAGTACACTTACTTTCAAATCTTTAAACACACACACACACACACACACACACACACACACACACACACACACACACACACAAAACCCTGAACCAGCCTGCAGTGATCCTGTACACTATCAGCAAGCAGCACAGCCTTACCTGCGAGTACAGTTCATACATCACAGCTAAAATACACCTTTCACCATTCATCACTCTCATATCCCATTCCATAATTCTAATTTTCTCTACTCACAACCGCATACATACCAGTTGATGTATGCATAGAAGAAATTATTATCCCTATTCCTATTGGCATTCCTTTCCATATATCATAGATTCTCAAAATAATCAGTTTTTCCCTCCCAATCGTCTCAGACACAAATAATGATGACATACAACTATTTTTAGATAGATTTAGTTATATGTATGTAGGTATGTAGGTAGGTAGGTAGACAGACAGATAGACAGACAGACAGACAGACAGATATAGATATAGATTCAGATATAGATACAAATCATTTCATATTAGATCCCCTGCAGGATTCCAGACCCATCCCGGGAGGAAGAATGATGGCCAGAATTCAGCACTTGGCAATATTGGTAAAATCTGAATGAGGAAGGGATGTGAAAGGGAAAGGTGTGTGTGTGTGTGTGTGTGTGTGTGTGTGTGTGTGTGTGTGTGTGTGTGTGTGTGTGTGTGTGTGTGTGCGTGTGTGTGTGTGTGTGTGTGTGCGTGTACTTATATTTCTTCGTGTGAAATATATTCATGTTATTATGTATTTTAATTCATTTTTATTTCAGTGTATTTATTTATTTATAGTTGTTGTTATAGGTCTTTATGTGGTTTTAGTTATAGGTATCGGTAATTTATGTGTGAAGTATACTAACGGCATTCAGCGTCTGTAGTTTATCGTACTCTTTTCACACACACACACACACCCTGCTTGTAAATCCAGCACGTTTCATCAGTCATACACACGCTTTCACACGTACACGACTGAAATACTTTAAGAGGCCCGCAAGCACTGACTACAATACATCCCGTTCATTTCTTTTGCATGGAAATTGTTTAGTATTTTGATATAAAGTCTTGTACTGAAAACTTCTATACAATTTACAGATCCGGAAAAAACGTGCTATAAGTTGAATAGGTTTGAATGCTGAAAGGTTTTACACATGAACTTAATGGTGTCGGTGGGGAAAGGTGTTTAAATATTGTACAGGGTTTTTTTTATGATGGAGGTAAAGCAAAAATGAAAATAAATGTATGATTAGGACGTGTATTCTCGTCAGTTAAGGGGGCTCCGTAACACTTCATCCTTAGCGATTTATTTTTTGGATATCGCTGGTTAATATCCTTTTGCACGTCTTCTGTGCAGAGTTGGGCAATATTAGAAGGATCTGTGTAACGCGGAAACACACACACCACAAAGCCAGCCAGGAGACAGGACATGTGTGCTGGGCAATCCCCAGGTCTTGTCATCCCCTCTTACTATTTTTTAACCAGCCCATACCCCACTGACCGGGCTAATGTATGGCCCGGCCTGCACTATATGTGCAGGGAATCTTTAAACGAAACGAAACGAACGCGGAAAATGACAGTAAAGTGTAATAAGAAAAATAAGTAGCTTAGGAAAAGGTGTTAAGGAGCTTCCTTAGCCGGCAAGAATACGGGCCGATGAGTAATTGGAACCTAAGGTTTAATTTGCTTAGAGGCATACATACTCGTACATGCATATACATACGTAACTATAAAAAAAAAATAGTCATGATACATACATGCACACATATATACATGCATACCGTACATAAGCTGATTCATACATACATACGTACATTTATACGCTGATACATACATTAATAAGTCATTGCCATATGAAGTCAAAGCAAATAAAAAAAAAAAAAAAACGCTGTCACTTTAATTTCCATTGTGTTTAACTTGCCTCTACAGCGAGAAGGAGCAGGGGCAGCGTGTAAGTTATTAACCGTCCCCGCCCAGGAGGGGCTCGGGGACGGGTATTGTTTTCACTCTTGTCTGTTTGTTTGTTGTTTGTCTGTGTGTCTGTCTGTCTATCTGTTAACAACTTTACGCGAAAAATACTGGTGTGATTTTGACTTAAATTTCTGGGATGATGGGCTATGACCTTCTGATCATCTGATTAAATTTGGGGCCAAATTGGACCAAGGCCCAGGCAGTTGGCTCCCCCAAAAAATTATAGATAGATAGATAGATAGATATAGGAGCCTCTGTGGTAGTGTGCGTTTTCGTACACTGAAGAACGAGGGTTCGCTCCCCGCCAGGATAATAAACTTTGGGTGCGTTCTTCTTGCCACGTACTGCATTGGTGGACACAAAGGGTGCTGTGGTTGAACCAGTGTCGCATACTATAAAGTATGCTTGCACCCAGTCGGCTTGCGCGGGCCGATTACACTTGGTTCAGTGACTACACACACATCCAAAGCCACTTACAGCACAACAATTACACTTACAAGCACTCTCAAACGGCTGATGATATATATATATATATATATATATATATATATATATATATATATATATATATATATATATATATATATATATATATATATATTTATATATATATATATACATCGTTTTTCGCCATAACTCCTTTCAAATTCGTCATATCGACATGAAACCAAAACCTAAGTGTGCATCACTCATATCTACATCCCATAACATGTCTCATTACATCAGGGGAGTCACCCCTCAGTCAGAGGTAGGGGGTCAGTGTCAGGTGGGTCAGGACTAAAACTTCAAATGGGCATATAATCGTCAATTTTCGCCCGATTTACTCTAAATTCGACACGTGACAACTTTAACTAGATATCCTGTTGTGTTTATACGTCAGCACTATAATGACTGCCGGGAACGGGTTTGCTGTGCTTTGGCACTGCTTCTTGTATTATGCTGCAGTGGACATGGTACAGGTACATTTACACAGGATTACCACATTCTTCTGTCTATCCGGTGGTGTATTTTTAGTGTCCTACTCTGACTGGTATGTTCGTAAACTTTACCAAAGACATGCATTTACAACCGTGCTCTCAAAGTGAAAGCATGTGTTGCGTTTCGATCGACGTGTGTGTGTGTGTGTGTGTGTGTGTGTGTGTGTGTGTGTGTGTGTGTGTGTGTGTGTGTGTGTGTGTGTGTGTGTGTGTGTGTGTGTGTGTGTGTGTGTGTGTGTGTGTGTGTGTGTGTGTGTTTACAAAATAATTCAACAGTTTTTATCCGAGTTCAGGCAAACGGTGGAAAGACTGATGGACAGCCGATGAGTTAATCCACCGTTGTTCATAACAATAAGCAAAAGTCACACGGTGAGGTAAGGGTCTGGGCTAGCAAGGTCAACGTAAACACATGTACCCAATTCAGATCAAGCATGGGGGAATGATTAAAGGTAAAGCAAGAGGGAAGGGAATTGATTTTGACCATAACCAGTCAAAGGTCACGGTCACAGGGAATGACCAAGGGTGAAAGTCACTGGGCCAAGTCAACTCAGCGTCTTGATCTGATATGAACCGAGCTTGGAACCGAGCTTCAGGTCCCACCAACACACCAGGCAAGGAAATAATTTTGATATGAAAGTAATTTGTTGAATGTCACTGTCACGGGGCAGAGTCAGATATGTGGTCCTTAGTCCAGCTGGTAGGCACGAGTACTGCATTAACTGAGTGTTCCATCTTGTTATTCAATTATCTATTGGCGTCCACAAGTCTTGGGTCTGAAGCATCAACCTCATTAGCCTCCATGTACAATCTCCTCTGCTTGCGTACATTAAAAGTTTATGATATCTGCAAACTGGTTCAGAGTTGTGTAAATGCCTGAGAGTGCTGTGGTAAAAGCATAATGAAGAGGTAAAGCTGAAAAAGAATGTGATTCTCAGTGTGATGTGCTTGTGAACCGAGACAGATTTGAAGTGGTGGATAACTTATGTGTCTCGGTGCTGTAGTAGTAAAAATAAATAAGTTTGTAGCTGAACAGTACAACAGCTTAAGGTAAAATGTTGGTGGGTGTTATGTAGTGGGCGAGGTGGCTGCGTGACGGTGTGTTGTTACCCACAATAAACAATAAAGTATAGGTCTGATACTTTGCTATGGCATTAATGGGAAAAGTCGGTAGTGAGGGCCAGAGGAACAGAACTGCTAAGGATGGTGTGCATGGAATTTGCGTAGAGTCAATAGGTAAAGAAACATAGATATTTATTAATATCATGAGTAAGAAAGTCTATTGATACAGGAACAGAAAGGAGTATTTATATGATAGGGTTACACAGAGTGAATGGATCCAGACAGAGATGGAAAAGGTATACAGTATATGGTTGAGTGTGACGTGGTATGTCGTGAAGATGGCAAAGTATGTGTTAGAAAATAATAGGAACTGATGGAGTGTGTATAGAAAAGGATATGACCAGGGTTTGACGTTAGTCAACAGAATTCTTGCATATATATATATATATATATATATATATATATATATATATATATATATATATATATATATATATATATATATATATATAATTTCCTGTGGCACCCCACGGGATGCATTGGGCCTCAATGAACTCTCTCCACCAATATTTGTCTCTTGCCATCTCCTTCAGGTCCCACCAACACTCCTCTCCTGCTTCTCTTTTCATTGTCCTCAACCAGGTTTCCCTTGGCCTACCTCTACTTCTTCTTCCTCTAGCAGTCCACTCTGGCACATCGTGTATTAAACAACCTTCTTTTCTGTATATGTGCCCCAGCCACTTCCAGCGAGACAGTCTCACATATTCATTAACTGGTTCCACTCTCGTAATATCCGTTATTCTTTCATTTGTAACTGTCCTGCCATTTTACTCCAAGAATGCTTCTCAGTATTTTATTCTCAAATCCTAATACTTTCTGATCTGATGCAATTGTACTGTACCATGACTCATGTCCATAAATTAAAATTGGTCTAACCATGGACTTATAAATTTTCACTTTAGTATGTACCGAAAGCATATTATTATTCCAAACAGATTTCAACAGTCCAACAGCTCGCCAAGCCTGTCTAATCCTCTCCTCAATTTCATTGTTTAATGATCCATTAGATGATACAATCGTTCCCAGATATATATATATATATATATATATATATATATATATATATATATATATATATATATATATTGTAATGGCATGTATAAAGCCCGCGTTGCCTAGAATATTATGAGGGATGCTCTCTTTGGCTCAGTGGTAACGGTCGCGCGTATGAAGCGCGGGGGCCCGAGATCGAATCTCGGCCAGGAGAGCGATTATATAATTTGTTAAGTTTTATTTCGGTTATTACAATACAGTATATATATATATATATATATATATATATATGGGGGAGGCGGTGGCTCAGTCGGCACAGAGGTGGCCTGCAGTCCTACCAGATCCAGGTTCAAATCCCCGCTGGGGCAGGGAACAGTTTAAGGATTTGAATTTCATAAAATCAGACTTTACTGATCTACCAGAAGACCCGCCGACATGTCGTAAAAATACCCCCGCTAATACCAATACACCAGTCCTGTACGAGACAGCCCTAGCATGTATTCAATATGGACGGTAGGTGTTAGCGCCGAAGTGGTGACATGTAGAGGTGTATGGCATGTAGAAGGACTACTGAGCCTTGATAGCAGGCTGTGAAGCCTATGCCCAGAGTCTTTATAATATATATATATATATATATATATATATATATATATATGCTTCCGACTCTGGGCATTACAATATACTGTATATATATATATATATATATATATATATATATATATATATATATATATATATATATATATATATATATATAAAAGGGAGGTTGGAGCCAGAATTCCAATGACGTGAACGAAGTGTGAATGTGTGGTTCATTTCATTAGACACGCTGTTTGGTGGTTGTATCATTTTTGTGCTTTATTTTATTTTATTATATATATTTTTTTTTAAAGAAGTATGTCTGAAATGATGAAGACAGTCTTCGAATAGATAATCATATCAAGCATTCGCCAATAACTAGGTCATGTTTACATTTCCTAGAGGATTTTTTTTCCTCTGTGGCTTCTTGATGGTGTTGGTGTTCTCCTTTTCCTCACCATTGTTACTCGCCACGCCGTCACTCTTTCATTTTTGGCCTCAATGACATAAAATTTCCTATTCATGTACAGTTTATATAGTTGCAGATGTAAAAGACGGGTCTGGAACCAGTCAGAGACGTGTTTGGAACCACAATACGCCAAAATAATCATCCCAGTAAAGACCCGTGTACTCTTCTGCTGCAAACGCGGTTATGGTGCCAGACTAGTTTGATGTAATTGTGCCCTCTAGCCTGTTATACAGTGTATGCGTGAGAGAAAATGGATCTTGTGTTAAACCTATTAGAAGATACCCGGTACCATACATGAGGTAGACTTTGGATATTTCAGTGATTGCCTAGCAAATGTTGCCTTTCTAACTATAGCTGGTTTTCCTGCAGGTGGGTCTGTGGTTACAGCACCCCAGTGAGTGATGGTCAGGCATAGGTACGGTATGAAGAGATCACCGGAAGCTATTTTCGATCAAGTAATGCCATCAAGGAAAGTGCACTGGCTATGTAGGCTACCTTTAAATGTAATGGATATGACGGCTTATACAGTACTAAGTACACATTGTCAATTACCTGTACTTACACAGTTCAATATGCCACGCTTTCATGGATATTTTTGTTCCAGATTTAGATGCTGACGATGCCCCGTGGTTGTGTGAATGATCCTGATGTATATATATATATATATATATATATATATATATATATATATATATATATATATATATATATATATATATATATATATATATATATATATATATATATATATATATATATATATGAGCCTTCCTTCAAAAAAGCGGGGACGCAATATCACGCACCTTGTGAAGGCAGCCTCTTCTCACTATTTCTGTGTCAACATTGGAGACGAAGACAAGCAATGGGCACCTCACAGCCTCTGTGTGACTTGTTCCAACCCTCTTTGTGAGCGGCTGGCAGGCAGAAAATCACATACCGTTTGCAGTCCCCATGATGTGGAGAGAGCCAATTGACCACACAACAGGTTGCTATTTCTGCATCACAAAAGTACTCGGATTCACGTCAAAAAACAAAAGCAACATAATGTAACCATATTTTCCCTTATCGACAAGAACGGTGGAACATTGAGGACCTACCTGTTCAGCTGCCACCAACAAGTGGCGAAGAAAAAGCAGCAGCTGCTGCTGCTGAATCGGAGCTCATTTCAGTCTGCTGGGGTTAAGGAGCCACATCTAGTCACTCCAAATGACCTCAACGACCTGAACCTCTCAAAAGAGCAGTCAGATTTACTCGGTTCGAGGTTGCAATAATGGAACTTACTACATCTAGACACAAGGGTAACGGTGTTCAGGAAATGGCAGCAAGATCATGAACAATTCTTCAAGTTAGATGGCACACTGTGTTATTGCTGTGATACTGAAGGTCTTTTTGGTGCACTGGGATGGCCCCGAGTTCCTGATGAATTGCGACTTTTTACTGACGCCAGCAAATCAGGTCTCAAGGCAGTTCTGCTTCACAACGGGAACACTTTACCAAGTATACCTTTGGTTCTGGCTTCTGAATGAAGGAAACCTATGACGCAATTAAAACACTTATTTCTTTGACCCAGTATAAATGGAAAATCTGCAGTGATCTGAAGGTGCTAGCCTTGTTGATAGGACTGCAAGTGGGTTTTACTAAATATTGCAGTTTTCTGTGTCTGTGGGAAAGCCAAGGTGTACAGCAGTATTGCATTCAACGTGAGTGGCCTCCACAATGTTCATTTGAAATCGGTGTGAATATTCTCCTTCCACCTCTTCACATCAAGCTGAGCTTAATGAAATACTTGTCACAGCTTGGACAAGGCAGGTGCAGGCTTCGCTTACCTGAAGAAACTCATCCCCAAAATAAGGGACGGTAAAATGAATGAAGGCATCTTTGTTGGCTCTCAGATTCGTAAACCGATGGAGGATCATCAGTCTGATGCATCTCTTAAGGCAGTCGAACTCAGGTCATGGGTGGCTTTCAAGGACATCTGTGCTAATTTTCTGGGATGCAATCGCAGTGATGATTACGCAAACATCGTTGAAGAGCATCTGGTCGCATACCACCATCTTGGATGCCGCAAGTTCCTCCAGGTTTATTTTCTCCACTCCCATCTTGAATTAATTCCACCCAACCTCGGTGATGTTAGTGACGAACAAGGGGAACGTTTCCATCAGGATATTGCAGTAATGGAAAAAGATACCAGGATAAAACTGGCACTAGTCTGATGGCGGATTGCTGTTGGACGTTGGTGCGAGACAGCGATGCTGTACTCAAGCAAGTCATTAAAAACTGTACTGAGAGTGTGTTTATCTTAAGAAAACTATTTATGGAAGTGTAATGAATTTAGTTTTGGCTACCTTTTTCATCATCTGAATCATTTTTAACTTTAGAGTAAACATTTACGTCATTTGTTTTCAGAGAATAGGTGCGTGATAGGAAGAAACTAAATTCAGATTCGCGATCAGCGCCATTAATTTACCTTAAAACACATGTTTTAGATTCTGAACTGAATATTGTATATCAGCTGACGCCGGATGATTATTTTGAGCTAAGAGTGAGTGACAGGAGCCTCGAGTGTTATTGGAACCTGCTGATAGTGATTGTTGTTGTTGATACTTATCCCTGGTCGGTCTGATCGGGCAGATCCGTCGATTTAGGTAATCAGCCACCCCTATGGGGTTGTCCCATGGGCTCCCTACACTGCTGATGTGTCTGCATTTTAGTGTATCATGTGTTGCACAGTGCTTCATTAGTTGTGTTATATAGTGTGGGCCAGTTCTACAAGCTGGGCACATGTCATCTGTGATTCCACTCAACCCCAATGTAAGCTGGAGGCTGAGGAGGGTTGCTCATTGCCTAACTAGATGGCCATTTCTGTGTAAGGACACCTCCGACGGGCGGATTTTTCTTCATTGCTAGTGATGGAATGTCTGCAGGTGTGATATGGATGATGTAGGTGGTTTGATGAAATGTCTGTATGGTGACTGTTGTATGTGCCTATGTGTGCTGTGTTTCTCTGTCATGTAATGACGAGGGTGTTGTGTACTGGTAATGGCTGCTGCATTGAGTTGTATGCCCCTCACATGAAGGTAGTCTCTGACAGGGAAGACTTTAGTTTCAGAGTGTAAAGGAGCTGTGGGAGTGGTTCTGGTGCAGCCAGTGGTGATGCAAAGGGCATTGTTCTGCATTATTAAGGTGTTGTAGTGGATATTAGATAGGATGGAAGCCCATGCCAGGGAGGCATAGGATATCACCGATTTAATGTACTGTTTGTTGAGTAAAGGGAGTGTTCTTTTTGTGGCCCAAAGTCTGGCCTTTTAGTTGCAGTGAGTGCACTGATTCTGAGGGTGCACCACCTTTTGATTTCTTGTACTCGTACATGGTCCTTGAAGGTGAGTCCAGTGTCGTATTCGCTTCAGTTTGCACAGAAGTATGTCAGTGCGCTGTAGCTGTGTAAAGTCCATCTGACATTCTCTTGGGAATGTTGCCAATCTTTATTTTAAATTCTTGCTAAATATTTTTTTCATACGCAAGGTACGTTAACTGTTTCACTACTATGATGTCATTTATTTTATTGCTGCCATCACCAGCCCGTTTTATTCAAGGACTATAAACTTGACTGCTCCTAAACTTTCAGCGAGAGGAGGGCAAAGGAAATGAGTGAGAGACTGGAAAGCGAGAGAATAAAAATGCAAACGCTGAATTTGAAAGAAAGGCAGCCATAAACTGCTGTGAAAACTCTAAAATGTTAGAAGAAATATGAGACAATAAGAGCAGGTGTCAACAAATGGAAACATGCTAGGGATCGCAGAAGGAGATTAGTAACAACTGTGAGGCAAAAATAGAGATGATACATAGAATGCTGTCCTTACTTTCAATACGTTAACCACCCCATCCATATAAATACTGAATAACCCAAGTCACATGTATCATCTTTAACTCTCCATCCCCCACTCCTATATTGCCTCATCAGGAACGCAGGAGTCCGTGGTTAGACAAGGCAATAGTTAAGTCCCGCATCCATGAGTAGTTTTATGTCAGCAGTAACTTCAACCAGGCCACATCTCTTCATACAGCTGAAAGAATACTAAAGAGATTACTACACGTATTTCCCATCTTCCCACATACACTGCTCCCCCATAAACGGATTTCAAGACCCATAGTAATCTCTCTCAGATTCTAACACCAGATTTACCCAACACACTCCATAAATCCTGATAATCCACCCTACCATAAGCCTTCTACTGGTTCATAAAGGCAACATGCAACCTTTTTCTCTTTGCAACATATAGGTTTTTTTTGCAACATACACCTTTTTCTCTGCAACATACACCTCTTTTCTCTTTGCAACATACACATCTTTTATCTCTGCAACATACACCCTTTTTCTCCTTGCAACATACACCTTTTTCTCTGCTGCAACATACATCTTTTTCTCTTTGCAACATACAACTTTTTCTCTTTCTAACATACACCTCATTTATCTTTGCAACAATAGAATATGATGCTAGTCACGAAGAAGTGATAGGGAAAGGGTGTTGTGCCGCAATATTGTCCTTTTCTACCACCGAGCTACATGAAATAAATTGCAAGAGGACGAAAATCTAGGCCAAGTTAACGTGAAAAAACTATAGGATAAGGGCTGTACGATTTTCACCATTAAGGAGAATGAAAGACTGACTAAGAGAGTGTATGTAGGTGATGTGGAGGGAGGGAGAGGGACGGGGAGAGCGAGGATAAGGTGAAGGGATGGAGCTGAAAGGTATATGAGGGAGGGGGGAGTGAGTTGGGGGGTTGGCAGTCAAATGGTGGGTGACGGGGCGACTTGGAGGCGTTTTGCTTGCGGCCACCCTTTGCGAGATTAGGACGTCGGGCTATAGATAGACAGATAGACCATTAAACCTCTCATGGCCAAGATGATTCCAATATTCAATTCCAACTATCGCCAGACGATTTTATTCAACTGAGAGGGAGTCGTAGAAGCCTGAGTGTAAAATAAATAAATAAATAAATAAATAAATCATTCTTACAATGTGGATTTATACGAAGGCATTCCAGACAAAATTTTACAAATGTTTTTCTTTTCTTTTCCTCTTTCTCTCTCTCTTCCTTTTCTCAGGGGTTTGTATTTTAACTGAGATTTACTGACTGCCTTCTGATTAATTTGTTAGGACGTGGAAAGAACAGCGGGGTACTGTGTGTGTGTGTGTGTGTGTGTGTGTGTGTGTGTGTAAAAATGTGTATCATAATTATAAGGTGTGTGTGTGTGTGTGTGTGTGTGTGTGTAAAAATGTGTATCATAATTATAAGGTGTGTGTGTGTGAGTCATTCCTTCTAGGCAGGAGAGAAGTGGGCCAGAGTGAAGCCCCAAGAAATCTTCAACAAATTTCCCTATGTCTAACTGGAGCTGGGCGATTTTTCCCTATGTCTAACTGGAGCTGGGCGATTTTTCGTATGTCTAACTGGAGCTGGGCGATTTTTCCCTATGTCTAACTGAAGCTGGGCGATTTTTCCCTATATCTAACTGGAGCTGGGCGATTTTTCGTATGTCTAACTGGAGCTGGGCGATTTTTCCCTATGTCTAACTGGAGCTGGGAGATTTTTCCCTATGTCTAACTGGATGCTGGGAGATTTTTCCCTATGTCTAACTGGAGCTGGGAGATTTTTCCCTATGTCTAACTGGAGCTGGGAGATTTTTCCCTATGTCTAACTGGAGCTGGGAGATTTTTCCCTATGTCTAACTGGATGCTGGGCGATTTTTCCCTATGTCTAACTGGATGCTGGGCGATTTTTCCCTATGTCTAACTGGAGCTGGGAGATTTTTCCCTGTGTCTGACTGGATGCTGGGAGATTTTTCCCTGTGTCTGACTGGATGCTGGGCGATTTTTCCCTATGTCTAACTGGATGCTGGGCGATTTTTCCCTATGTCTAACTGGATGCTGGGCGATTTTTCCCTGTGTCTGACTGGAGCTGGGCGATTTTTCCCTATGTCTAACTGGAGCTGGGCGATTTTCTCTATGTCTAACTGGAGCTGGGCGATTTTTCCCTATGTCTAACTGGATGCTGGGCGATTTTTCCCTATGTCTAACTTGAGCTGGGCGATTTTTCCCTATGTCTAACTGGAGCTGGGCGATTTTTCCCTATGTCTAACTGGATGCTGGGCGATTTTTCCCTGTGTCTGACTGGATGCTGGGCGATTTTTCCCTATGTCTAACTGGATGCTGGGCGATTTTTCCCTATGTCTAACTGGATGCTGGGCGATTTTTCCCTGTGTCTGACTGGAGCTGGGCGATTTTTCCCTATGTCTAACTGGAGCTGGGCGATTTTTCTCTATGTCTAACTGGAGCTGGGCGATTTTTCCCTATGTCTAACTGGATGCTGGGCGATTTTTCCCTATGTCTAACTTGAGCTGGGCGATTTTTCCCTATGTCTAACTGGAGCTGGGCGATTTTTCCCTGTGTCTGACTGGATGCTGGGCGATTTTTCCTGGCACTCTTAGTCATATTCACAAACTTATTTAAATGTCTAAAGATCTGTGAATACGAAGTTAAATCCATAAAATTACTTCTCAAGGGTTATCTTAGGCTCTTTTTGTTCCTTTTTCGGCTAATTGCATCCAAGGTCCTCCTGTAAATAGCCTGTCTGTTCTAGTTTCGCTGACGAATTCGTACAAGTATAGTTTCACTCAGTACTTCCTTCACTTTGCCTAAAATTTATCTCAACCTAATGAAGAAAGAATTAAGGTGGTGAAGAAGAAGAAGAAGAAAAAGAAGAAAGAGGAGGAGGAGGAGGAAGAGGTGGAGGAGAAAGAAAATAAGAAACTGAAGAAGAAAGAGAATAAAGACTACATGACGCTTATTAATTACAACAATCAATTTTTTGCAAAGCCACAGTGTTCCCCTGGAAGACAAACAGTAATATTCAGTGTTGTTGTAGCCCATTCTCCTCGGCAACTTATTTTATATCTTATTTCACCAGATTCACAGAGTTTTCTTTAACTCTGGGATGCCTCTCGTACTGAAGGGTAAAAATACCCTTGAAATTAAAGGAAATGTCTCTTGAGCTGAGTAAACTTGTCTACAGATGGAAGGAAAAGGCTGAAAAGACGTCCCCGCATGCAAGGGGTTAATGTCCCTAACTGTGCTGCTGGGTATATAGGAGTAGTAGTAGTAGTAGTAGTAGTGGTAGTAGTTGTAGTAGTGGTAGTGGTTGTTGTTGTTGTCGTTGCCCTAGTTCATCTACGACGTTAACCCAGTGGACTGCAGGTTAAAGCTTACCATCTCTCACACATCACCATCCTCCTTTTCTGAGGATAGGGACGGTGGTGAGGGACATTTGTATAGCCGGGCAAGGAACCACCGTTTTTCTATCATTGCCACCACATGAAGGCGTCCCTCTTCAGCACTGGATAAACATGGAGAAGACAAATATAACTGCCTAATGAGATCTAATTAAACTAACCATTAATATTCAAATCGGTGGAAGAGTCAGGTTCTCTCTAGATTAGGTCGAAACTCCAAACATTGTATCAAACATGTGTCAAAGCCTAATGAAATCTCTTGCCCTGCAGTTTCCCTACACGCCACACAGTTTCTGATGCAACCACTATGGCGCCACGGTGTAAAAAATTGCTGCTGCTGTATCTATATGCTGTCAAGAACAGTAAGTGGTCGTGTAATGTGGCTGGCAGCGTGTCTGGTGATGCTGGGCAGTGGCAGTGTTCAGTGTTACGTAGTTTTTTACTGTTACGGTCTACAGTACTACATTAGTCTGCATCACTTTATATCTAATCTATATACTATCAGGAGCCGTCAGTGATTTAGTCGTGTGATGTGGCTGGTGGTGCGTCTGGTGATGTTGGTCTACGATTTGCGTCAGTGCCACAGAATCGATAATATAACTCTCTGCTTCACACTATGTTATTCCTGTTATTTGTCTATTTGCAGGAGCCGTCACCTGTACCGCCGTGTATTGTGGCTGGTGGTGTGTCTGGTGATGCTGGGCTATGGCAGTCTTCAGTGCTACAGGGTCGTGGCCGATTATCTCACCTATCCAAAGACGGTCACTATTGGGGTAAGTCCATGTTTCACTGCTTTGTTTATGTTCTGAATTTGGCTGTACTCTTTTTTCTCAAACTTGGCCCAAAACTGCCATCTCTCCATCTTGAATGCAGAGTTTCTACAACAGATTAACACCAGAATATGATACTAGTCACGAAGAAGTGCTATGTAAAGGATGTAGAGTCGCAGTATCGTCTTCTTTAGCGACTGAGCTACATGAAAATATCTATTGAAGAACGAAAACCTGGGCCAATTTAAGGTGAAATAACCATAGCATCGTTAGTATGTACAGGCATCTTTCTTTGCTATCAGAATTACACTGGACACTGCTCTCCTACCCTTCTTGCAATCGATAAGCATTAATTCTATACCTGGTTTCTCTGAATTATTTGTCTGCATACCCATCCTTTTTAAAGACTCACGCTGCTCCCCTCCAGTCACTCATTTTCAGACCTAGGTGACTTACTTCCGGGGTCGAACTCATAAAAGAGCTAAGCCAGTTTCTACGATAAACCAATCTCCATTGCAGTAAATTTTCATCAGACATCATTTTGTTCCATCATATTTTTCACTTTAATTATACATTCTAGTTTGCTTATCAAGTGTTTAGCAGCTGTATGAGTGAAAATAAAAGCATATTCAGGAATAACTTCGACTCAGAAGAGTTTATGATTTAAGGTAGGTATTGATCCGAGTCTTTCTGGAATGATGTTGATGAGTGTCTGCAGAGTTTTGGAGCGAATGTGAATGTGGTAATGGTGGGAGATCTGAATGCTAGAGTGGGAAATGTAGCAGTTGAAGGTGTAGTTGGTATGCATGGTGTGCCTGGAAGAAATGAAAATGGGGAACGAATGATAGGGATGTGCGTTGAGCGTGAGATGGTGATTGGAAATACGTTGTTTGAGAAGAAAGATATTTATAAGTATACATGGGTGAGACAGGAGGGTGGAAGGGTTGTTGATAGAGCATTGATGGACTATGTGGTTGTGTCCAGGAATGTAATAGGAAGATTGTTGGATGTGAGAGTTCTGAGAGGGGAGGGTGGGGGTATGTCTGACCACTACCTGGTGGAGGGGAAGTTAAGAGTAGGTAAGAGATGGGTGAGAGCTAGGAGGGTTAGGTGTGGCAGGGAGGTTTTGAAAGTGAGTGAGTTGGATAAAAGAGAGAAAATGATAGAGTATCAGGAGAAATTGAATGATGAGTGGAACGCAGTGAAAGATCAGGAAAATGGCAGTGTGGAGGAGGAATGGCAGTTGTTTAAGAGTGCTGTGGTGGGGCATGCAGAAGAGGTGTGTGATGTGAGACGTGTGGGTGTTGGTATAAGAAAAGGAAGTGAATGGTGGTGCGAGGAAGTAAGTATGGCTGTGGCTGAGAAGAGACGTGCATATGAAGTGTGGCTGCAGAGGAAGGATGAGGTGTCATATGAGAGGTATAAGGAAAAGAGGAATAGAGCAAGAAGGGCTGTGCATGATCCTAAAGTGGCAGCAGATGAAAGGTGGGGTAGGTGGCTGACTGAGAATTTTCAACAGAATAAGAAAATGTTCTGGAAGGAGGTGAAAAGGGTGCAAAAAGGAGAGTCTGGGAAGGAAGAGTGAGTAAAAACAGCGGATGGAAGGATGTTAACTGAGATGGATGCAGTAAGGAAGAGATGGGCAAAGTATTTTGAAAGATTGTTAAATGTAGAGGAAGAAATGGTGGATGAGATTGTGGCGGATAGAAGGGTGCAAGGAATAAATGTGTTGGGAGAGTTAAATGATTCTTTGATCACAAAGGAGGAAGTGGAGAAGGCAGTAAGGATGAAAACAGGGAACGCTGCAGGTATGGATGGGTGTGCTGTTTAATACCTGAAGGATGGTGGAGTGACTATTGTTGACTGGTTAGTAAGATTGTTGAATGTGTGCTTTGTGAAAGGTATGGTGCCAATTGACTGGGCAAGTGCTTGTGTGGTCCCATTGTACAAAGGTAAGGGTGATAAGTATGAATGTACTAGCTTTAGGGGTATAAGTCTCTTGAGTGTTGTAGGTAAGGTGTAAAGTAAAGTGTTAATTATGAGATTAGAGAGGGTACAGAAGGAGTGATTGGTGATGAGCGGTGTGGCTTTAGGAGAGGGAGAGGATGCGTGGATCAGGTGTTTGTGGTGAGACAAGTGTGTGAAAAGCATTTAGCGAAAAGCAAGGATGTGTTTTGGGCGTTCATGGATTTAGAGAAAGTGTATGATAGAATTGATAGGGAGGCTTTGTGGACTGTTTTAAGATTGTATGGACTTGATGGTAGGTTACTAAAAGGGGTGAAGAGCTTTTATGTAAATAGTGAAGCGTGTGTAAGAGTGGGAAATGCTGTGAGTGATTGGTTTACTGTGAGAGTGGGGCTGCGACAGGGATGTGTGATGTCGCCTTGATTGTTTAATATTTATATGGATGGTGTTGTAAGGGAGGTGAATGCAAGAGTTTTAGGTGGAGATCTGAGTCTGGTGAATGTTGATGGTGGAGAGTGGAATCTGAAGCAGCTGCTGTTTGCAGATGATACTGCACTGGTGGCTGATTCAGAGAAGAGATTGAGACAGTTGGTAGAGGAGTTTGGAAGGGTGTGTGAAAGGAGGAAATTGAAAGTAAATGAGAAAAAGAGTAAAGTGATGAAGTGTACGAGGTTGGTAGATGGTAGGGGGATGAATATAGTTTTGAATGGTGAGTTGCTTGAGGAGGCAGAGTGTTTTAAATATTTAGGGTCACATGTTGCTGTGGATGTAAGAATAGATGCAGAAGTGAAGTTTAGAATGAAAGAAGTAGGAAAGGTGCTGGGAGGAATGAAAAAGGCTTAGAATGGATGTAAAGAGAAGGCTGTATGAGGGTGTTGTGGTACCGACTGCATTATATGGGGCTGAAACATGGAAGATGGGTGTAGCAGAGAGGAAAAGTTTGAATGTAATGGAGATGAGGTGTCTGAGGAGTATGTGTGGAGTGACGTGTATGGATCGAGTGCGAAATGATGAAGTGTGAAGGAGAACTGGAGTTGTTCGGGAGATGGCTGATAGAGTTGAGCAGAGGGTGTTGCGATGGTTTGGGCATATGAAGAGAATGGATAATGAACGATTGGTGAAAAAGATAACTATATCTGATGTGAGAGGTGTAAGGCTGAGAGGGAGACCACGAATAGGATGGACGGACAGTGTGAAGAGAGCGCTGGATGTGAGAGGGATGTCTGTTGAGCAAAGAAGAGTGGCTGTGCATGACAGAAATAAACGGAGAGAAATTGTGAATGAATAAATGATGACGCAGCCCTGAGGGGATATTCTCCCGCATTTGGTCTGGTCAGCTAGTCAGGTCAGGTGCGGGTAAGGGGATGGGTCTATTATGATGTGGCAGGGGTAAACCAGCTCTGCTGTTGGGCCCTGCTGCGGATGTCACTGATTGCACTGCGCAGTTGACCCTCGTGCGGTGTGGTGCGGTGAGGATCTGTCCC
Source organism: Coenobita brevimanus (assembly GCF_032717465.1). Lineage (NCBI taxonomy): Eukaryota > Metazoa > Arthropoda > Malacostraca > Decapoda > Coenobitidae > Coenobita > Coenobita brevimanus. The sequence continues at coordinate 44,783,230 of NC_137057.1, forward strand.
TTCTCCACTTTGGGGCTAAGATGCGAATGAATGTGTTTGAATGGATGAGTAAATGGGGAGTGTGTTGTCCTGTCTCGGCTACCTCCCTTTCCTTGGAGGATGCAGCCTAGGTATATAGATAGATAGATAGATAGATTGATCCGAGCGGTTATCCGTGTGATTGCTGTTGCTAGCTACAAAGATACCGTCCTGTTAGCATCAGGGTCCCAATCCTGGTTCATGCAGGTGGCGTCACTCAATTCATGTGTTCATTCGCCCTTCCGTGGTTGTCCTTGGTTGGTAGGTAAAAATGAGAACCTTGTGTAAAGCCAAGGAAAGTAGCTGTGGTGACGTGGATGCTGCAGAAACCATGTATCCCAGCATAGTGGGTGAATAATGCACCACGTGTTCAGAGGCCTAAGTTATGGAGAGAGATTGAAGCCAGGCGCCTCATGGTGTGTCTACAAACTTTACCTTTAAGATTTTAAGTTAATTATCTTTCCCTGTTAACATACTCCACAAAAATTACCTTGGCTGATGCCTGGCCATCTCTGATTTAGCCTAATGTTGTATATGCAAATCTAACTTAACTAACGTAACATTCACTAGCCTAAACCAGAAAGCACTCAGACTGTGTTAATCTTCAAAAATACCTCGATATAATGTCCAAATGGTCTATGATTGGCAAGTGGAGTTAAGGTGAAAAAAATGCAAGGTGTTTAACGAGGGAACAAACATTGGAGATACCAGATACAACTTGAATCATGCAGAAATTAATAAATCGGAATGTAAAGACCTTAAACCAAGGCCCCGAAGTATTAGTGCAAGAAATAAAACGAGTAGGGTTCTAGGATTTGTCTTGCTAAGCGTGAGCAATAGGACATCTAAAGTCATACTGCATCTTTATTTAGCATTAGTAAAGCCACATTTATACTGCCCTGTAATTTCAGTGTCCTTGCTATAGAACTGACATAAATTCCTTAGAAACTACACAAAGAATGACAAAAATGATACATGATATTCGGAACCTTTCATGTGAAGACAGGATGAAAATACTTAGATTTGCTCTCACTAGAAAGGGATAGAATAAGGGAAGGGTTAATTGAGGTGTTTAAGAGGATGAAGGGAATAAATCAGGGAGATATTAGCAAGGTAATAAAAGTGAACACACAGGACAGAACTAGAGCTATTTTCAAACTAGATAAATTCCGTTTTAGTAAAGACAGAAATTGAGTTGGCAATGGAGTAATGGATGAATGAAGTAAGCTACCTACTGATACAGTTGCTGCCTTTTCCAGAGAGTTTCAAGCATAGGTTAGACAAGCATATGACAGGTAATGGCTGGATGTAACAAAATATTCTAGTTATTTATTTTACCTTTTCAGGTATCGCTACGGCAGTCTCTTTTCTCATTTCGCACCTTACTGTAAAATTTCCACAACAATTTTCTTTATTGTATGGTGTTCGTTCTCCCTTTTTTCCTGCCGGTTTTGGCTGGAGTGTTTGGTGGATGGGGGAGTCTTCTTCTTTGCTATACTTGTCTTATTCTAGTATTTTAGTCTCGTCTAGCATGGATCAACTGGCCTACTGCACTTCCCTGTCCTGAAAATTTGTATCTACAGGTAGTGTTATGCCTGGGTGATCTTGTTTGACTATAGGTTAGGAGTGTCCCACTGCGTGCCTGATTGTTGTGTAAAATATCCTAATTTGTGATGTGCTGTGTAGAGACTTTGAAAGGAAAGTAAGGTTTATTTATTTATTTATTTTATTTATTTATTTATTACCATCCCGACCTAACCGAACCTCTTCCTACTGCAACCCAGGCCAACTAACAAGTAGGCTAATCTAAGCACATTAACCTAACCCAACTTAATCAAGGCTAATGTAATCAAGTTCACTCCTGTCCGTGGCGTCAGGTGGGGGAAGAAATACCAACAGAGTTCCCAGCAGTGACCGTGTGCAACCTGAACCCACTGCCAAACAGGGAGAAGCTGAGAGACCATCCTGTGTGGGGCGCCTTTGTGAACATTGAAGAGGAGAACTTTGATCCCAGTAAGTTGAGAGAGAGAGAGAGAGAGAGAGAGCGAGAAAGGGGAAGACTGACAAGGAAACAAAAACATAAATAAATAGGAGGAGAAAACATAGAGGCAGACTGACATGGCCGGGACAACTATTATATTCTAGACCAGCTAACGCGAGACGATTTCATTCACTGAGCCCAAGAGACTGAAATTCTTAACCATGTCACCAGTTACCTTCTCATTTGTTTAGCTGAGACTGAGTTGTTAGAATCTGTGTCAGCCCTTTTCTACTGGAGGCCCTGTATGTTGAATGCGATGGTCTGGAGATGGCAAGAAATGACCACTAAAACCACTGTCAATGTGTTAAATGTTGCCTACTATGCCACTACTTCTACTTCACGCTTAACTAAAATCCTTCACACTTTCCCTGGTACATCATATCAAAGGGAACCCTGTAGGGGCAGAGGAACATACCACTCTCTCACAGAGTAGAAATATTAGCCAGCAGGAAAAGTAAGAAGTAGATGTGAAATATGAAGTGAAATTTTATCTCTCATTGTACACCTGCGGAGAAGAATAGTACTGCTCCATTTTGAAGTCAAACAACCTTGAAAATATGTCACAAATTCTGGGAAGTTTATTGAATTCAAATGTTTCATTCCTGGATTTCGTAAGTCGTTGTTCATTTCTTTGTTCTTTATCATAGTGAAGCGGGTCAACATTTAAATCATCAACTACACACTCATGAGTCTTAGTATTTGCATGCCGTCTAATCCAACCGCTGGCTGGAGGGAAACTGTAGCCAGGGTTTCCTAGTGGACATTCGCTTTTTGTCCGTTTTATTAAGTTAACACCTGTGGTCGTCGATCGATGACCTGGATCAGATCGTAGGTAACAACAATGGTCATCTGTTAACGTTTGTTCAGTTATTTGAAAAAGGGACCGTAAGTAACATTCAAAGTACAACAGAGGTGCTCATTCCTTTCTATAAAAGTTAAGTATTCACTTGAAATTATACATCTATTAATCTTTCAAAAACTAAATAAGTCTAAGTCTTTCCCTTGAGACTGGCTAAGATACAAACTGATTTGGCTGAAACGGTGTGAATTTAGCTTGTTACATCTAACAGCTACCTCTTACAACCCTCCGCCTTTACTCAGCTGTCTCAATGCCTGCCAAAAGACAGGTGGAAGGATGAGTGTTCACATTTCGTGGTCTCTCTCCCAAACACCCACCAGCGTTACTTTGTTATAAAACATTGAAATAACACCAGGGATTATACAGGCTCTCCATAAAGTCTGTTTGCAGTTCCAGTTTGTAATAATTTCACATCTGTATAAGCTAGACACAATGTGTGAAATACTACTGAAGGGGAATCTATTCAGGTTTTTGCATATTTATTTGTAGGAATGCTAACTTTCAACAAAACCTGTTCACCATCTTTTTGGAAACTAAGCGTAATAGGATTTCGAGGTTCCACAGACACGTTTTGCAGCTGAGTCTGAGTTATCCTAGCGCAAGGAACGTTTAGAGATCGAGGTTTTATTGAGTAAACTTCGGTTTTAACATGAACCCTTAAGAAAATCTAATGGGGACAAGCCTGGAAAGCGAATGTCGAAAATGCTGGCCTACTTCTTCTGATCCATATAATGAGAAAAAATATATATATATCATTTAAAATATCTTGAACACTGTGGGCGAAATGGCAAAATGGCCCGTCTTACTGAAAGATGTACCGTCGTTAAGTCTTGACCTCCTCAGTTCAGGAATAGGGTGATGCTGCAGCAAGTCCAAGTAAGCTTCACTGTTCACAAAAACTCCTTTACAAAACAATGGACTGATTATGCATGATTTTCTTACAGCATCTCGGACGTTCACTTTAGAAGAATCTCTGGTTCCCAAACTTCTTGTGAATTCTCTGCCCCTAAATTCGGCAATCATAACGATTAACGTTTCTGCTAGAGTGGAATATCACTCCACGACTAAATAAAAATTTGCTAATAAATGTGGCATTAATTTCATCTTCATGATTATAATGACGCCAAAAGGTAATCTTGCCTGCAAGTCTTCTTTGAACACCATTTGGTGAGCTTAAATCTTGTACAGTAGGATAGAAGTTGTGGAAGCAATGAAGAATGTTAAATCGGGGAAAGCCCCAGGAATCCGGAGGATTGGAAGTCAGGTATAATTATTCCCTTGTACAAAGGAAAGGGGGAAAAAGAAGTGTGTGGTAATCATAGGGGCATTTGTCTTCTTAGCATAATAGGAAAAGTGTATGGTAGGATACTTATAGACAGAGTTAGAGAAAGAACAGAGAAATTAGTTGGAGAAGAACAGGGAGGCTTTAGGAAGGGAAGAGGTTGTGTAGATCAGATATTCATTCTTAGATCTTTAGTGGAAAAGTTTCTAGAGAAGGGAAAGAAGTTGTATGCGGCTTTCATGGATTTGGAGAAAGCATATGACAGGGTGGATAGACAAGGATTGTGGAAAGTGTTAAGAATATATGGAGTAGATGGGAAGTTGTTGAATGCTGTGAAGAGTATGTACGATGGTGCGAAGGCTGCAGTGCGTGTGGATGGTGAACTAAGTGAATTTTTCTCTTTGAGAGTTGGTTTGAAACAGGGATGTGTCATGTCTCCATGGTTGTTCAATCTGTACATGGATGGGGTAATAAAAGAGGTACAAGGTAGGGTAGTGGATGTTGGAGTGGCCCTGGTGAGAGAGGATAGTGTTTGAAAACTCCCTGTACTGTTGTTTGCAGATGATACTGTGTTGTTGAGTGAAGACGAAGGGGAGCTGCAAGGTTTGGTGGATGAGTTTGAGAGAGTGTGTAAGAAACGGAACCTAAAGGTGAATGTAGGGAAGAGTAAAGTAATGGTCTTTGAGAGAGGTGAAGTTAGTGAATGTACAGTGAGGTTGGATGGTGAGGAATTGGAAAATGTGAGTACGTTTAAGTATTTGGGTAGTGTGATGAGTAAGGATGGAGGTTTGGAGGGTGAAGTGCTTGAAAAGGTACAGCAGGGAAGAAAGGTTGCTGGTTCCTTGAAAGCAGTGATAAGAAACAGGGAAGTGAGCATGGAAGTGAAAAAGTTACTACATGACAGTATTGTGATACCAACTCTAACGTACGGAAGTGAAGCTTGGACATTGTTGGAAGGACACAAGTCAAGAGTGAGAGCAGTGGAAATGAGTTATTTAAGAGGAGCCTGTGAAGTCACGTGGAGAGACAGGCTGACGAATGAGGATATAAAGGAGCGTTGTGGTGTGGATGTGGATGTGATAGGAAGCGTTATGAGGAACACACTGAGGTGGTTTGGCCATGTGGAGAGGATGGAGGGTGAAAGACTGACGAAGAGAGTGTATGTGAGTGAGGTGGAGGGGGGAAGAGGGAGGGGGAGGCCGAGGATGAGATGGAGGGATGGGGTGGAGAGGTATATGAGAGAGGGGGGTGTGAGTTGGGAGCAGGACAGTGAAATGGCGGGGGACAGGGCGACTTGGAGGCGATTTGTTTGTGGCCACCCCAAACGGGATTGAGGCGTCTGGCAATAGATAGATAGATAGACAGATAGATAGAAATCTTGTACACTTGTTGACGAAATTTTCATATGAGATTTTGTGAACTGTTGCTTTGGGAAGACGTGTTCCAATGAAGGCTGTCTTACAGATTTTCATGACACTTTTGTCCAAGCTTGCTCTACAGATATCACAAACCCAAATCACCAACTTTAACCCAGACCTCAAGTTCGTAGGACCGGTCTCTAAATTTTTCATTTACTTTGTAATTGACTTTCTGTGAGGGTGCTCCCTTGTCGTAAGGAATCCTTAATATCTTTCTAAGGGTGGATACGTACTTCAACTCAACTAGCCGGAAAATACAAATGACTTTTTGTTCAGTTGAAGCCATTGAGTAACCTACTATGTCAGGTTCATTACTTGCAAAATAAAAGAAAAGGTTTAGGACACAGTAAACATAAGCAATTTCATTTAAATCTATAAAATATTTCCTCTCTGTTGTCTTTTACATATTCTTTATATGTTATATAGGACTGAAATTTTAAAAAATTCAAAACTAGACAACTTTATAGGCACCTTGTGTATGGTGAAAGTAATTTGGTAAATTATATGACACCACAGGAAAACAATGACAGTAGTGATGGTAAGCTTGATATTTCGTGTTATGACGGTTGAGTCTAAAGGAAAGAACGGATGTATGACAAAATTACGAGGTACCACAGCGATTACACGAAATTAATAGGTCTGAAACTTTATTGTTGGCCTCTTATAAATTCATCTTATACTATTAATACTGTTACTGTTGGGGATATTCGATATTCACTTATTCTTTGTATTTCCATGGGGACATAATGTTAACCTTCTGCACAGGTATAAGGTAAAAGTGGTAGTGGAAAGCTTTGTTAGACTGCGAGGAGAACAGTTCACTACCAAACCCTCACTCAGTCTAGAATATCTTGGAACTACCAGAAACAACTCTACATTCTTTGTGAAACTCTCGCTATGCCTTTCTTTTAACCAGTGAAAGAGGCAGAGGGTCAGTACACACTGTGGTTTAGCTTAGAGTACTTGCTTGTCTAACTTACCTCATTTTTCCAGATTGCGACAACCTCACTGATTATAACGGCGATGAAGAGGAGGATGCTGGTAAGGTATTATTATTATTATTATTATTATTATTATTATTATTATTATTATTATTATTATTTGTAGTAGGTGGGGGCTCCAATCATACAGTCATCCAGTGTGGTGTTGCCTTATGGTCTCTACAATGAGTGACAAGCCAAATGGTTTTCTGTACCCAGGAAACTGTACTATGCTGGGTGGTAACCATTTAACCGGAGTTTCTGGCCGGGTTAAGCGTCCCCCAGATACCCCTACCAAAAACCCCTAAATTATGGCAATCGTTTTGGAGAGCCTCGGAGGGCCAACACCTGCCCAGGGCCCCAACCAAATAGGCAGATTCGCATGGCCATGTGGAATGTAAGAGGTGTGCATGAGGAGAGCAAGAGGTGGAAGTGGTGAATGTGTTCAAGAGTGCGAGATGTGCCGTGATGGCATTGTGTGAAACGGAGATGAAAGAGTTGAAGTGGAGGATTGGGAGGGTGTGAAATGTGTAAGATCGGGCATGAATGGGCGAGGAAGATGCATGGAAGGGGTTGCTTTGTTGATGAATGAGGTGTGGCAGAGTGGAATGAGAAACTACAAATGTGTCTGCTCAAGATGTATGTATGTCAAGTTCAAGTCTGAGAGGGTGAAAGTGGCAGTGATTGTAGTGAATGCACCGTGTGAGGACAGGAGCGAGACTGAGAAAGACAGGTTTTGAGATGAGCTGGATGAAGCAGCGGGAGAAATGCCTAGTGGTTATAAAGTGATCGTAATGGGCGACATGAATGAGAGAGTAGGCACTGGTCCTGAGAATGATATAATGGGTAATAATGGGATACCAGGAGAGAATGATAATGGGAAGCGACTGAAGGAGATGTGTCAGGAAAGGAGGCTGTGCATTTATAATTCTCATTTCAAACACAAACATGCACATAGATATACATGATATAGAGGGAATGAAGATCGTGTCGAAAGGAGCCTGATTGATTATGTGCTTGTATTGAAATCGATGCTGGGTAGTGTTGCTGATGCGAGGGCAGTGAGAGGACGATGTGGAGGTTTGTCAGATCATATGATTGTGGTATGCAAGATCAAGCTGAGAGGAGTGAGGTGGACCAAGAGAGAAAGGAGCTGTCAGGGAGAAAGACTGAAACTCGAGAAGCTAAGGGTCAAAGAAATGACAGATGAAAACAGGGCCAAAGTAGGGAAGGAGTTAGAATCAGTGAATTGGAATGAAATGGATCTGGACAGCTTGTGGATATATAGGGACTGATTAGTTAAGAATGCTAAAGCGGTGTGTGGTGTGGCAAGAGTAACTACAAAGAAGAAAGCTACGGCATGGTGGGATGAAAAGGTTAAGAGTGCAATGGAGGAAAAGAGGAAGAAGTACTGATGTACTGATGTACGGGAATAGGCAGCTAAAGGATGACAATTTCTGTCAATCAAGTATAGATAGATAGATAGATAGATAGATTATACATAGAAGAAAGATAGATAGATAGACAGACAGATTATACATATAAATGTAGACAGGTAGAGAAACAAATAGAATTAACGTCATATGATGGCAGCAGAAACAATGTATGAATAAATAAAAAGCTACTGTAGTGAATGGTTTGATAGCGAATAACTAAAGACTCCTCAGAATAACTTGCTACTCCTCATTACAAGTATCGGTGCCTGGTGATCTAGTGGGATGAGGCGCACCAATTGGGTTACATTAGCTGGGTTGGTGGGGTTTATTCCTCCTGTATTAACACTCAGGACTCAGGATTGGTAACTGGTCAATTTTACCTTAATCATTTGAAGATGCATTTAGTATTTTCACCACAGTTTGGTTGTTTATAAGATGGCTTTAAATATTCACTGCTACGAAGCAGTGAATTACGGTGCGTTCTAAAGTGGAAAATACGAAAAACAAAGTAATGTGATAAAACTAATCAGTCTAGAGACTTGTTTATCATTAAAAAAGATCACCGGGATCTTTTCTAAATGTAACCCCTGTCGTCCCAGACCTCTGTGTTTGATAAATAATAAAGGTTTGAATAATAATAAAAGGTTTCAAAAGGTGATAATAAAGATTTGAATGAAAGACTCAGCATACAAAGAAATGTGGAATCATCTCTGCACCGTTGCATTAAAGTTTTTTTCTTTAATGCAAGGAAGAAGGAACCAAATTGCCGTGATAAGTAATAGACATACAACATTGGATTTCAAAATTTCTTCTTTATGTGCTTTCACGTTTGACCTCCTAACTCCCTTGGAAATCAATCAAAACAGGGAAAAAGATGTCTGAGAGTATTGGCCCAAGGTACAGTTGTGCAATAATGAAGGCGAACTGGTGGAAAAATGAAGGAATAGCGCTAAGTTGAAAAAGCGTTTGAGGAAAAATCAAGAAAAAAGATAAAAATGAACATATATAACAGCTTTCAAAATTATCGTGTGGAGACCTGAAAATATGGAAAACGAAGTGATCAGTGATAATCTGTAACTGTTATGAAGTCTTGTTTTGCCGAAAAGAAATAGATCCGTAGCCCCATGCCACTACGCTCTCACTGTGATAATAAAGACTTGAATAACTACAAAAATAAAGGGTGGAATAACTACAAAAGTATTCATCTTGGTTAACTTCAATTACAGAATGGACTAACCGGAAGAAGAGGTCCGCCGAGGGCTTATACGGCATCTCTGAAGACCTAACCTCCACAAACCAATCGGTAAGGTCAGATGCGTGCACAGGTAAGGTTCAAAGATGCTAGTGCCCCTGTCCTTTTGCCCTGCTGGTTACAAAGTGCACTCTCTCTCTCTCTCTCTCTCTCTCTCTCTCTCTCTCTCTCTCTCTCTCTCTCTCTCTCTCTCTCTCTCTCTCTCTCTCTCTCTCTCTCTCTCTCTCTCTCTCTCTCTCTCTCTCTCTCTCTCTCTCTCTCTCTCTTTCTCAAGTAGTAGTAGTAGTTGTTGTAACTAGCAAGGGATGTGGTGCCCCTCTCTCCTTTTCTTACGCTACGGCCACTGCCCACAAAAATGTCTGTACATACCACTGGGTGAGATAGTGTATTGTGTTACTGGTGGCGTTGGAGGCTCCGTAGCACCTCTTCCTCAGTTATTTATTTTACAGTTTACCTGCCAACATTCTTTCATTCGTCTCTCATCTCGTTTTAATGCTGACACACTTAGATAATAATACGGATGCAGATATAGAGGTGTAAAGTGCCGAATGAATCGCTTAGAAAGAGATAGTACGTAATCCCCGAAACCATTTCCATAAATCGATTGAATGCAAAATCATTTAGTTCTTTTAGAGACATTGGTATCTGAATATTAACCAAAAACATTTATTAAGCCGTCATTTTTTATATTGTTAGTGATACAAAAACCACGATTCAATCACAATGAATAATCGGACTATACCCACCGCCAAGCAACTTGTCGCTTAAGCCCCGCCCCCTCAGCCACTGCCCTGAGATTGGAAGGCCACTGATAGGCCATGACTTGGGAAGGGGGCTGGGCTTAAAAGACATGTTGCATTATGGGAGGTATAGCAGTGTAAACAGATCTTGAGTTATATTGCCCTTTGGTTTATCCCAGTGCTCTTGTCTCTACAGCCGGATATATTGAGCACCCCTCTATAATGTCCTCAGGAACCATTTGGTATGCCCTGAATACTATATCTACGAACATCTTGATTTATGAGTATTTAATTACCGTACTCTTTTCACTTTACCTTGGCTTATAATCGCCATCCCCCCATCTTGAATGCTGGGTTGTAACAAGAGACAAACACTAGAATATGATGATAGCCACGAAGAAGTGCTAAGGCCTGGATATAGAGTCGTAGTCCTTTTTCTGCCATTGAGCAGTGTGGAACAAGATGCCAAAGGGCAAAAATCTAGGCCAGGTTATGGTAAAAGAACGATATATATGCTAAAGCTTAATGAAGTTACTTATCTCTGAAAGGCATTTAAGTGAATGGTATTTTGTTTTTCAGAACGATCAGCAGAAGACAGATGGAGTAAGGAAAAAACGAGAAGGTGAGCGACAGACAGACAGACAGAAGGTAGAGCTAAGATTAGTGCTTTGTGGTCATTGGAATCATGTGGTGACAGGATTGGATGAGACAGACAGACAGATATTAGTGCTGGGAATAGTGTTTTATAGCAGTAAGATTCTCTCATATGACGTCAGAATTTTTTTTATGTTAGGAAGAAGGGACCAAAGGCCACGAGCCTGAAATAACTGTTCCCTCCAAGAGAAAAACAAAATACAAGAGAGAGCCAAATTCCAGATCCGATCATTTTGAGATGCCTGGATACACTGCGTTTGAAAGACTGGAGATCATAGCTAGCAGGAAATACAGACAGAGGGAGACCGTTCCAGAGTTGACCTGTTGCATAAATGAATGACTGGGAGTAACGGTTAACTCTTGCATTAGAGAACTGGACAGAAAAGGGATAAGAGTTTGCTGCTAGACGGGTGCTACGCTCCCGTTGTGGAGGTGGAGGAATGCAAGCAGACAGTTCAGAGGACCAGTGACCATTGAAGTAGCGGTAGAAAAGAGATAAAGATGCAACAGTGCAGCGAAGAGACAGAGGTTGAAGGGAGCCAGTAAGACGAGGAGAGTTAATGAGACGAAAAGCCTCTGACTCCACCCTATTGAGAAGAGCTGCATGTGGGGAGCCTCCCCACACATGAAAGTTGTACTCTACACAGGGGCGGATAAAACCCGTGTATAAAGTCAACAACTGTGCAGGGGTAAAGAAGGTACGGAGTCAGCTTAGGACACCTAACCTCTTAGAAGCAGATTTTACAAGAGATGTATTATGATCTTTCCAAGATAAGTCCCGAGGGAATGAAAAACCAAGCATGTTCAAGAATGATGCAGGATTAAGCTGAATATTATTAAACATTAGTGGGTGCACCTGTGGAAGATTTTGTCGAGTTGATAGACGTAAGAACTGATGCATTAACATCAACAAGATTATTTTTACCCTAGTCAGAGATAAGAGTTAGACAGTAGGTGTGCCATTGCCTCATCCCTTGTTTGTTGAAGTAACTGGTGAGATGGACGTTGCGGGAACCGAATGGAAAGGTGAAGGGTGGTGGACAGGATTAGATGTACAGCTCAGAAGGTGATAGGATGGAGCCCTGAGGAACACCACTGTTGATAGATCTAGGAGAAGAACGATGGCCGTCTACAACAGCGGCTATAGAACGACCAGAAAGGAAGCTAGAGATGAAGGCACAGATAGAAGGATAGAAACAGTAAGAGGGCAGTTTGGAAATTAAAGATTTATGCCAGACTCGATCCAAAGCCTTTGAGATGTCAAGTGCATTGACAAACCTTTCGCCAAAGTCCCGAAAGGAGGATGACAAGGAGTCTGAAAGGTAGGTGAGAAGATCGCCAGTGGAATGTCCCTGATGGAACCCATACTGACGATCAGAAAGAAGGTTGTGATAGGAAAGATGCTTTAAATTTTTTCTGTTATGAATTTACTCAAAAACTTTTGAGGTACAGGATGTTAAAGCGATTAGACGATAGTTAGAGGGTTGGGAATGGTCACCCTTCTTTGGGACTGGCTGAATGAGATCAAACTTCCAGCAAGAAGGAAAGGTACAAGTTGATAAACAAAGGCGAAAGAGTTTACCTAGGCAGGGTGTAAGCACAGAAGCACAGTTCTTGAGGACAACAGGAGGGACTCCATCAGGCTCATATGCCTTGTTAGTACTGAGACCAGTGAAGGCGGAAAATACATCAGCTGAAGAAATTATAATGTCAGCCATGAGGAAGTCAGAGGGGGGAAGTGATGGAGGAACAGCACCGGAATCGTCTAAGGTGGAACTGGAGGAGAAAGTATGAGCGAAGAGATCTGCCTTATTAGTAGAAGAAATAGCCACAGAAAAGAGGAGGGAAGGATGATGAGGTAAAGTTGCTAGAAAGGTTTTTGGCAAGGTGTCAGAAGGAGCGGGAAGAATTCGAGTTGGAGTGTTGAGAGCATTTATTACTGATGAAATTATTTTTAGCAGAGAGAAGAACAGACTTAGCACGATTCCGGGCAGAAACGTAAGAGATGTGATTCATGGGTGGTTTGGCTCCGGTACTGTATTTGTTTTCCCTAACGTGGTCAAGAGCTAGGGAAAGACAATACAGGCTTCCAGTCGCTTCACCGTGATGACTTATTTTTTTTAAACTTGATTCTTGCTCCCTACAAATTATTTCATTTAACTGGGAGAATCACTTGTAGCGAAAGGATTAAAAGCATTGACCATGACACTTCACCTCTATGAAACGTTTCCACATACCTTACCTTAAGGCTCAGGTTTCAGCGAGAATATAAAATCACGTCCTCGTGCTGAATGACGTAGCTAAACAAAGGACCGTTTTAACTCCTTCACTCCAGTGACGTCATATGTAGATTATTCTTGTTGCTTTCAGGCGATTTTATTTAGCTTAGGAGACTCCCTCGGGATGGTTGCATTTAACTATTCCAGTCGGCAGCTTATCCCAAGCAGAACAGAAGTTTCTGAAAGAAGTCAGACTTAAATAACAATGCGTTTTTGGACTGAAGGAGTTAAATATAATTTTAAATGTGCCGGCAGAAGTGAATCGCACACGAACTGATTATACGTATTTTTTTTCTTCACAGAGAAAGTGAAATACTGGCTACATGTTTGAAATAATGTAAATAAATGAAACAAGCTTTGTAATGCAAAATTACAGCTAACAGTTGGAGAATGCATGATAATACAACTGTTGCCCCAGTTTCATCTAAACTTGAACCCAGTGGACTGCAGGCTGAAATCGTCCATCTCCTGCAGTCCATCATTTCCTTCTGGGGAGTAGGGAGGAAGTCGAGGGACATTTTTATAACTGGGCCACAAAGCTGCTCGGTTATATCAGAGCCACAGCATAAACACGTCCCCCCTAAGCATCTAACAGAGCATGACGAAGAATACGCAGACTGCGGCAGAGCAGTCCACATGTAAAGCTCCTTTCCCGCTCCACCACAGTATTTCTCGTGTGTTGTGGGGGCGGCTCAGTCATCTTTTCAAAACCTATCTTGCATCATTCATTCATTTCCTGCTTTCCCTGCCACATCCACGCCCACATCTGCAGCCTGAACCATCCCTACGACACATAAGATACACCCAAGTGAGTTTCTAGTGGAGCGCTTTTTACAGACCACACTTTTAAGCTCTCAAGTGTACGTAGAATACTGTGGTGTACAGACTTGATCTAACCATGTAACTATCCCATATCCTAAATTTTTGAAGATCTAGGTCAATCTCGTAAAACTGTCTAGTAGTAATTTGTTTAAAACTCACACTCATATAACACACTCAGCTCAAAAAAAAAAGAAAAGTATAGTGTTGGTTCAGATACAATGCTAGAGTTGTCTTGACCATGAGAGAGGTTAATGGTACCAATATTAGCTTTTAAGTTCCTATGCCTCTTTTGAATTTTACACATTGGTTCGTTAAATTCCATGTCAATTATCCAATTTCATTCTGATTACAAAAAAATCGGTGTTCATAGTTACATTTGGTGGCAGCGGGTGATAAGACGTGCTACACAAGAGAGGAATGCAATACATAGAGAGACAGAATGATAGAAGGAAAGATAGATTCACTAAATTCTATGTCTAGTTTCCTATTTCATCCCCATTACGAAAAGGTCAGTGTTAATATTTAGATTTGATGGCAGTGATGAGGCATGTTTACAAGATCTATTCTATCTATATACCTAGGCTGCTTCCCCCAAGGAAAGGGAGGTAGCCGAGACAGGACGACACACTCCCAATTTACTCATCCACTCAAACACATTCATTAGCATCTTAGCCCCAAAGGGGAGAAGGGACAGATCCTCACCACACCACACCGCACGAGGGTCAACTGCGCAGTGCAATCAGTGACATCCGCAGCAGGGCCCGACAGCAGAGCCAGCTTACCCCTTCCACATCATAATAGACCCATCCCCTTACCCGCACATGACCTGATCAGCTGATCAGACCAAATGCGGGAGAATATCCTCTGAGGGCTGCATCATCATTTATTCATTTCTGTCACTCACAACCACTCTTCCTTGCTCAACAGACATCCCTCTCACATCCAACGTTCTCTTCACATTGTCCATCCATCCTATTCGTGGTCTCTCAGCCTTACACCTCTCACATCAGATCTATACTCGGTTCCACAGCTGATTTTGCCAGCTCCTTAGTGACTTTGTATTCCAACCAAGGCCCTCATTGATTTGTAAGATACCTGATTATACAATACAGATTAAAGCAATGACATCTTTAATGATAAATATGTGCCTTTTAAATTACTAGAGATAAACCTGAACGACAATGATAACAAAAAGTAAAGTCGCGACTGGACGCATGTGGACAACAGTCAGCGACTGTGGCGGGAATTCAGACGTTCATAGCAGGGTCGGGCTGAGGTGCTGTGAAGGCTCGAATGTTTTTCCCACCACTAAACACAGTGTCACAGTCTACAGTCTTCACCATGCCCTTCATTACCTCATCTACTAATATACAACCTTACCCTAGATATGCTTAGCTTAGCTTCTAATAAGTATAATTTGTGTACACACACACACACACACACACACACACACACACACACACACACACACCTCACTGGGGCCAATACATGCTATTCTGTTCTCAGTATATATAGTGTACATACACATTTTCATTACCTTCATAGGTAACAGTAGCTTTAAAAATCTGCATTTGTTTGTATTCATAGTCAGATTCAGCAGAATTATTTCTTACATGAATATGTTTGGTGTTTGATTTTCCCTAACATTTCTGTATCATAAGAGACAGACATACAGACGGACACCCTATCCCTGGTCACTGCATCCTCAAGTATGTATCTCTGCCCCCTCGACAAAGAGCCGGGAAAGTAATGGATTACATCATTGTAGATTGAACCGAATTTTTGTTAATGGTGGAAGAAAGGAAAGTAAGATCAAAGCAAAGTCCATGAGAAAATAATAGTTGAAATATGCTGCTATAATAAAACCGCGTGCAGTATACACGAAATCAAAAATAATGAAATGAATTTAAAAATCAGTCGCTGACTTGTCCGCATGCGTCCAGTCGCGACTTTACTTACTTTTTGTTATCATTGTCGTTCAGGTTTATCTCTAGTAATTTAAAAGGCACATATTTATCATTAAAGATGTCATTGCTTTAATCTGTATTGTATAATCAGGTATCTTACAAATCAATGAGGGCCTTGGTTGGAATACAAAGTCACTAAGGAGCACGTTCAAACACAACGGAAATCCACCAATCACCGCCCGAGTACGTCGCGCAGTGTTACCAGATCCACCTGTCGTCGGCTGGCAAAATCAGTGCGTCAGACTCCGTGGAACCGAGTATAGTTATCTTTTTCACCAATCACTCATTATCCATTCACACCATATGCCCAAACCATCGCAACACCCTCTGCTCAACTCTACCAGCCATCTCCCACACAACTTCATTCTCCTTCGCACTTCATCATTTCTCACTCGATCCATACGCGTCACTCCACACATACTCCTCAGACACCTCATCTCCGTTACATTCAAACTTTTCCTCTCTGCTACACCCATATTCCATGTTTCAGGCCCATATAAAGCAGTCGGTACCACAACACCCTCATACAGCCTTCTCTTTACATCCATTCTAAGCGAACGACATCTAAACACTTTTTTCATTCCTCCCAGCACCTTTCCTACTTCATTTATTCTAAACTTCACTTCTACATCTATTCTTCCATCCACAGCAACATGTGACCCTAAATACAGATAGATAGATAGATAAACAGAATGACAGATAGACAGACAGATCCCCATTACAGAAACCTCAGTGTTAATATCTGCATTTGTCGGCAGTGAGTGAGGAGGAATGGAACATAAGGAAGGGATGCAGTCAGTACTACGATCACTTCTTCAAACGAGAGAACCCGCGCAGCACCGAAAACTATGGTGACTCCTGTACTGAAGGTAAAGCAGTGTTGTACTGTGGGTAGGGGTAGTGTTTGTGTAGGAAAGATTAAAGCAAGTGTGTGTGTGTGTGTGTGTGTGTGTGTGTGTGTGTGTGTGTGAGAGAGAGAGAGAGAGAGAGAGAGACAAACAGACACACAGACTGAGTTACAAGTCATTATAAAGACAAGTAGTACCTCAAAAGCTCTTACGACGAGGTATTATTTAAACTCAAATAACTCTCAGCTGAACATAAGCGTCTGGCGTTAGCTGGAACAAAAAATAATAAAAGCTACTAGAACTGTGTCGACCATGAGAGGGCTAATGAATGCTCTCTCAAACCCCGCCAAGTAAAAAAAAAAAAAAAATCCAAGGTGAATACAATCGTGTGAATACAGCTGGAATTTAAGCAAGACTGATATACTCTGTTCACCTTAACTTGGTGCAGATTTTTGTCCTTTGGCAGCTTATAACACGAAATTCAGTGGCATAAAAAGTCAATACCAAGGCTCTGTATCCTTTCCATAGCACTTCTTTGTGACTAGTATCATACTCTAGTGTTAATCCCCTTCCATAACACTTCTTTGTGACTAGTATCCTACCCTAGTGTTAATCCCTTTCCATAGCACTTCTTTGTGACCAGCATCCTTCTCTAGTGTTAATCCCTTTCCATAGCACTTCTTTGTGACTAGTATCATATTCTAGTGTTAACCCCTTTCCATAGCACTTCTTGACTAGTATCATATTCTAGTGTTAATCTCTTGCTACAGCCCAGCATTGAAGATGGAGGGATGACAGTTTTAGGTCAAGCTTAAGTGAAAGGAATTTAATATATCTTATGTCTCTCTTCACAGACAACTACTATGAGGAGCTGGCATTCAACCCTCTGTGTGGCCTGGATGTCGTATGTGATAATTATGGCTGCTTCGACGCCTATTTAGACGGTATGTGTCGCTTTGAAGCTGCGTGTTATTTTGCAGGTATGGTGTCATTTTGCAGGTATGGTGTCATTTTGAAGGTATGATGTCATCTTGAAGTATGTATCATTTGAAGGTTCCTAATTTCTTTACCCGTCTGGCTCGAGGGAAGTCGAAGCCAGGGCTGAAGAAAAGCCAGTCGAGTGGGCAAGGCTACACTAGCAGTGTGCTAATGGTTCACGATGACGAAATGACACACACATCAAGCCAGACATTGTCACTGACGCCTACCACGTAAACACATTCATGGAATGCGACTGAAAATCTTAAATTGAAATGCAACTGAAAAAGGGGGCCATTCATATCACGTAATGCACTCTTTGAATGCATCTTCTTGATTTAACATGCAATATGTGAACATGCTTTCTGTCCGAACTATCTTTTTCCGAGTCTTCACACCACTCTCGAAGAAACTTTGTTGTCTGTGATTATTAAAGCAGTAAAACAACTAATTCAAGTAATATCGTGGTTATATCATTATGCAGATACCGATATTATAATACATTATTCTTGCTGTTTTAATTTCTACTCACTGAGCCTGGCCAGTCACTGCTTCGAAATTAGCTTGGTGCTTCGAGAGTACTGCTTAAGCAGCCTTTTCAGTCCCAGTACTCTGGCCATTATCATTTGTTATAATAGAACAGGGAAGTGAACTATGTGAGTAAAACCCCACACTGATGCAAGAAAGAGCGTTGTGTCCATGTAAGCTTACTAACGAGATACCATGCTCGAGACCAGCCCCTTCCACCAGATGTAACTCAGGTAGGACAGGTAGCTTTGGCAGAAACCAAAAGGAATGATTATTCTTGTAGGCACAGGTAAAAAAGCCTAGGGAGGACAACGGAAGTGATATCCTAACTTTTGTAAGGTCCAAACTGACTAACTCAAATTTTGAAAGGCCCCACTGGTAAGCTGGAGCACCTGACTTTAGCCCAGGCATTCAATATTATCTCTTCTCTAGGAACTTGAGGACATTTTGGAGGATAAACCTCTCCTCTGCCAATTAATGCAACATGATATCGTACTTGGGATGTCCGTCCCATTCGTCAAGTTCCCTATTGACTGAATTCTGTGACGAGGAACAGGGTCTGGTTCGACCAAGCTCGAGTCCATAGGTGTCACCAGTGGTACTGGTCCCAAAAGCCGGCAAGACCTGCTTTTGTGTTGACTACTAGAAAGTTAATAGAGTGATTGTACTGGAGTCTCACCCTCCTTCTAAGATGGGCAATGTCACTGATGACCTGGGGAAGGTTTGCTATCTCTCCAAGCTCGATCTGCTTCAGTCCCTCTGACTGAGCGGCCCCGGACGGTCTCTGCCTTCATCACACCTGACATTATCTTCATCAGGCCTGCAGGGGGTTCAAGTTTACTGAGACAACCTTGTAATCTGAAGTGACTCCTGAGAGAATCAGATTGTCCAGGAGAACTGTTCACCAGGCTGTCTACAGCCAACCTGACCGTCAGTCTAGCCAAGAGTGTTCCTGGGAAATGTTGTAGGCCAAGGTCATGTAGATCCCGCTACTGCAAAGATAGACACGATTCTCCGATATACCCAACTCTAGCCAACAAAAAAAGTGTCATAAGGTTCCTTGAAGTGGCGGGCTACTACCAATGGTTCTTTCAGAACTTTTCCCAAGTCTCTGCTCCCCTGACTGACATGCTAAGCTCGAAACAGGTCTTCTGCTGGACGGCAGACTATCGGAGAACCTTTGACCACCTCTAGGCACTGTTGGCCAGTGCCCCAGCACTCACAGTGCTGGACCTTCAAAAACTCTTTTGCCTCCATGTGAACTCTTGTGATGTCGGTGTTTGGTCCATCATTCTGTACTACACCCCGTGTGTTATTATTCTCAAAAACTGTACAAACATCAGAGAACCTATGCCACCACAGAAAATATGGCACTTATTGAAATGTTCCATGTCATTTTGTCAACCAGTCCATACCCGATGGCAGTGCTTACAGATCACAATCCATCAACTTTTATTGACAGAGTGAAATTCAAATGGGCCTTGACGCTGCAGCCCTATCATTTGAAAATCCACCATATCCTGGGCAAAGATAATGTACTGGCAGATGCCTGTCCCCGGCATGAACACTTTGGCTGTCTAGTTTTGTATCTACTTGTGTTGTGCAATTCTCTCATTTAATGTTACCCATGTTATTGCTATAGTATTACCCTAGGGTAAGTTCTGTACTGTAGCTAGTTAGTCATACTTTGCTAGCCCAGGAGGACTAGAATAACTCTTTCCTTTGTCAAAAATTCTTTCTTTCTTTTTTGGGGGGTGGGGGGAGGAGGAAGAGTGTTATATGCTAGCCTGACAAGTGTTGTATGCCATCGACAAGTAGTGGCATTTTCTCACACATGAGCGGCCCAACCCGGCCCGACCGTAACGCTTTCGAGAGGCTTATATATCAGCAACCACAGGGCCGATCACTGCGTGGTTTGCACCATATGATAGCCCAATTCTTTAAGATGTTTTTGACAGGTTTCATCACACCCCAGCGGTGCACGTGGCACGTGACACGCGCCAAGTGCAGCATGTCGAAAATCTTCAAAAGAGGACCACACGCCAAACAGTTTGTCGTAAAGGCATGAAACTTGGGAAGTAGATAGCCATCAATATACTTTAGACATCCTCGGGGTGTAAGGCGACATTTCAATGCTTTCGGATTTAAATGGCCTCGCTCGTACGTCGCCAACAAAGACATTTTACTGGTTATCACAGACGACACAAGCCATTGGTACTGTCATTAGCAAAAGTTCGCCGACAATCCCCAGACAGCACTATATCCTGCCTTCCTTAATTCTCATTCCTTCCCAAACGTCAGTGAGTGTACTTCCATCTCAAATTCATTTGTGGTGTGCTTTATATTGCAATTACAAAAACTGTTTCATGTAACATCTCTAATCGTTACAGCTGGCAGGGACGTGTCGGCGAATTTTTGTCTGCGCTTGTGCAAGTTTTAATCTTACACGCCTGTCCCCGGAATGCGTATCCTCGGCGTGATCAGAGCGTTATAACAGACAGCAGAGTTTAGCTCGTAATAATCTGAAGGAAAAAGTGCTCGTAATTATGTGCCACCAAGGAAGTGTAAAGAAACTACGCATATAAATCTTCATAAATTTACTCTGATTATTTTGGCTTTCCTTTAATACAGGGTA
Organism: Coenobita brevimanus; assembly: GCF_032717465.1. Taxonomy (NCBI): domain Eukaryota; kingdom Metazoa; phylum Arthropoda; class Malacostraca; order Decapoda; family Coenobitidae; genus Coenobita; species Coenobita brevimanus. Next base: position 44,803,967 of record NC_137057.1, read on the forward strand.
CCTCGAATTTATAATTTTTGACATACATTGATTATGCAAGTGCGTGCCTAACATGTGTTGTTTTTATCAATAAGCACTTTTTTAGCATATATTTCACTGACTAAGACTTTTTGCCTGTCTATTTCATTGTTTTTTAATATCTAAACATCCAGACTTTAATGATGATGATGATATTGACGACGATAATAATGATCATGATGATGATAATGATGACAACGATAATAATGATGATGATGATGATGATGGTGATGACGATGATAATAATAGTGATGATGTTTATTCCTTTTTCAGAATACACAGAAACCAGAAACGTCGACCCCGAATCAAATACAACAGAGATATGTCCTTCTTGTTCTGAGAAATGCTGGAAGGAAGAACGTGAGTATAGCTGGAACGAATATTATGTTTCTCGTACATTTACCCCATCTGCCCGAGGACCTATGTTTTCCTGTATTCTTATTACTTTCAAATTCATTCAGCTTGGAAGAATATCTGTTGGTGAAAGGGTATACTGTATCTAACCCCTATAGTTACGAATGCTTCTTTCAGTCCAAGTAAAATGGTCTGGAGAGGAGATAGTAATAGCAGTAGTAGTAGTAGTAGCACTAATAGTAATAGTGGTGGTGGTAGTCGTAGCAGTAGTAGTAGTAATAGTAGTAGTAATAGTAGTAGCAGTAGTAGTAGTAATAGTAGTAGTAATAGTAGTAGCAGTAGTAATAGCAGTAGTAGTAGTGGTAGAAGCAGTAGTAGTAATAGTAGTGGTATAGTAGTAGTGGTAATATTAGTAGTAGTAGTCGTAGTAGTAGTAGTAGTAGCAGTAATAGTGGTAGTAGTAGTAGTAGCAGTAATGATAACAGTAGCAGTAGTAGTAGTAACAGTAGTGATGCTCATCTGTAATGCAAACAAGGCGGACTGAAGGCTGCAGCTGCCCTAATGCTGCAGTCCACCATCCTCCTTTAGGGGAATAAGGAGGAAACTGAGAAACATGTGCATAACAACAAAAAGAGTTACCCAGTTTCATCGACACCAAATATAAACCATTAAATGTATTATCGATCTTACGAATTACCCTTCAGAAGTTATTATTATTATTTTTTTTAACGGTATAAGATTACCGTTTGCGCGTGTGGATATTTTTGTCGTGGTTATTGTGTAGATTATTTGGCCTGTGAGATGGAACCAAGACCTTCGGAGGCTCGACTGATGAATGCATGGATTTGTGGACCATTTTTGCTGGATACTTTTTTTTATTATTCTACTTTCGTACTTTCCTCTTCTTGTTTCTGGCTCCATCCCAGCATAGATAGATAGGGTGGGAAGAGGCTTTGTTGGTGATGATGATGAGGGGGATAAATGGTACCTTTATTTCGAATAATACCTTTATTTCGCTAGAATGGTGAAAGTACAGCACAAACCACCCTATAAGCCTCCTGAAATCACCCGCCCATCAGTCCACTCACTCTCCCAGTATAGTGTCTTTGGCAGAGAAGCTTTAGTGTTCGCCTGGCTTTCAGCAAACCGTGTCTAGGGATTATCAAGTCAATTTTGAACTCCTGGTGATTCTCTGGCCTACCTGTAATGGCCGTGGTGCATTTGTAACAGTGTCTTCTCTGAAATGAATAAGATGAGACCAAGCGTTGTAACTTGCTGGAGATTTATTTGCTAGGGTGCAAGAGATCGGATATAGACGGATTGTGGAGGTTCCCGTCGGTGTGCATATTTAGCTCAGTGTGCCATGGAAGGTAGAGAGGGTATGATCTGACTAAACCTGGCTATCATAATAAGTAGGAGGATATTGTGAACAGAGTATTCCATTGGCGTCATTCAACAAGCAATGGGTCTGAATTTGTTGTAACCATTAGGGATATATGCCTTAATTAACCTTGTACATGTGCCTGGTAAGAATCTATTGTAACCACTTCCCTTAGATATGTTTTTCGTCTTATGCTGCTGCCTTTAGACGATTTTATTCGATGTAGAGGAGGCTTCTCGAGCTGGAGGGCTTAGATGGGACCTTTCTTAACCCCATCATTATAATACATCTCCTCCAACATTCCTGAGATGGGCTGGAATGATGTGTGGCTGAGAGCAGAGCCCATTTAGTTGGTTAGACTTTTGGTTACTTTCATCCATCACTCATTTCTTGCTATTTAAACCCGGTTGAGGTGGAAAAACAGGTCTGGATGATGAAGATGATGATGATGATGAGGATGACAATATGGAGGAGGTGGAAGAGAGGAAAGTTTTAAGAATACTACGAAATAATTACCAGCGAGCGACGTTTACTCTCGGTTTACTAGGCAGAAAATTACAATGAGGGACCGTCCTGATGCAACCGTCACCCATTTCAGAGGCTAATAACATTTTACTTAATAGAGAGAAAGGTGTGATTTTCTTCCCTCTAGATGCTATGTCAACCAGTTCAATTTTGTATATTATGATTCACAAAAGCATTATCGCATCTTACCATCACACAAAATAGAAAACAGTTACAGAAGCTGACTCACTCGTTACGAAAACTCTCTTCACACTGATACATAACTGAATTTCAAAGGGCCTCATACTTATAATCTATCTTAATCCTTGTGCAGTAGGTAGGTATGAATTAGACGTAGCTAACAAAACTCCCAGCGCCGGTCAGACTCCTGGACAAAGGTTGTATCCCCGCTGTCCCTCTTCACTTAGTGGACCAAGATGGGACTTAGATGTAAATTTGATTGTTGTATATTGTATGTGGAGGGACGCCTTCACGTGGTGCCATCGATATGAGTGAGTGGTGGAGCTGTCAGGATACACAGACGTCCCTCGATCCCTTCACTTTTAACCACGAAACGAGGAAGGACTGCAGAATAAGGTTAACTTTAGTCAGCAGTCCACTGGGTTCACGCCTCACATGAACCTGGGGTTACCACTGCTACTACTATTACCACCACCACCACCACTTCTACTACTACTACTACTACCACTACTGCTACTACCACCACCACCACTACTACTAACACCACCACCACTACTGCTACTAACACCACCACCACTACTGCTACTACCATCACCACCACCACCACTACTACTACTACTACTACTAATGCCCTTGTGCAGTCAGTAAGCTTAAATAATGGTCTTTCTCCTGCACCCAAATTTGCCAGTGTTCAGTTCCTGGGAGAACGGTACATTAAGCGAAGATCAGGTGGTGGAAATTTTCGCCAGTAGTCGAACCCCAGACCTATCAGACATCATCGGCACCTTCTCACCCACCCCAAAGGACCTGGCCGACTACGGTGTGTCTGCCAAGGATTTCATCAGAACCTGCAGTTACGACCAGAGGGCATGTTCACACGAGTAAGTATTTACATTCTCTATTTCTTGAGATGTCCTTGGTGTCATTTTTCCAGATGCTTTTATTTTTAGGATAGACTTTTAAAAGTTTAGGGTTTAAAGCCGTGAGTCACAATGCATCACACAGGTTGAGAAAAGATGTTGGTTGCTGTATAGTAACATTCAACACATACCCACATATAACACTTATACTAACACATACCCACATAGAACACTTATACTAACACATACCCACATACTAACACATACCCACATACAACACTTATACTAACACATACCCACATAGAACACTTATACTAACACATACCCACATACTAACACATACCCACATACAACACTTATACTAACACATACCCACATACAACACTTATACTAACACATACCCACATACTAACACATACCCACATACAACACTTATACTAACACATACCCACATACAACACTTATACTTTTTTTTTTTTTTTTTTAATAACAGAACGGAGGAAGGAAAAACAAATGGAGAAAAAAAAAATTATCCATACACCAGATTACTGGTGTCCTCTGTTCACAAAATATCTGTAACAGTTAGACTTGAACAGTTGTAGGTTGAAATTTGGAGGAAAACAACTCTGGGGAAGCGAGTTCCAGAGAGATGCAGTTCGGGGAATGAAAGAATTCTGATAGGCAGAAGTTCTGCAATATGGATGAGTGACATTCCAGTCATGAGCGCTACCAGATGCCCGTGTAGCACGAGGGAAGGCATGGAGAGGTGGCACCATGGACGCAACTTCGTCTGAGCATTTGCCAAAAAATATCTGTAAAATAATGCAAGGGAGGCAACATTCCTTCTTACTTGCAGGGGAGGTAGTTTATATGTAATGGCAGGGTTGTTAATGATTCTAACAGCTTTATTCTGAATTTTGTCTAGTTGTCTTAATGCAACCTCTCCACAACCATTCCACAAGGGTGAGCAATATTCAGGCTGAGAGCGCACATGACTCTTATAAATTATAGCTAACTGCTCATCGGCGAAGAAGTTACCGACTCTGTACAATAATCCAAGTTTCTTTGAGGCGGTTTTAGCAAGTGATCTGACATGAGAGGTCCAGCTGAGGGCACTGTTAAGTGAGACACCAAGAATTTCAATACTTTTGGAGATGGGAATATTAGTAGCAACGAAGGTAATGTACGAATTTGGCAATATCTGTCTATTAGTAAACTGTATATATTTAGTTTTACTAGCATTAAAAGAGACAAGGTTGTTTTGTCCCCATTCACTGATTGCAGATAGATCTTGATTTATGGAGATGGCTGTACTGAGTTGAGAAGTAGAGATATTAGACTTTGTAAATGGATGTCTGAGTGTGAATGAACTATGTAGTGTTGAGTCATCTGCATATGAGTGAATGGGATTGTGAGTGACAGATAAGAGATCATTAATATGAACCAGAAATAGGGTTGGCGCCAGAACTGATCCCTGCGGCACGCCGGCGTTAATTGAGTGGAAATTCGAATATACATCATCTACTTTTACTCTTATTTTCCTGTCACTAAGATATGAAGAAATCAAAGGAACAAAAGACGTTAGTCCATAGCAAGGGAGTTTGGACAGCAGGGAACGGTGCCATACTCTGTCGACAGCTTTAGAGATATCAAGAGCTACTGCATGAGTTTCTCCATGTAGATCAATTGATTGATGGATGGTATGAGTTAGGAGATTGAGTATGTCAATGGTGGATCTTTTGTGGCGAAAACCGTATTGTCTATCATTAATTAAGTTGTTGGATTCAAGATGTTTAACAATATGCTTATTAATTAAAGTTTCAAATACCTTACCAAGAGAAGATGTGATAGCTATTGGTCTGTAATTGGAGGGGTCAGACGAATTTCCTTTCTTCGGAACTGGGTGGATATTGGCTTCTTTCCATGAATTTGGGAATAAAGAAGTACGTATGCATAGTCTGAATAATTTAGCTAGGACAGAGGCAAGTTCAGGGGAACACTTTTTCAAAACAATTGGCGGAATTCCATCTGGACCTGGAGCTTTGTTGGTAGGTAAATTGTCTAGGATGGATTTTGCAAATCTTGTCTGTATTTTAAGTGGGGCAATTTCGGGAGAATCAAGTTTCAGTACTGAGACATTCTGGCTGGTATCATCTATGGTAGAGTTTCTTGCAAAGGTACTAGCAAAGATATCTGCTTTCCCACGTGGGTCACTTGTAATATTGCCATCTGAAGATTTTAGTGGGGGAATGGAAGATGACTTGTTAAAGTTATTATTGAAAGAATTAAGTGTTGACCAGAATATTCTATTGTCATTAGGGTTGTTAAGTAGTTTTGATGCTTGCTTTTGAAGAAAGTTTGATTTAGATAGATTTAATACAGCTTTTGCATGATTTCTAGCAATTTTAAATTGGGAGAGTGATTCAGGTGTTTTTTATTTTAAGTAAGAGTTATATGCTAATGACTTTTGGGCTGTTGCTCTGGCACAATTGCCATCAAACCATTTTGGAGAGTTTGATCTTTTAGTGAATTGTTGACTTGGTATGAATAAATCCATACCAGCTAATATTAAGTCACAAATGTGGGACTGGGTAGAATTGGGATCACTAGAGAAGAAAGACTGCCATGGAACATCAGCAAGATAATTTCTAAATCCATCCCAGTCTGCCCTGCCAAAGTGCCATCGGGTCACCCTGACAGGTTCGGAATGGGAAGGTGTAGGAGGGTTAACTAATGAGGCTTCGATGAGATTGTGGTCAGAGGATCCAAGTGGTGACAGTACCTCTATCCTGTATTGATCTGGATTATTTGTCAAGAATAAATCCAAGAGATGGGCATTATGGTCAGGATTATCAGGTATTCTGGTTGGTTGCTTTACCAACTGGGTGAGATTAAACGATTCCGCAAACAGCTCGCCTTCTAGACCAGCCCACATACTAACACATACCCACATACAACACTTATACTAACACATACCCACATACAACACTTATACTAACACATACCCACATACAACACTTATACTAACACATACCCACATACAACACTTATACTAACACATACCCACATACAACACTTATACTAACACATACCCACATACAACACTTATACTAACACATACCCACATACAACACTTATACTAACACATACCCACATACAACACTTATACTAACACATACCCACATACAACACTTATACTAACACATACCCACATACAACACTTATACTAACACATACCCACATACAACACTTATACTAACACATACCCACATACAACACTTATACTAACACATACCCACATACAACACTTATACTAACACATACCCACATACAACACTTATACTAACACATACCCACATACAACACTTATACTAACACATACCCACATACAACACTTATACTAACACATACCCACATACAACACTTATACTAACACATACCCACATACAACACTTATACTAACACATACCCACATACAACACTTATACTAACACATACCCACATACAACACTTATACTAACACATACCCACATACAACACTTATACTAACACATACCCACATACAACACTTATACTAACACATACCCACATACAACACTTATACTAACACATACCCACATACAACACTTATACTAACACATACCCACATACAACACATAAGCTAACACATACCCACATACAACACTTATACTAACACATACCCACATACAACACTTAAGCTAACACATACCCACATACAACACTTATACTAACACATACCCACATATAACACTTATACTAACACATACCCACACACCCACATACAACACTTATACTAACACACCCACATTCTGACACCTTACACATACACCACCACCTCCCCAAGTCCTCCCCAGACACACAAAAATACATATTACTAACCAATATGTTTGTGTGTGTGTGTGTGTGTGTGTGTGTGTGTGTGTGTGTGTGTGTGTGTGTGTGTGTGTGTGTGTGTTCTAACTTAAAAGGAACGTACCCATCAGGCAACCTCTTCTTGTTATATATTTTTCCAGTTCTTGTTTACTATAAAACTTGCAATCAGTTTTGTAAATAACCTGTCTTCGTGACTGTACTCCTCGACTACCAAAAACAAAAAATAAAAAAAATGTATGTAACATATTAATCGTACTACTAGCAGTGTAGTATTGGTAGTACTAGTAATAGTACTACTAATACTAATACTTATATTAATACTGCTGCTGCTGCTACTATTAATACTACTGCCTGATGATAGATTCTGTTGGTGACTATGATAGTTGTGATGCTAATGATACAGTAATAGTTATTAGAAGTTATTGCTGGTGCTGATGGCGATGATAACTGATGATTGTTGGTAATGATGACTAACGACTGATGATGTTGATGATGATAAATGATGATTGTTGGTGAAGGTGACTGATGACTGATGATGTTGATGATGATAAATGATGATTGTTGGTGATGGTGACTGATGACTGATGATGTTGATGATGATAAATGATGATTGTTGGTGACGGTGACTGATGACTGATGAGTGCCAGTGAAGATCATAACTGATGGTTGACGATGTTAGTGATGAGGACTGATGATAACTGATCATACTAATGAAGATGATAATTGGTGATTGGTAGTGATAATAATTATATTTGAAGTTTGATGCTGATCATGATGATAACTGATGATTCATGATGGTGATGGTGATGATCACGATCATGATCATGATGATCATGATGATGACCGATATGACAAATAACTACTAATGACTAGTGGTGATGATGACGATCGTGCTGCTGATGCTGCAGATAATGCTGGTAATGATGGTAGGCTGCCTATTATTATCATTAGTAGTAGTAACAATAGTAGCAGTAGTAGTAGTAACGGTAGTATTCAGCTGAGACATAGTGGAGCAGACTTATGACAAGGACCATAAGATATTGAGAGCATTTTACGAATCTGGGAAGAGTATGAAAAAGTAATTAAATAAGGATTATGGAAGGTTTTGTGTATACGAGATGGTAAACTGGTGAGTGCATTTAAGAGCCTTTTACGAAGACTGTGTACTGTGCGTAAGGGTAGGTGTGCATCTATAAGTGAATGGTTCAAGATCGGTGTTGGCGTGAGACAGGGTTGTGATGACTCCATGGTTGTTCAGTGCATATATGGACGGTGTTTTGAGAGAGGTAAAACAACAAGAAAAGGAGAAAGGGATGGCGCTGGTAATGAATGGTGAAGGATGATGTGTCTTAAATTTTAGGTATGCAGATGATGCAGTGCTGCCTGCAAAGAGCGAACAAGAGTTTGGTAGATTTGTGCAGAGTTTTGTAGATGTCTTTTAGCAACATGCCTTGAAGGTAAATATAGATATGAAAAAAGTGATAGTTGTTGAGAAAGGTGACTCCCACTCTGACGTTATGGTGACAGGAGAGAGACTGTAATTGGTGAGGGAGTTTAAGTACCTAGGTACAGTGGTGGAAAAGAGAGATAAATATGCGAAAGAGGTGGAAAGTTGAGTGACACTGAGAAGGGAAGAAACTGGTGCTATGAAGGCCTTGATAAGAAGCAGAGATGCGAGTGTGGCGGCTGCGAGAGGCTTGCAAGAAGGTATTTTTAGTGCCTACTCTAACATAACAAGTGTGAGACTGTGGTGAGGCATGAAAATAAAAGTCAGGAGTAAGAGCAATGGAGATGGGACTGTTGAGGAATGTGTGTGGAGTGCAAAGAGTGGATAAGATGAGCAATAAAGTGATTCGTTAAAGTTGTGGAGTAAGTAAGTCTGTGGACACAAAAGTTAAAGAAAATGTACTTATATGGCATGGGCATGTGACGTAAGAATGGGAGTGAATAGACTGCTGGAAAGGATGTATCTGAGCTAACGTGAAGGTAGAAGGGAAGACGTTGTGGGCCTAGAATAAGGTGGATATTTATGGTAAAGGAGTGGGTGAGTACAGGAGAGAATGAGGCCAAGGAACTTAAAAGCGATCGAGCTAGTTGGGCGAATTTTGTGCAGAGGACGTCTACTACTGTCAATAATCGCATGAATAATAATGCTGCTGCTGCTGCTGCTGCTACTACTACTACTACTAGTATCATTAACTGAATTTCTACTACTGGTACTACTACTATAATTATTTTCCTCCACAGAAAGTTCTACAGCTGGACTAGTGACACTTACGGCACGTGCCACACATACAACTCCGCCTACCGCCAAGTGAGAGTCAAGGGATCCAAGAATAAGACCTATGCTAAGTTGTCCCAAACTACTTCGCCTGGGCCAGGGGTAAGTGAAAACTCTGCTGAATTCTCCCTACTGCAGCGTGAGAGTGAAGGGATCCCAGATTATCACACTAGACTGGCGTATACTGTATCGTCTGGGCCTTGAAGAAGTCATTGTCATCATCATAGTCATCCTTGTTGTTGTCCTTATCATCATCATCATCATCTTCTTCTTCTTCTTCTCCTTCTTGGTTCATTGTCATCGTTACTGTCATCGTCAGTGACATAATCATTGGTATTGACTCTATCACTGTCATCTTTACCTTCATTGTTATTGTCCTTACCATCTTCACCATATTTACCGCTATCTGCATCATCGCCATCATCAATGTCACTGTCACAGTTGCCTTCATCATCTTCACGACCATGACTTATCGACATCGTTTTCTTCATCTTTGTCCTCCAAATTCCTACTAGACTATCCCTTCATTCCATGAGTAGTTTTCTATGTTCTAAGAGCAGATTATTGCATGAAAAAGATACTGTATATGATCTACAGGCAACCTTCTTTTCAAATCTGGTCTCTCTTGGATACAGTGTTGATTTCATGAAGTCACAAACGTTCCCCTCGTATGGATAACAGGTTTTCTTAACGATCAGCAGACATTGTAAAATGTGTTGCTACCTGCCCACATTTTCATACAGTGGTAATTATAATCTGCATTTGTACTGTGGGTCACAAAAGTATCAGTGCACAGGAACTTCGATGCCTACCAAAAACATTCGAACAACTGCTGATGTTTACCAACGTCTCATTGTGTGTGAACAGCGTCAGTTTATATAAACATAACATTCGCTATATGTCAGCAAGAGGATATTGCTAGTTGGCGATATACGACACCTCCCGACATCAGGGCTACCAAAGTGTGGTAGGTCAGACATTAATAGTTCAGTGACCCTTGTTCTGTAGTCTCAGATGTCTCACCCATATTGTGCACCGATACTTTTGTGATCCATAGTACATGTGTGTATTTAGGTATGTATTACCTGCTGTTTACAGTCGTTCATAGTTAAGGCCAAGGTGCTGATATATATATATATATATATATATATATATATATATATATATATATATATATATATGTGTGTGTGTGTGTGTGTGTGTGTGTGTGTGTGTGTGTGTGTGTGTATGTATATATATACTCTTACATACAATTGGGGACCCAAATATTCCCGGAGTTAACAAAAAAAATTTCATTGCAAAACTTACAGGAAAGCCATTGAAATTTCCTTCAACGCGCTTCCCTGGGAGACTACACACTTCTCCCAGCACTTTTGCCATTCCTGGAAACACTTCCTGTAGTCGTTATTTGTCACCTTGTTCAGGGACTTCTGCGTTTTTTCAAGGATTTCTTCTAAGTTGTCAAATCTTATGACTTTAAGTTCCAACTTAATCTTGGGGAACAAGAAACAATCACAGAGAGCAAGATTTGGCGAGTACGGGAGGTGCAGAGCAACAATGACGTTGTTTTGGGCCAAAAATTGCTGAAATTTGACTCCGCTGTGTGTGATGGGGCGTTGTGGTGATGCAAGAAGCATTTCTGCGTGCGACACTTTTCTGGACTTTTGCGTCTGATGTTTTCACGTAGACACCTCAGCACTGTAATGTAAAACCACTAATTCACAGTCCGTTCACAGGAACAAATTCTTTATGGACTATTCCCTCGATGTCAAAAAGCAAGATCAACTTGGGCATGATGTTGGACGTGACCTGACGCGCTTTTTTTCGGTCACAGGAGCAGGACACTGTTAAGAGTGTCACCATTTTCTCTCCCTCTCGATCTGAACATCTTTAATATTCTCCTGCTGCCAAGATTAGATGGTTGTGTCCAGCAGGCAGTGAGTCATGGGAGTCGGAAAGAGTTAAAGTGAAAATTGCAGCAAAACAAAAGGGTTCCTGGTGGTAACCAAGTGCAGTGGAGTCTTGTTGATCATTAACGTCTTGAATCCAGTACTTATATTTCAATTAATTCATGCTAATACCATACATAATTATTCACCTTAGAACAGCATCTTAATAGCACAGGTGCTAATGAAGGCTATATCTAACTCCTCCAGTTAGAAAAATCTGTCCTGAACTAAACACACACACACACACACACACACACACACACACACACACACACACACACACACACACACACACACACACACACACACACACACACACACACATATTGGAAACAATAAGAATTTTTAATGAAGACGTGGTCGGGTTGAGCGAGTTAGTGAAGCATACTGCCAAACAAAGGGGTTCATGCGTGTAGGGTGTGTACGTGTTTTTGCGGCCTGCTTATATTCACCCGACACGGCAGTTCTGTTTTGCACGTTGAAATCATGTTCTGTGGGTTCATTAGAAATAAGTAACTGCTACAGTGACTTGTTTATTATTATATTTCTCATGGCCAAGTATCCTACAGTGTATTATTATAGCTAACGCCATATAATTTCATTCAGCTGAGAGTGAGACGTATCATCCAGAGAGTTAATACTATGGGCTATGTAAAGGCTAAGACATTTAGAAGATGCAGGGATGGCAGTGTGCCCAAAAACAGCGAAACAAAGACGACACAGGAAAAACGATATGTAATCCCATCCCTACTTTTTTCTGACCTACTTTTGTGGGCTGCATGGTTGAGTAATAGTTATACCATTATCATGATATTTTTCAGGCGCACAGATGCTACACCGTAATGACACCTACTGAAGTAAATAAAAAAGTGGGAAGGCATACGTGTTGTTCCTGTCTGCCTTGTTCCGGTGTTTTTTGCCGCACTCCCTCCCTACATTTTCATCTATCTATCTATCTACAGCCCGACGCCCTAATCCCGCAAAGGGTGGCCGCAGACAAAACGCCTCCAAGTCACTCTGTCACCCACCATTTGACTACCCTCCCCCCAACTCACCCCCCCCCTCCCTCATATACCTCTCAACTCCATCCCTCCACCTCATCCTCGGTCTACCTCTCCCACTCCCTCCCTCCACCTCACCTACATACCACCCTCTTAGTCAGTCTTTCATTCTCCATTCTCTTCACATGTCCAAACCACCTCAGTGTATTTCTCCTAATCTTCTCAACCACATCCACAGCCACCCCACAGCGTTCCTTCACTTCTTCATTCGTCAACCTGTCCCTCCACGTCACTCCACATGCTCCTCTCAAGTAACTCATTTCCACTGTTCTCACTCTTGACTTGTTCCCCTCTTGCAAGGTCCATGCCTCGCTTCCATACGTCAGGGTAGGGATCACAATACCATCATGCAGTGACTTCTTAACTTCCATACTCACCTCCCTATTTCTCATCACTGATTTCAGTGTACCAACAACCTTCCTTCCCTGCTGTACCCTTTCACGCACTTCATCCCCCAAAGTACATTTTCATACATTATATTAAATGCTTTTTTTATACTTACTTATTTTTAAAACCTCTATATAAGAAACCTTGGATTATTATTATTATTATTATTATTTTTTTTTTTTTTTTGTTCAACATAGCAACATCCTGTTAGTGAAGGGATACTGACGCTCAGACTAACCCGCTCCAGTTCGAAGTCTCTCTTGAGCTGAATAAACTTCTCTGGAAAAGATAACAGGAGGGAGCACTGAGAGAGGCAACACCACACCTTGCTGTCAGACTGTGACCAATTTTTTTACCCTGCTTTGTAACCTTGACCTTCGACCGAGTGTTCTCAAATTTGAAATACTTCAGCCTTGCCTGACCACGAATCCCTCTAAGTCTAGTTCAGATTGGATCAAAAGTGTCTAAGTTGACCTTGCCCTGTGACCTTGACCTTTGACCTCTTGTTCTTACAGTTTAATAAAATTTTATCAATGAATGACTGTAACTAAATCCTTCAACCAAGTTTAACGCAGGCTGAAAATCAACTTTCTGAGTTAAGGAACCGAATGTTTGACACTGCCCTGCGACCTTAAATTATGACCAATTGTTCTCAAATTTGTCACACTTCACCCTTTGTCCATCCTCTACCATTCTACCAAGTCTGGTCAAAATCAAATGAAAGCTGTAAACGTTGACCTATTGCTGACCTACAGTACTTCCTTTGATCTGTTCATGCAATCTCTACCGTGCTTATGACCCTCTGGAGAAAAATCCTCTGTGGAAAAATAAATAAATAAGAAAATAAAACAGGATGATCAGTTTTGCCATTTCAGAGCTAGAGGGGTCTAAGGAGAAGACAAAGAAAAATTGGGGTTTTATCTATTGTGTTTTAGCATGCTAGAGTTGTTTCATGTCTTTCTATGTTTTAGGTAAAGATAAGCATGAGCATCAAGGCTAGATGCTTAAAAATATTCAGTATATCCATGTCTGCGATTTACGAAGGATTATATTTGGTAAGCATTGTAGGTGCATTGGTATTATCCCTACAAAGAGTATCTACCGACACTGTGGTTAACCCTCTCATGGATGGAACTACTAGCATCAAGTAATTTCGTTTTGCAGAGTAAGTCATAGGATCCTGAGTGCGTTAATGTGAAAATATCAACAAAACAAAAAAAGAGTTCACGTTGATAATTACCTGCTGCAGAGATATATCATTAAAGAGGTTAAACGCTTCATGGACACTTTTTTTTTTTACCCATTAGAACTAATCAAGACGGTTCATTGAAAGCCTACTTGTTTATCGTAAATGGTTAAGCTGTTTTTAAATCATCATTAAATTTGGTTCATATGTTCTATGGCTCCTTCCCCAGTATGGTCTTCGTCTGACTCTGAACATCCGCGCTGATCTATACTTGGCCCTGCTGTCGTCTGAGGTGGGTGCACGGGTCATCGTCCACAGCCCCCACCAGATACCCTTCCCAGAGGACCAGGGCTTCAATGTCTTGCCTGGTGTGAGCGTATCTGTCAGTGTCACAAAAGTAAGGTGGAGCTAGAGTGATGCCCGGGGTTTCAGAGCGCGGAAATTACGAGATTTTTTATAGACAGTACAACAAAGGAAGCAGGTCACACTGAAAATAACCACTGTTTGCTCACATGGGCAGTATAGCTCTCAACCTTGTCTAACACTCTCAGTACCTAAACTCGAGATGTTAAAAATATAGTTGCTCCCATGTCTTGTTTGGGTATACTTGTGTGTAAAATCATGCCATATAGAGCAATATTGCTTTAACTCATATGCCTCGTATTTACCACCAGAAAGTGATCAAGAGAGTTGGACCGCCTCATGGGACCTGCATGAACTCTACGTCATCCAAGATATTCTCTCGTTACTCCTCTATCGTGAGTTATGAATCTTTTCCGTTTTAAGATGATATGTTGACCTTATTTCGGATATTTACAAGCCTATTCACTCGATACACTTTCAGATGCGTTTACCTTGCCATGGGCGTGGCAGCTACACGGTTACCTGCAACAATGAAGCACAAAAATGACCAAAACACCTCCTCAGAGGAAATCAGTGTGGTCTCTCACATGCACATAGGCACCGACTACTAGGCTTCAAAACAACGCACCCTGTCAACCACATTTTACTAACAAAGTAGTGTGGGGTGATAATTGGGCTGAAAACAAAAATTCTGAAATAAGATAACGTTCACTTGAGAGGTGATGCACTGGGTCATTTTAGAGATATTTGCTTAGGAAGTGGGTATCTAGCATGGAAAAAAAAAAAAAAAAAAAACATAAAACAGAATCGACTTTATACACACCGTCGGACGGTCGGTATGACCGTGATAAATTGCCCATTTGGATCAATTTGGTACACTATATATTGATCATACCACTGAAGTGTAATACTTTCACACATAAGCACATACAGTAACTGATAATTTAATTATATTTAAGAATATTATTTATGGACTAATATCCCTAAATATCACAGATGGTCGTTGGTACAGAAATACATGTAAATGAGTATAAAATCTGTAAGTTATTGTGCAAAACTGATCTGAGAAGTAAAAAGAGACATGAAGGTTTACTGTGACTGAAGATATTTTCTATTTATATGTTTTAGAGAAATCAACCGAGTTTGATGGTGATAAAACAAGCATAAAACTATAACGTTAAGTTCAAGCACAGCAAGCAGTAGTAAACCCTGATCCAAGCCAAGAACTAGATCTGATGCTAATGAATATGATGCTGATAAGGACTCTCCTCCATCCAAATATTTTCAACCACCAACAAAACTGCCCACAGTGCAGAGTGTAATAGGTATGCTTAGGTACCATTTGAAGGTGGTGGGCATTGGCAAGGTGACTGTTGACATGGCGGTGCGGGAGGTAGCGAAGCAGATCTACGCTAAGTACTACCATGATACCGTGTTCTATGTGTCCTTGAGCACCATCCAGAGGATGGTAGAAAACCTCAGGAAACAGTTTAGTGAAGGCAGAAAGAGATATGGACAGAAAGGGAAGGAAGACTCAAAAGCTGTCAGGCAATATAAAGAGTTATTTGATAGAAAGTGTGAGCTCTCTGACGTATACGCAGAGGCAACGTCTGGAGCAGGAGTAGGGGGTGAGCATGAGTGTTATGGAATATAAGTACTATGAAGACCAGAAGGCGGAGCGGAAGATGTTTTGTTACAATTGTGTGGACCCCGTGTGGTACCAAAGTACAGTACAACGAGAGCCCAAAGGCTGAGAGAGAGGCAGGATGAAAGCAGGAGGAAGAGAGACCAACAGTTCCAGTACAAGACCCTTGACCAGATCACTGATTTTCTCGTAGAAGCTGGTGAGAATCCCACCATAGCAGCAGTGACGAAGAGCACGAGAACCGAGTCCGAAAGCGACAAAAGATCTGTGAGACTGACACACAAGATAGCGAGGGCAAGAAGAGTGAGGTTGCAGCTTACCCCAAGCTAAGGAAGAGAAAGCTCTTCAAGGATGTTGCTGAGGCAGACACAGATGATCCGCTACCGAAAGAATTTCAGCACATCCGAGTCTGAGAGAAAAGTACGTGATGAGTCTTACCAAACTGTGGTCAGTCTCTCAGGAAAGGGACTTTCTGTTAGTGAATCGAGAGAAGCTGTCATTGAGATTGGCAACACACTGTTTGGAAGAAGATGGAAAAGCCCTCGAGAATGTGATGAGATCTTTGACTTGGATACAGTGCCAACCAACAGGAACATAACGACAGCTCTGCAGCAAACTGAGACCCAGAGTTTGTCGCTAGTTGTGGGCAAGATTGAGGAGGAGAAACAGAAGGGTAAGACGACTAGTCATGCATCACACAGTACCACAAAGAAAGGTGTAGGCCAGTTCATGGTGCAAGGGCTGCATGTAGGTCAGGACAGTCCATTTCCTCTACCTATTCTGCCCATCTATGGAAAGACAACTGAGGACATTGCAATGCAGGTGGATATGCGGTTTGAGATACTGACATGTCAGAGGAGTCAGTGCAGAGGACGTGTAGAAGCTTGTAGATGCCCCTATGACAGATAGCACAGAGCACAACAAAGGCTTTTCAAAGCTGTTGGCGGAGATGTACGACCTGGAAACACCAGCAGGACAGTTATTTTCTGGCACTCATACTACACTGGGGTTCAGCAATGCCATGAATAAGGGCATGAGGCTGGTGGAGGCGGATACGAAGATGGAGCAGGTTCTGCAGGGTTTCATGATTGATCTGGAGGTAGACAGCAAAAATACCAGTCTGACTAGGCAAGCACTGGACATATGCCTCAAGCTGGTGGCTCCCGAATTTTCACACAGGCCTTGAAACCGCTACAAGGAATTCCTTGTCTTCCTGGAGCAAAGGCGTGTATCTGGTGTCTTGTTTGCCTACAAAGATAGCAGGTTTGGGTGCCTCTCCAGGGCAGCAGCAGTCTTAATATACAATCCTGGCAGAGTTTCTGAGGGAGAATCCTAGCCTGCCTAGCCTGCCTGGTCAGAGAAGTATTGGAACTCCCCTATCTCAAAGTCGTCCTCGTGGTGTTTGCCTGCCTGGGTGTGCACTTGGTGGAACCTTTCTATGCCAGGACAGTAGAAAAGACGCTACCCATACTCATCTCAGAGAGTTCTACAAAGGCCTGCACACAGCCTTGGGTCAGCCCATCAGTGATGATTTTACAAGATTTTCAGAGCCTGAATACCCTGGGGTGTCTGACGATCTCTTCACTGGTGTGAAGAACTACAAGGACGAAGTCTTGAACTCCGTGTGTGACTTAGCTGAGGAGAACCTAGAGGAGGTGAAAAAAGCTGACCAACCTAATGCTGCCCCATCTGCAGACGGTCTTGGCCATGCAGAGGAGGGACTATGGTATAGATGAGGAGGCCTTCCCAAAGGACTAACCCGTGAGCGACCAGGCAAGTAACATCGATGAAACCCATGTGCACAACATTGGCATGGGGAAACAACGTAGCAAAGTGGACTACAGACTGAGAAAGTTAGGCACACTGAATGCGGTCAGCAGGTCAATTACCCTGCAGAAGAGCCAGGAACTAAGGACTGGACAGATTCCTTCCTTTAGAGGTTTCAAGGCAGTAGCCCAAGCTAAAAGGGAGGTCGAACTCAACTGAAGTAAGTACACGAAGGAGAAATCTGAGAAGCGAGCAGAGCAAAAGCAGGAAAAGGCTCAGAGAAACGAGAGGAAAAGACTGAACATGCTAGAAAAACTAAAATCTAGTGGTGGCCCCTTTACTGACAGTGAGGAAGTTGAGCAATTCCTTGTGGATCCAACTCTGAGCGACAAGGGCAAACACCCGAGGATGAAGCTGGAGCTTCAGTTCGCCAGAGAGAGTACCACACTTCTACCTAAAGTCGATCCTATCTTCCGAGTCCAGGTGACACTGCCCAGTGGGAAGAGAAGGATGAAAACTGCACAGGAGTTTGGAGAGGCCCTAATGTCGTACCTGGGCAGGAGGAGCAACCGAACCACAATAAGATAATTCTTTCCATGCCACTTAACTGAGTGTTTTAAGTTTGAAATAAAGATGTTAAGTATTCTAAAACAGTCTTTAATCATTTTTACTACAATTCTTGAATTAAGCAGTAATCATCCCAGTTTGCTTTTGAAAATACACATATTGCGATCCAATAACCATTTTTTAATTGATGTGAATGCTAAAGCAATTATTTTTAGGATCAACATGTGCTGCTAATCAGTTTTGAGAAAAATATTTCAAGCCTTGTACTAGTAGACAATAAGACAAGTCAGTGCAGACAGACAACAGAATGGGCAGAAACGCCGATTTTTGTGTTAATTTTGAATTTCAAGGGGTGTTTTTTTTTTTAAGAGTTATGATGTTAGTTTTGGTGTCAAAATTTGTGTTAACAGTGTTAATCATTTCCCAAATGGACAACTTCAAATTTTGAACTTGAGTTTCATCACCCCCCTCTAAACAAAGCTGTCACAATAACATGGCCCCAACGTCCCTGTACTGCACGTCAGTCTGGAACACACCCGGAATGTCAGCTATGCACCCCTGATGGGTGTTCTTAAAAATTCCATGAAAAACATTTGTCTGAGTTTGGTATTTTGCTACACACATGAATATTGATAAACACAAACGACGTCAACAGAAAGTCAGTATGCTTCACAGTCAAGATTTAAACACATTATTCTTTTATGGTGAGGTAAAAGTCTCACCCTATCGATCTGTACAGACGAATCCTGTGTAGATACTAAAATGGCACAAATAATGTATAGTAACACAAGGGAATGCCAACTTTCTCTTGGTTGTGTTTTCTCTCGCCTTTTATTCCAGCTAATGCCAGTAGATTTTTTTTTACCTGAGAGTGAGTTCTGGGACCTGAGAGTTAATACTGTCACCGTTACCCCTTTCACGGTCGGCACAACTCAAGTATACCATTGCAGTCAAAGCCAGACGATTTTATTCATCTGATAATGTCACAGGAACCTCAGAGTGTTAGTATGCCTCTTTATATTTCTGATGCCAATACATCAATAATGAAAAGGTGCTGGTAACATAACAAAATAATAATAAGGAATAGCATGCCAAATAAAATGTTCTGAGAGAAGTTCTGGGAAAATTAATGGGCCAACGAGATAACGACACTTACAGACAATGGTAAATATCAGACACGCAATGGGGGTGGGAGCGTACACCCTCTCTAATTTGGCAGACCAATTATTGCATACTCAAAAAGAACAATATATATGCAATAAATGTCATTGAAGCAAGGAAAGTACATTTTAATTTCGTAATTGAAATGGATTAAATGACAATTCTGCTAAAAATTACCCCCCTCCCCACCCCTTCTCCAAAGTGCTGGACAACACTGCACATACAGACAGTGGTGCATAGGTGTACATACAGAGAGACAACACTGCTCGGAGTGGTACACATGTACACATACGAACAGACAGCAGTGCACATACTGTATACTGACAAAGCATTACTGTCACGTGCAGGCAGCACTGCACATAGAGAGACAGTACTGCACATATACATGCAAACAGCAATGCATATACAAACAGGCGGCAGTGTACGTAAATAAAGACAGCAGTTCAAATACAAGTAGACAGCAGTCCACACACACATAAAGCAATGCACATACTGTACATACAGAAACCACTGTTCATACAGACCACTGCACCTACACATTGAGATACAAGTGCATATACATACGACTGGTGTAGGCTACTAACAGAAAGTGGTGCACGTAGGCACTGGTGCACATACATACAAATACCTGTGAATATACAGAGAGTGGAACACATACATCCAGAGACCAGTACACGTGGAGACAACAGTGCACACACATAGATACTGAAGAGCGTACATACAAACAGTGGTGCACAAATATACTGTACGGACACAAGAGCACATTCAGAAATACCATATACACATACTAACAGAGAGGCCACATACAGCAACACCAAATGCACTTGCCAACAGA
Source organism: Coenobita brevimanus (assembly GCF_032717465.1). Taxonomy (NCBI): domain Eukaryota; kingdom Metazoa; phylum Arthropoda; class Malacostraca; order Decapoda; family Coenobitidae; genus Coenobita; species Coenobita brevimanus. Next base: position 44,824,381 of record NC_137057.1, read on the forward strand.
GGTGATACGATGAGTGCATAATAACAGACAGAAGTCCCTCTACACTGACACCAATTTGAAGACGAAGGAAGAATGAAATATAAAAAAGAACGAGCATTGAAAGAGAACAGTGCTTTCTCCTGACAGTTAATGAAAGAATCGAACATTTAATCTTGCCCTGTAAACGTCCCCTCTGACCAATTGTTCTCAAAATTGATTCACTTTATCCTTGTCTAATTTTCAGTCTTCCCACAGAATTTAATCTTAACTGAAACAAAACTTTTTTATTAATCTCTCCCTGTGACCTTAACCTTTGACCTGTTGTAAAATATGCCATCTTCTGTTCCCTCACTAAATTTTGTCTTATTTAGATCAATGGTTTGACTCGTACTACCGTTCACACACACACACACACACACACACATACACACACACACACACACACACACACACACACACACACACACACACACCACCCAAAATTATGCACCCTGCATGCAGGTATGTAAATACAATTTGGGTCTGAAGACATTAATCTACTGCTTAGATATACATATTGCAGCGATGCAAGAAGCAGTGTCTGGAGAGAGAGTACTGGAGGAAGTGTGGGTGTCGTGTGTCCATGAATCACGATAACGATATTGACGCTGATGACAAACCTGAACAACACTGCTCCGCCTTCAACACCACACAGAGTAAGTATCCTAGCACCTTTTAGTATTCTCTTGCTACCTCCATACGAATTTAATTGACTCTGAAAAATATATAATCCTTTCAATCTGGTCTGCTTTCATTAAGACACTGATTGGCAAGAAGGGCACAGAGAAGCCTGAAGGACGTTGATCCGTCTTCAGCGCCACTCTGACTCAGTTTTCCTCCTCTTTTAGTTCATTCTCGCTACCTTCGCATGGCTTAATCATCTCAGGAAATATCTAAGCCTTGCCATGAACCACGCTGAGGATAGAGATCTAAATGACACTGTCCAGTCTTCAGCACCGCCAAGAATAAATATCCAGTCCAGTTTAGTTCACTCTCGCTGCCTTCCGTGAACACCGCTTATGACCTTGAGCTACCAAAAGACTCCTGAAGTTACTGCTCTGACTTCCAATTGAAAATGTATTTGATCCCCTTTGATTTGGTCACGCTGTCTCCAAAATATTTTACTCGATATTGAGACACTGGAATCGAAATACCTCAGAAACCATTTGACCAGAAGGACCGACATCTGGAAGACGATTAAATAAATATATGACTTGAAATTATCTGTATTGATTTTAATTAGCCTGATATACTCAAAGAGATCTAAAAAACCTTAAACAAAAGGATTCTAAAAGGACATAAAAGAAAAACAATAAAATGAAACCTAAAAGAATGATAATCTAAACAGACCTGAAAGACCTGAACTACCTTACAGTATCTTAAAAACCATTACAGTATACTTATATGGCTGCTGTAGCATGATGACGTACTAACACAGGCATTACCTCAAATCGATTCACGTTAGAGTAATCGATTTAATTGTCTTCAAGTGACCTGAAATCCCATAAATGGATCGGAATATACTTGAACTGGTGTATTTTGGTAAGAGCGTGGCTAGTATGGACGCAAATGACAGGGATGCATAGAAGCTGACTCGAATAAACAGACTGAGGTGGTGGAGAGGGACGCCTTCTTGTGGTGGCACCGATGTAACTGGGTGGTCCAACTGCCTGATTATACAAACGTCCTTCAACTACGTCCTTATCCACCGAAAATAGGATGGTGGACTGTAGGAGAGGGGCATCTTCAGCCTGCAGTGCACTGGGTTCACGTTTCAGATGACCGTGAGGTTAATAATAAAAATAATAATAATAATAATAATGAAAATCGTAATAATAGGCCTGTTAGCATGTAAAGGCCTTAAGTCGACGTAAGTGGACCTGAATGGACAAAAGTGGATCTGAATGGACAAAAGTGGACATGAATGGACACAATTCGACATATAAAAGCACCTAACACAACCTAAATGCACCTAACACAACCTAAATGCACCTAACACAACCTAAATGCACCTAACACAACCTAAATGCACCTAACACAACCTAAATGCACCTAACACAACCTAAATGCACCTAACACAACCTAAATGCACCTAACACAACCTAAATGCACCTAACACAACCTAAATGCACCTAACACAACCTAAATGCACCTAACACAACCTAAATGCACCTAACACAACCTAAATGCACCTAACACAACCTAAATACAAGTAACTAGAAATAAATGGTGCTAAACTGCCAAACTCACCTGCTCCAGCCTGAAGGATGTGTATCACCTGAGTACATCTTACTGGCATGAATGGGCTTAACTGAACCTGCACGAACCTATTTGTCCCCGCATTACATGGATGACCTAAACTGAATGAAAGACTGACTAAGAGGGCGTATGTAGGAGAAGTGGAGGGAGGGAGAGGGAGGGGGAGACCGAGGATGATGTGGAGGGATGGAGTTGAGAGGTATATGAGGGAGGGGGGAGTGAGTTTGGGGAGGGCAGCCAAATGGTGGGTGACAGAGCGACTTGGAGGCGTTTTGTCTGCGGCCACCGTTTGCGGGATTAGGCCGTCGGGATATAGATAGATAGATAGATAGACAGACCTACACTGACCCGACTGGACAGGACTGGATGCGAAGGACGTTAACTCAGACGCATATATCATCAAATATTAGGCTTCCACATCACAGATGCGGCTCATGGCCGAACGAACAACGTTGTATTTTTGCTTATTTTATCGACGTTTGTTTGTTTGTCTATTTGTTTGAGAGGAAAAAAAACTGGTATCACTGGAAGGCAATTTTTATAACAGTTTCAAAAGTGAACTACATGCAATGATTGTCTATTAGCTGAGGGACAAAGTTTTGGTGGTCTGTTCATGCCTGACAGATAGATTAATTTTTGGGTATGTCTAGGCTAGATCTGGCTCTTTGGAAGAAAAAATCTGACACCTTTGGAAGGCAAACTTCATGACAATTTCAGAATGTTATGGCAGCCGGGACTGATTCAGTAGCTGAGAAGAAGCAAAGTTTGGTGATATTATAACAGAGAAACTTTACGGACTATATGAGGCAAAAATTTACGCACTTACTGAAACAATTATATTTTTGGTAACTTCAGATGATTTTGTTCAACCCAGCTGTAAAGACGGGAAGAGAAAATGTATGTATGTATGTAAGTGGGAAAAAAAATCTTTTAAATGTAACTAAAGCTAACTAAGAAATATGGTACCGGAGTGAATGGATTAGTGTAGTAGTACTTAACCCTTGCGTGTGTGTGTGTGTGTGTTGTGTGTGTGTGTGTGTGTGTGTGTGCTAGCATCCCTTCAGTTCATTGATACTTGTTATAACCTATTTGCCATCAGATTTACAATGAAGTCAGGATGGCACAATGACACAGTAAGTCCCACACAGTAAGAGTATAAATAGTCAACCATGGAGACAAACTCAGTGGCTAAATAATATTAATAACTTTCTAATTAAACTGGCTGTCGTGTTTCGTAACTCTAGACACGTTTCACATCCCAAGGTGTACACGCACCCTAGGCTAATGGATCAAGCTGGAAATTGGTGTGGCTGAATTACAGAAGTGGCACGGCATGATTTTAATAATTGAATGTGATGACCTGTTATTATTATTATTGTGGTAGGTGGGGGCGCTCACCATCCACTCACTCATTGCAGTGCTGCTTTGGGTGTCTGCCCTTTCCTCCCTTCCTTCCTTCCTCTTTTGTCTTTCTCTTCTTCATTCTTTCCTCTTCCTTCTGCCAGTGGGTGACTCTGCATTGAGTGACAAGCCAAATGGGTTCCTGTACACCAGGAAACCATTTACTACGCTGGGTAGTAGCCATATAACCAAAGTATGGCGCCTAGTGGTTTAGTGGGTAATTACGGCGCTCCAATCGGATTGAGCCGGTGAAGGTTTATATCCAAGGGATGGTTGGGGTTTATTGCTCACGTAATGCCACTCAGGGATGAGTGAGGCTGGTCACTCTCATCTTAAATGTCAGGACCAACTTGCCTAGCCCCGGGCTCCTACTCTCCTCATGAAGCGACATAGGACTGGATGATGGATGGATGGATGGATGGATTAGTAGTAGTAGTAGTAATAGTAGTAGTAGTAGTACCGTTATTATTATTATTATTATTATTATTATTATTATTATTATTATTATTATTATTATTATTACCGGTATTATTATTATTATTATTATTATTATTATTATTATTATTATTATTAATCAGTTTTAGTATAGCCTTCTTTTCTGTCACCACACGAAACTATCACTACATAACCGCCTGCTCTCCTGCCAACAGAGGTGTGTAAGGATATGGTCACAGACTCCTACCAGAATGGCCAACTGTCCTGTCACTGTCCGCCAGCGTGTGTGTGAGTAGAAGGGTTGTGTTACTATGTTAAGAGGAGTAGTAACAGTAGAAGTAGTAGTAGTGGTAGTAGTGATGCTGGTGGTGGTGGTAGTGATAGAAGAAGAAAAAGAAAAGGAAGATGTAGGAGTAGTAGTAGTAGTTGAAGTAGTAATTGTAGTCGTCGTGGTGGAAGAAGAAGAGGAAGAAGAAGTAATAGTAATAGTAGTAGTAGTAGTGTTGGTGTTGCTCTCGTTGTTGTTGTTTTAACCCCAGGATCATCTGAAATGTGAACCCAGTGAACTACATTCCTAAACTGCCCTGCTGCAGCCCATCTTCCTACTGGGGGATAAGGAAGAGGGTAAGAGACGCTTGTATAAGCAGGCAGTAGCGTCACCTGGTTATGTCGATTCCACCTCACGAAAGCGTCCCTCCCCAGCACCATCGTGTTTTAAGACCGTACAAGACGATACCTTTCTTTTTACATCATTATTGCTGTACTTTTCTCCCTCTACCTTGGCCTAAAATTGCCTTCTCTCCATTTGAAATGCTGAGCTGTAACAACATATACTAAAATACGATATAAGTAAAGAAGGAATGCCATGGAAAGGGTGTAGAGCCGTAGCATTGTCTTTTTCCGTCACTGAGCTACGTGAAATAAGCTTCAAGAGGACAAAAATCTGTGCCAAGTAAAGGTGAATAAACTTCACCATCCGACAATATTTATTTAATTTTGGGATAAATACATTACTAGCATATCTCCAACACAGTGTCCCTGTTTACCGAGTTTCCTATTAAGTACGATATTTACTAGCTCGGTACAGCCACCAGAATAATAATAATAATAATAATAATAATAATAATAATAATAATAATGATAATAATAATAATAATAATAATAATAATAATAATAATGATAATCGTAGAGGAAGTACTGTAAGCATCATGCATTTCTTCATTCCACCAATCAATACATTCAGTATGTTACTTGTGGAAAGTGAATGAACAAGAATTGGTATGCATCCTTGGCTTTCAGTACCGCTGTTACTAGATCTCTCTCTCTCTCTCTCTCTCTCTCTCTCTCTCTCTCTCTCTCTCTCTCTCTCTCTCTCTCTCTCTCTCTCTCTCTCTCTCTCTCTCTGTAAACCTACTAAGTCATCCTACTGGTAGAAGTTTGGGAAGTGATGTGCAGCCTTCCACTTACAAGTCATAGACTGGGAGGAGCCTGGAAAAAATGACGTCATTGTTACAGCACATCCTATTGGTTGGGTCAGACAGTGGACGGAGCTTTGGGGAATGATTTTGACTCCTTCCATTGGCTTAGACCTTAATGGAAAGAGACAAGAAGGAAATCTGTGCCCGAGTTAACACTGGCTAGCCAACCCTTACCATCGCTGAAAGAACCTCCACCTTAGCACATACGTCCAGACATATTGTATTGGGTGGGTGGGTGAGTGGACGGGTATGTGGGTACAGGAGGCCTATAGACTGTTTACCAGTGTTGAAGGTGGCCGTGTGTTGCTACTTATTAAGGAGAGTGATTAACTGGCAGGTAATATGAAGCACTATACAAAAAAGAATGTGCTGATAATTGTCTCTGTGGTGGAGCCAGGATTCAGGGACCAAGAATGATGAGTTTGTGAGTGTTTGGGCCATTTCACTGGGCAAGCTGTTGATTTCTCTTTTGTGTTCCTTAGCTGGGATGATAAAGATGATGATGGCAAAAACTATTTCACATTTTTTTTAAAGAGACCAGTTCTTGTATAGGTTTTTATTTTTTTATGTTTTTATTTTTATTATTATTATTATTTTTTTTTTTTTTTGGGGGGGCAGGAGGATGAAAATTTGATCTAGAAGTACTTTTTCATTGCTCTGCTCAGTGGCATGGATGACCTCGAAACACTCAAGCTTAACGATTTAGTTTGCATACTACGTCCAATTATTCTTTTGTTGACAGGCTTTGAGGCACACTGGGGCGCAGCCAGGATGTTGTAATGGGGGGGAGTTTGAATTTTGACTGTCTTTTTTTATACATACGGCGGCTTCCAAAGTATTATTATAGTATCAAGATTAATATTAAAAAGAAACGTATCTAGTGTTAAATAGCAAAGGAAGCAGCCCAGGAAAAAAAAATCATCAATACTTGAATGAATAAATACAAATATAAATGAATGACTCAGTCACTGCCATCCCATTCAGCTGATTGAGTTAGAAAGACGTCCTTCCCCCTCTCACAGTTCCATCAATACAACCACAGTCTCTCTCTCTCTCTCTCTCTCTCTCTCTCTCTCTCTCTCTCTCTCTCTCTCTCTCTCTCTCTCTCTCTCTCTCACACACACACACACACACACACACAGTTCTATCCCTACAACCACAGACTTTCTCTCACAGCTCCTCTACCTTTCAGAGACACACTGTACAGCTCTCAGGTAACAGTGAGTGAGGACAACCGGGCTTTCTACACCATCGTGCAGAACATGAAGAAAGTCATGATCGCAGAGGACTTGTGTTCAGAGTAAGTATGACGGCGTTTATCCTGTTTTTCCTGTCTCCAGACGACAAGGGTAAGTGTTGCAACTCTCTTAGCATTTATTCGTGCTAGCTCCAGACGATTTAGGTTCACAGACAGTAAGTGACTTTTTTTTTTACCAGACCTTTCTTGGCTTGTGAGAATTCCATGCTGAGGGAACAATTTCAAATGAGCCCTTTGCACCCCTACCTCCTAGTTTCCGTAGGTGGAGGTACTAGCCCTTTGAATGTGAGAGGTCTTTCCAGAAATTAATAAAATCGTCTGCACGAGGCAAGAATAAACTAATCCATGGAATCAATTTCTTCACCATAATAGTATTGCCTATTTTCATATAAATTGGTTTACTATCAGACGATTTTATCATGTTTAGGAAATATCTCTGGTATATGATAATTGTGATGATGATGATGATGATGATGATGATGATGATGATGATGATGAGGAGGAGGAGGAGGAGGAGGAGGAGGATCTCTGGTATATGAATGATGATGATGATGATGAGGAAGAGGAGGAGGAGGAATGGAATAATTCTTTCAAAATAATAAGTCCTGATAATTTCCAGGTCAGACAATGGGACGGTTCGGGTGCACATCTACATGGACACTCTGGCATACGAGGAGATAGTGGAGAGTCCAGCCTACACGGTCAGTCCTAAGGAAGTGGTACACCGATCTTGTTAAAAATTCCCTTACATCTTCATATCAGTTATTCCCACCTAAAAATATGGGTTGGAATGGTGAGAGTTATGACAGAGTGGGGTATGAGTTGGTGGTAGGGCAGCCAAACAGTAGAAGACAGGGCGACCTGGAGGCGATTTGTTTGTGGCCATCCCTTACGAGATTAAGGTGTCTGGTCATAGATTGATGGAAATTATGGGGTGAGGTAATGTCATGAGAAAAAGTTCGTTGACATTCCCCTGCCAGCGATGTGCCCTAATTTTCTAATTCCTCCCTCCCCCCACCACCGTCAGAGCATTCTTCCCTCTCACTGTTTTGTTGTGGGTTTCATATTGCCGTCAAGGAAAACTTCCTTGTAACACCTGCCATTACTATAGCCTGCAGAGAAGTGTTAGCGAACTTTTGACCGTGATAAAAGCGGCTCTACTCCGAGGTCTCGAAACTGTGTTAAAACCTGTGAGATTTTGTTGAACGAACCAGTACCATTCAGGCGGGTTTGAAGCTTGAACCCTCAGCTTATAAGTTCGAGCCCCACATACGTAAAAGTAATATTAACTGAAACCATATATATGCTCGAAGATGAATAACCGGAAGAAACGTATGGTTGGATATATACTGTAGATAGATAAGTACAATAAACGGTGAATGAATGTACCCTACAGCCGTGGTCATTAATTACTTTTACACCAATCCGAAAGTGTCAAAACCGAAATAATAAGTCTCGCGAAACGAACCAGCAGTATTCAGTCAAGTTGGAAGCTTGCATTCTCACTTAGGTCGAAACCCCAGACATGAAAATTATTGAGTGAGTCTGTTTCGTGGTAATGAATCTGCTTGTACAATACTTCGACCAAGATTCGGGTTCATCAGATCTGAACCACTGTATATGAGCTACTGTATGTTAGTGAAAGGGGTATTAAGAATTCACCGAGTCGAGGGGAGTTGGTCAACCAGTAGCAACTAGCAACCACATCAAGCTCATAGGCTCTTCCAACCATGGCAGCTAAGGTTGTGGGTCAGGTGAGGTGGTACCACGTCCGGAGAGGCCACGGCTTCCTGACTGGCCAGGACACAGGCGGTGGGGGAGATGTGTTCCTTCACCGCTCCTCCATTGTGGCCCCAAACCCTGCCCACCCTGTGCCTTCTGTTGCTGCTTGCAAGGTGGTGGAGTTCGTTGTGGAGGAGGATGCTAAGGGTCCTGCAGGTGCCTCTGCCACTGGTTCTGCAGGCCAGGTGGTGCAGGGTTCCCCCCATGCCCTCTTCCGTCGTCAGCGTTGGTGTCATCCTCCACCTGTTGCTCCTGTCTCCTCTGAGTCTACCATCATTGCCATGTGTGTGGAGGTTACCAAGGCCTTCTCAGAGGGGAGATTTGGCAGTTTTTGCCCAGCACCTGCCCGTCATCTTCCAGGCCAACGGGCTCTCTGCCACGTCCATTCCCGCATCTTTTTCCTCCACATCTATGGTGCAGAGGAGGCCTGGGATGAGGGCTCCTCATCATCATCCTGGGCCCTCTGTGACCCCCATCTACTTGGTCCCAAGGGTTCTGCAGCTGCAGCCCTTTACTCCCCTGACAAGGACCCAGCTGTCTGAACGTACTGTCTCCCGCTGATCTGACTCTCAGCCCCTCCCTGAGGTGCCCATGGAGATGGGGGATGCTGCACCCTTGTCACCATCTGGGGTTGCTGGTCTTGACGTCCCTGTGTCTTCCACGGTGCCTCCTGCTGTGCTTTCTCGTCCACCAGCGGGGCAGGCACTGGTAAGTCCCACGCCTTCAGGTTCGGCCTGGCAACTCTCCTGGGGTGATTTTGCCTCTCTCCCACAGCTGGGCCTGGAGCTTTTAGAGGACCAGCTGTGCCAATACGAGAACTTGGCACTGAAGGAGTCTGGTGAGCAGGAGTATACTGGAGAAGACTTCCGGTGGGCCTTGCTCTCCTTCACTGAGCTGTGCCGAGGGTCCCTCCAGGCTGTCCCCAACCCCAAGGAGTGTCATATCCTCCTACACCCTCGGGACAGTGTGGTCTCGTCTCTCCACCAGTCCTGACTCTGACTCGGACTCCGGATCCCGTGCATCAACAGTCTAGCCAGCCATCAATCTTTCTGCCACTGCCTCCCTGCCCTACTGCTCCTGCTTTTGTTTCGTGTGCTGCCTTTGCCTTCAGTTACGATTTCTATGAGGTGTATTCTTAGACTATGTATATATACCGATTAGACTTTCTGGCTTAATGGCCAACTTTATGTCTGATAGCCATAATAATATGAAAACTGAAAGGAAAGTCACTGTGTTTGGAGGCTTGAGAGAGGGAGAGAGGTGGAATCGTGGAGGTCATAGCATCTCCCCTCCTCACTTCTCGGACTCCCAGTGTTCTTAGCTGTAATGACCTTTGGCTAGTCTATAGGCATAGATCTAGTTTAAATACTTAAACAGTGTAGTCAGCTCTTAACATCGCTCTGTTGTTTTTGTCCTGCCAACTGACTCTAATCTAATCATTACTCTACCCCTCCTGTTTCCCGAGGACATCATAGAAAATGGGACTTCAAACACTGGCAGGAAATGCAAAACGGCAATGTTTATCATCCGAGGCGGCCAGAACACCTGTTTTATGATTTTGTCCGTCATTCAAGGTTTAGGGGTTAAGCAAAGCATTGCAAGCAATATTAATATCGGATTTGTTCGACCAGGTTTCAAACACAAAATGTCAAGCTAATGCTGATTTTAAAGTTTGCCAATATATTCTAACTTATTTTGAATAGAATGGATGTTTAACAGACCGAGTTTTAACTGAATCGAACGGGGGAGTGGGGTCAGGTTTTTAGTAGTCAAGGGATCGCGGTAGCTCAGTGGTAGGGTGTCGGGCTGGAGACCGTGAGGTCGAAGTTTCGCGCCCCCCTCCCCCCCGGTGGCTGCTGTGCTGGGAGGGGTAGTGCTCTCCTGTCACCCTAGCAGGGCTATATGATCTAATGAGGTCTAGCTCGGGGATTAATCCCTTTTTTAGTAGGCAAGGTTGGTGTTTCAGTTAAAGTATTGCTGAAGGGAATCATAAGGGGACAATCTCTACTAGATGCAAAATTAGCCACTAACTGAAAATCTATATCAGCTTCTTGATGTCCTATGGAAGAGCAATTTATGTAATCGGGAAACTCTTTATTCCTACAGTCTAGATTTATAGAGACCATCACACACACACACACACACACACACACACACACACACACACACACACACACACACACATATTGGGATCCTCGTTCTTCCTAGTACATTTCTCAGATGTGTGACCAAAACCTGGCAATGATGACACTGAGTAACCCAGAACCTGTCGAAGGTACAACATCTTGTAAGACCTGCATAGATATAATTACCGTGTTCTGAAATGGAGGAGTGCACTTCAGAAGACATCTTAAAGATGTCACTTTTGGTATCACTCTTAGTTCTTGTAAACAGAAGGTTGAGAGTACAACCACTTTCTACGAGCATCTTAACTCTGCTATTTTTATCTGAAATACTTGGACAGATGCCATAGTCATCCACGGAGGGAGAAAGGCCTGTCACAGGCACCTTTGGCAGCATTTTGTTTGGCTCAGATACTTCGTAAGTAGCATAGAACTAAAACATTACTACATTGTTTTGGTAACATCTGCCTCAGCTCTTTCTGTGGTCAGCTTAACACTACTGGTCCCTGATCTTGTATCCTTACTGCTATGGACTAGAATAAGGTTCAGTGCCCTCTTCACATTTGCAGTACCTGCAGACAACCCGGCCTTATCATTCTCAGTGCCATTCAGTACTAGTTGGCTATGTTCTATCCTTTTACGACACATATTGTTGATGGGATCACCCCTTACCTTCCACGGTCCCATTAATTCTTGTTTCAAGATGTAAGTAAATGATGTCAAGGGTTCACGGGGAATTGCCTCAGTAACATTCATCCTATCTTCCAAAGCCTTCAGCCTTGAAAATGTGTCCCTTATAAGACTGTCACGAACATCTCTCAAAAGTGTCTCGATGTTGTTCACTGTGTCTCCATACCTGTTCCAGCAGTACTCACATCGCAGCTACCAATGGATTCCAGGCTGCCTCATTATTATACAAAAAACCGTAATAATTAATCGTCCTCAAGGCCTACATATGTAACGTGATGCCATTTACCACAGTGCCAACAGTTCAGTGCCTTGGCTGACGTTGCAACACACTTCCTGCATCCCGGACATCAAGTCTTATCAGCCATGCCTATCCCAGTGAGCTGCCTGGGTAATCTTAGGCAGCACCAATTTTGATATTAACAGACAGCAGAAAGAGAAGATACAGACAAGAAAGAAAATAACGAAAGAAAACAAATTGCTAGATGTTAAGTAGCACCCACCCCGCTGGTTCCACGTGCACAGACAGTTAGTGTACTAAGGTTCACACGACATGAAGGTGGAGATAGGCTACCCTACCTCTTGTGGATAAGGGAAGGGATAGCTGCTAATACAGTAACTTTTCTCAGTAACAAAGGGCAAAACAGATGGGCAAGCTTTGCATAACAGCAGTCAAAGAACTATTCATAAATGGTTGAAACATGGGATAAATATACAGCACAGATTATTTAGTCAGACAATAATACCGTCCTCGTGACTGAGTGGTTAGGCTTTGTTGACTGGAGAGCTGCCGGCCCGTTAGCACTAACGTTCGAATCTTGGTGCAGGCAGCTGGCGTCACTCAACCCAGGTGTCCATCTACCATTTGTGGGCTGGTAGGTAAAATGGGTACCTTGGGTAATACCTAGAGAAGGTAAATGTTGTAGCCTGAATGATGCAGTGGCCTTGTAACCCAGAATATTGAGTGAACAACCCGCCACAAGCTCAAAGGGCCATGTTACGAAGATGACCACTGTGACTGAGCACTTCATGGCATCTGCCTCTTCATTATCTTTATGACAGGGTAGCAGAATTTGGAGGATTAAAGTTCAGGAACAGGATACCAAGAATTGTTGCGTGTGTACACACAACAACCACCTTTGGCTTTGAAGTGAGTTCAGAGAAAGTAGGAGGATTCAGAGAAAGGATTGCTGTCAGTCGCCTCAGACACCTGGATCTCTGTGAGGAATATAAGATGGGGTTTAGGAAAAGAGAGGTGGTGTTCAACACAGATAAAATTAAAGAAAATGTCACGAATGTTCCAGAAGTAAACAGAACGAGTTAAACAATGGTTCCATGATTCCATATGGAGAGGGGCGAATGGTGGAGGCATTTATGCCCCTCGTCCTCTCCCTCTCCTTTTGCCCGGATGACTCCGAGGCTGAGGGTTAAAAGGCCACTTTAGCAAACCTTGGAACGGGAAGTGTCGTGTATAATGTGCATGCAGTTTGGTGATGAGTGCAGACAGATAGAGAAAAATATGTAGGAGAATATTCTGGCCTACATCCAGTGTTGGTGAAGCATTGAAAAGTTTCAGCAAAGGGGGGTGATGGTCAGAAGCTAGTCCTGAACGCTAACATATTGTCAATATTGTGGTGGGAATCAAACCCATAACTCTCAGGCGAGAGCCAGGCAGCCTTCCTTGGTGGTACGACTTGGTTAAGTTGTATCATCTCGTTGTCACATACTTGTAACCAGGTACCCTCACCTCCCTCCCACAATGTGGGCCTATAAGGGAAGAAACAACCTCCTGGCGCTCGGGTAAGTAGAAGCTTTTAATTATACCCACAGCACATCATGAAAGTCGGTATGATGTAATAGGCCTGCGTTAACACAGTACAGTGGAAAGCACAATATTAGTATTATGTTAGCCGTTTTTTTCCCAAGCTAATCCAGGTTTGTTTCATCGCACTACTTTGGGTATGACTGAAAGCTTCTACTTACCCAAGAGCCAGGGGGTTGTCTCCTCTCTTTCAGGCCCATAGTGGGGGGTGAAGGTATCTTAGTTGCAAGCATGTGACAACAAGATGACACAAAAAATATCACTGTAGAGAATTTCCGCAGGTTTTCCTAACTTTGACCATAAGACTACCCGTATCTAGAGGGTGTCAGCAAATCTGGGCCCAGGTGTTCAACGCGGAAAAGGCCGAGACTGTCCGCTGCTAGTGACCAAAACAGTACATGAGAGAGCTGCTGTGTTTATAGTGTGATGATTTCATGATGATTGAATATGAATCTCCTTACCGTACAATTTATTCAAGAGAAAAGGTTATTATACGTATTCATTAAAGATTTGTGTTATCAAGCGAGTAATTCTTTTCTTGAGTAACGATTTTAGTGAATATTACAAGTATTATGTATCGTAGTTATTTGCCGAAGTACGTCTTGTCTTACAAATATTTTTTGTATATAATGCTCAACAGAGATATATTGTTTTTTAGCAATTTGAGTTATTATATTATTAACCCAGCAGTAAATTTACAAAACATTTTTCCATCCTCTTAAAAACTGAAGTTCGGATATGTGCTGTTTCACTTCCTGAACTACATTTATTCATTTCAAACAAAAAAAAAGCTTGGAACTGATAGGCTCTTTATACTTACACAACCAATTGAGAAATATGGGTATTCTTCAGTGTCTTGTGTTCTGTCATCATCATCATCATCATCATCCGGAGTAGCAATGTCCAGACAGCCCAAATTTGCCCAATCCAATGGGCCACGCTTCCATTCACTCATCATCCAAGCGCCCGGAATCCTGGCTCTATCGGATACGCCAAAAACATTCACCTCTTTTTGTAGCTTCACATAAAAGTACCCGACAGAGTCAATCCGGATGCCGCCACGTTAAAAAAGGGTGCCAAATCCCTGTTCATGCACTTCTCACAACATTCATCCAGCCAGCTGGATCTCTTGTCAGTTCCCTAGCCTCACCGACTTCCAAACCTCTCTTCCTCATACACTCATCCACTATATCTCTCCACCTTCTCCTTGGCCTACCTCGCCACCTCCCTCTTTCAGATTCGCTCAGATATACCTTTTTCACATCTCTATTGTTATCCATTCTCTACACATGACCATATCATCTCAGTACACTCTCTTCGATTCTGGTGTCCACAGACTTCCTCACTCCACTTCTTTCACGAATCACATTATTTCGTATCCTATCCACCCTCTGTATTACACATACATTCCTCAGCAGTCCCATCTCCACTGCCCTTACTCTTGACACTTCATTTTCATGCCACACCATAGTCTCACATCCATATGTTAAAGCTAGCACTAACACTCCTTCGTGTAAGCCTCGTGCAGCTACAACACTCAGGCCTCTGTTTCTTATCAAGGCCTTCATTGTACCAGCTACTTTTCTTCCTTGTGTCACCACTTTCGACTTCTTTTGCACATTTTCCTCTCTTTTCTATTATTGTACCCAGGTATTTGAACTCTCACCAGTTCCAGTCTCTCTCCATTCACTGAAACATCGCACTGGGAGTCACCTTCTCTCTCAGTAACCATCACTTTACTCTTTTCTATCAAAATATAAAAACACACGGGTACTGTAAATCACCGGTATTTCAATCTCATGGCTTCATGTTCGTGGTGTTTCAGCAAGGGAAAAACAATGCAGGACCTGTGACAAACGAATAATGACACAGAGGGGGAATACCATCTTCCTTTGTCTGAGTAATATTATAAACTAGTGATACGTGTGCAGAGTACGATCAACGGCCCCTCAGTACAACACTAATGCTTGTCTTGGATGGTTCAACTTTACAGCAATGTAGTCTACTCAGTCAAACTTTGGGAAAGTCCTACTTCTCTTGGTGTATTTTTAACAGTATTGACTCCTATCACTTCGGAAGCTCGATTGTATTACTGTTGGTGTAGCGTAGAACTGAGGATCCACAGGTGAGAATCTGAATGGACAAGGGGAGAAGAAAAAAAGAGTTGGGATCCACTGCACTAGAAGACTATATACGCAAAAGTCAATATGGAAAGTTTGCATCAAATAGCGTAAATGAGGATACTGAGATGTAAGATGCAGAACAAGTGGCTGAAAAAAGAGGTCCTACGGAGCCTCGTGTGCCACTCAAAATATAGACCTGATTGAAGGGATAGATATAAAAGCTAACATAAATCTACAGTAAAGTTGTGGTAAAAAGTTCTTCACACCATCTCAAAGCAGGTACCACTTCATGAAATCTTTCTAACAATAATAATAATAATAATAATAATAATAACAATAATAGCAAGTGAGTTGGAAGGGTTTACTTATCGCCAGTTTATTATTACTTGTTGAATATTATCGGTTCGTTTTCCAATATCTCATTACATTTTGACACAGTTCTGAGACAGTGTTTGGAGGTTTAGAAGTAATGAAAATAGAGGGCATAGCCCTTTAATCACTTCACTCCGATGGCATACTCTTTAATTAATTTTTACCGCCATCAGACGCTCAGATATACCTTTTTCACCTCTCTATTGTTATCCATTCTCTACACATGACCATACCATCTCAATACACTCTCTTCGATTCTGGTGTCCACAGACTTCCTCACTCCACATCTTTCACGAATCACATTATTTCGTATCCTATCCACCCTCTGTATTCCACATACATTCCTCAGCAGTCCCATCTCCACTGCCCTTACTCTTGACACTTCATTTTCATGCCACACCATAGTCTCACATCCATATGTTAAAGCTAGCACTAACACTCCTTCGTGTAAGCCTCGTGCAGCTACAACACTCAGGCCTCTGTTTCTTATCAAGGCCTTCATTGTACCAGCTACTTTTCTTCCTTGTGTCACTCTACTTTCGACTTCTTTTGCACATTTTCCTCTCTTTTCTATCATTGCACCCAGGTATTTGAAAAAGTAGAGTGGTTAATGAAGGCTATATAACCCACCAGTTAAAAAAGAAGATAAAAAGTGGAGAGAGAAAGACAAAGAAAAGAACAGAAAAATATCCAACAGAATAAAACTGTTTGGAAATAGCAAGAAGAACCTAAAATGGCGTCATTGCAAGGAAGAGCTAAAATCAGTAGAATATTAAAAAGGAAATAGTTACTTTAATGGCATATTTTGTTTTATTACTGCTGCCTCTAAACTCTTCATTTATGGGAGACTTTTCAAACTAAAGGGGTAACATAGATCCTCAAATACCCAGTTCAGTACAAAAGTTCTTAAGCTGAATAAAACTGTCTAGGATTAGCAAGAATATAGCTAGGAATTTGTCCTTATAGTGAGAGGGCAGGTTAGGACAGTGTATGGGAACTACTGAGTGCCACTTTACATTCCATCAACAGTTTAACACCAAGGTCAGTGTAAATGAAATATCAAGCACAACTGTACATTTTTATCAACAGCGCCCTGAGCAATATCTGAGAACTGCTGAGCAAAACTTACATTTTCTCTGTCCACAGTTTAACACACTAGTCAATGTTAGAGAACTATTGGCCTTAACTGTATTCCTATCAACAGTTTAACAGTGTGGGTAGTGTCACAGAACTATTAAACACATCTGTACATTTCTTTCAACAGTTTAACACCCTGGTCAGCAACTTTGGGGGTAACCTCGGCCTCTTCTTGGGCATGTCTATCGTGACCATGGTGGAGCTAGTGGAGTTTTTGGTGGACATCGTGCTGCTGCTGTTATCCCGGCGAGGACGCCAAAAGGAACACAGAACCTTAGTATCTTCCTTCATCCCACCCTCCAAGCAAAAACAGGTCTCATAAGGTAACTGAATGTGATAGGTACAGGTAAAAGCAATAGAGACTGCTTTATCCGGGGTGCACAAAAACTGGGTCATTTCTGGCTGATGACTTACAGAAGGGGGGGAGGTGGTAGCACCTTCTTACTTACCCCAACCTGATACCATTCCTACACTTTCTCTGCTGAAATTCATCGGTAAAAAATGGCATTACTTTGTCCGCACCTGTATGATCATGGACAGAGTTACCTAATATTAAAATGTTGCTTCACTTTTTATACAAACTGATATGAAACTTTTACATAATACTGTATTCTGAAAAGTGTACATGGACTGAGTAAGGAGAACAAGAAAACGAAGACTTTTGTTAGGGAAGTGATTCTGAAGAGAGGAAATACTGGTTGTGATCTGTCTGCCCTTCTGTTTGCAGATGATACTGTGCTAATAGTAGTTATGATATGGAAGTTACAAAGAGTCATATTTAAATTAAGAATGCAAAAATCCTCAATTTTTTTAGTAATGTGATCATTGTAGAACATGCCTGATTTTGTTTGTATCGTTGCTAACTAAACTAGTAATATTACAGGTGTCCTCTAAATGCCACTCAGAAACTGAGTATTTGTTTTAACCTTCTCTCACACCTTCATGCGGTGGTACTGATATAATCAGACAATCTGCTGTCCAGTTATACATATGCCCCTCAATTTTCTCCCTATCCTTCTTAAGGAGGAAGATGGACTGCTAAAGAATGGCAACTTAAGCCAGCAGTCCATTGAATTAACACTTCAGATGAACATCAGAGAAATTACCAATATGCCGGGAATCGAACCCGGGACTCTCAGGTGAGAGCCAGGCAGCATACCACTACACCACGACCAAATAAAAGTTAACTCTCGTTGTCACAATCTTGTAACCAACGTCCCTCCGCCCCCACTGTGGGCATCAAGAGGATGAGTTAACCCCCTGGCACTCGGGCAAGTAGATGTTTTTAATCTATCCCAAACACTTACGGCAAGTCAGAATGAAGAGAGAACCTGTATTTTTTACACAGGAAAAATCATCAGAGAAATTACCAATATGCCGGGAATCGAACCCGGGACTCTCATCCTCTCATCCTCTTGATGCCCACAGTGGGGGCGGAGGGACGTTGGTTACAAGATTGTGACAACGAGAGTTAACTTTTATTTGGTCGTGGTGTAGTGGTATGCTGCCTGGCTCTCACCTGAGAGTCCCGGGTTCGATTTCCGGCATATTGGTAATATCTCTGATGATTTTTCCTGTGTAAAAAAATACAGGTTCTCTCTTCACTTCAGATGAACCTTGGGCTGTAGCCACAACTAGTATTAATACAGATAGATAAATAGATAGATGTACAATTGTACATACACGAATAGATAAATATTTATTTATTTATTCATTTATTTATAATAAATGTTAACTGACCTGGAAATTACATATATTAACAGATGGTGCAGTAGTGAGCCACACCTATCATCAGGCACTTCAACACAGTGGTTCAGAAGCCCTGGTGGACACTCTGTAGAACTACTGGCGGTGAAACCAATTGCAGGGGCTCAGCAAGAGTTCACTGTCTGCCGGAGTTTTGTTTGTAACTGAACTGTTGCTGTACCGTGTCTGTATGGCCCATTATGTGTATCCACGCCATGTTAGACCTTTTTTCACTGGTTAATTTCCTTCTCTGAGTGTATGAATAGTTGTCGTATCGAGGGTCTTCAGTCCATATCCATTATATACCAGGTCATGTTAGGCCTTCTGTGTGTCACTCGCTAATTTACCTCTTACTGAGTGGTTTGTCACAGTGTTTGTGGGAGGTGTAATACATTTTGATTTTGTAACTGTCAGTGACACGAATCACTCCCACCTGGTCCCATTTGACAAACACACAACAAAGCTGGGATAATTTGCCCTAAGTGTGCTTTTCTCATAAAGATTTTCAGACTTTTTTTTTTCTAATACATCAGCATGAACTTATACGTTACCTCCTAATCAAGATATTATCGTCAGATGATTATTTCATAGTCTGCTTTAAGTTTTTCGTATATCAACACAGGTTAGGTTAACCACATCTCCAAGTGATTAAGGAGGCAGACTGCACAGTGCCTACTGAGTGACAGATTTTTTTTTCTTGTAATTGCAATAAATTTTTATTACACAGATATCCCTTACTTAAAGATAGTGATGTATTGTCCAAAGACATTCCTTTGGGTGCCTTAACGTTAAGCAAATAAGCTATCACAGGGGTTCAGTGGGGATACCAGACACCCCTGAGTTGACACTTTGGAGGATCTTAGTTTTGTACCTAACCCAAGTCCAAAACTCGTCAAAATAATGATTATAACCATCAAAGCAATACATAAGGCCACTATAAACTAGTTACTGCTAGGAGTTATGAAGCACAAACCACAGAAAGGATAATTATATCACACTTAGACCCGATGTGAGGGCCGCTTGTTCCTCTGCCAAAGCTAACTGTTGGTCAGTTGGTGAAAGCATGCTCGATTTGTTTCACTCCTCGTGAGCCAGGTCTCCACATATGGAAGGAGCCAGGATGGGGCCAGACCCTGTTTTAGAGGGGCACAGCTACACATGGGCACACATTATATAATCCGAAATTTCAGATGGGAAGGCTAGTGGGAGGCCAGAGATCTACCTGAGGGGTCCAGGGCCACTCTCCCCCCCTGTAGTTAAGCCACTGCTCCTCACATATTTCACTCAGTTTTTGTCATATCAGACCTCAGAAAATATATATACAATACCACTTTATACTCATATATTGGCGTAACATCGTACCTTAGGAATCGGACATGAGTAGACAGTTAGCAGAGCATTTTCTGTATACTGCTAACCGAACAAGAATTTACTTAAATTTCTGACACATCAACACCGTATCATTTACCAGTACATGGTGACAACAATGCTACAGAGTAAGACGGTTGACCTGTAGCCTTTCTGTCAAGCAACTTTGACAAATTTCTAAACCAAATCATCGCATATTCAGTAAAAGCTGAATCATGTTTTTGCCATATTTAGGCCCAGATGAGTAACCATATTCCGAGGAGAAATCAAAATATACATACCTTTCACTAGGGGATTTAATAAAATTTCTGCCAAATTTAGGCTACGACCGACAAACATATCCCAAGGATAAAACTAAGTCCGCAGATCTACACTGGTGCTCTGGTAACAACGGAGCTGAAGAGACAGGGAGAGAATGCTTCAGTGAGTAGCATCAAGCATCCACCTTGTAGAAATTCGCATGATAATCCAGTATAACATCTGGGCTAAATGAACAGTACAGGATACGTGAGTGAGTAGCATCGCTCTTGTATCCTATGGTAATATCTGCACTGCATGGACCAGAATAGGGCCCGTGTCCGAGACGCGTCGCTCTTCCATCCAACTGGGAACCATAAATTAGCAATGAAAAATAGTACTAGTAATAATACTTAACTTTACATTCCTTTTGCTTCCCTTGGACGTGAAAAACTAACCAGGCTTCCTTGATAAGAGATGAAAACTGGGACTATCACTGTCAGACAGGGACGTTTGGTAAGCCTACTGTAGATCAAAAGGAAAGAGGAAGCATCATTGACTCATGTATGGTGTGTCACCTTTATAAGTTTTCATCTTATATTCAGTACCGTGTGATATGTGGCTGTGTGTTCATATGCTTTAAGAACTACTCGCATATTAATGTGTAAGTAAAGGTGGGTGTTTTTGCAGCTGTTTCTTTCTCCTTAATATTATCATTCTTGTTTAAGTGCTCGATTCAGTATTAAATTTTATTTTAACCCAATACCCGCTTTGCATCATAGAGGTTCGTTAAGAGTCCTGAGGTGGACTAAGATGTAATGCAGTTTTTAGGCTACAAATAACTGGGGCCATCTTTATTCCTCCCTTCATTTCCCATTTCAGTGGTTCCCAAGTTGGGGGCTATGGCCCCATGCGGTGCCATAGAATGCTTTTTGGGGAGCCATGAGATAATATCAAGCATCTTGGGTCACAGAGTTTCTTATCATATTCCTGAGGCACCGTTTTCTGAGTAATCCTTTTCCTTCAACAGTTCGTAGAGTGGATGCCCGAAGACAATCAGCAAACTAGCTATCTTGGTGTTCCTGTATTTTTGCTGCTTAGTATATTACATGTAGTTTTTGTTGGTTAGCTGCTTTGTAACTTTATATTGCCTTAACACTGACGTTTACTTGGTGTACCTTACTTCAAGTTCTGAATTTCATATGTGACTGGTACATTAGAAGGGCAGTAACACATAAAATAAGGGCAACCTCAATGAACTGTGTCAATACTGTACTTGGTATTCACTGCTGCCAAGAAATTAGATAATGTAAGTGCCTTCAGTTGTCTTCCTTGTTTATAGCTCCAGTTAATGCTCCCTAACACTAGATTTCTGCTGATCTTAAGTAAATTGTGATTACATTTATTAAAAACTGCATCAAGGTTGATCAGAAAGAAATTCTTGAGTTTGGAAGTAATGTTTACTTAAATGTCATTACCTGGATGTCATAAAAACACTTAGGTATTGTCAGATGAGAGATGAACCTGGGACAGGGGGAGAGGAAAGTGGACGGATATTGGAGGAGGGGAGAAAGTGGTGTATATAATAATAATAATAATAATAATGATAATAATAATAATAATAATAATATAATAATGATAGTAATAATAATAGAAGTAGTCGTAGTAGTAGTAGTAGTTGTTGTTGTTGTTTTAACAGTAGTAGTAGTAGTAGTAGTAGTAGCAGAAGCACTAGTAGAAGTAGTGGTAGTTATAATAATAATAATAATAATAATAATAATAATAATATTAATGATGATGATAATAACAACAGTGGAGCATTCAGTGAGGGCAACACCTACTTCCAGCAACTGATCTTAGGGAGAAATATTTGGTTTTGCATTGTGATCTTGACATTCCCCAGATTGCTCTCAAAATCAAGATTCTTCAGTCTTGCCTAACCCTTAACATTTCCACCTATTTTGGTTCATATTATATCAGAATCATTTGAGTTAGCTTTGCCCAGCCATCCTGACCTTTGACTCATTGTTCTAAAAATCTAATTTCTTTGTACTTGTTTTAACCTGAATTCTCTCCTAAAGATTAGTCTACATCGAATATAAACTGCTTAAGTTGACTTTGCTGAATGACTTTGATCTTTGTCCTGTTGTTCCCAAAGGCAATAGGTCAACCTCTTAGATGATCCTCAGCTCATCCAACAAGTTTGATTCAGAACTGTCTTAGTCATTTTGTTCACACACAGACACATGGATCGAAGTTTGATCTTGACCTTTGACTGGTTCTTCTCAAAACTGAATATCTCTGTTCTTTCCTCACACTTAACTTTCCCCAAAGTTTGGTGTAAATCGGTTAAAAGCTTTCATTAGACCTTAACCTTTGGCCTATTGTTCTTAATGGATTTACTCCTTGTCCTGCCCTCAACCCTTCCACAAAGTTTGGCTAAAATTGTATGAAAACTGTTTATTTTGTTAATAAAAATTCACACGGGTCAAACTTCGATCTTCCCCTGTGACCTTCATCTTTTACTATTCTCAAAACTGAATTACTACATTCTTACCTACCCTCACCCATTTCCATACGTTTGGTCTAAATTGGATCAAGAATGTGCTGTACAAGTTGAGTTTGCTAGGTCAGTTTATGACCCAGCCCTGCTGCCTTGACTTTTGACATACTGGTCTCTGAAACAACAGATTCCCTCCTGAATTAGCCCTCAAGTCTTCCATCACGTTTAGTTAATATCAGACGAAAACGAAAACGTTTTGAGTCATTGTATTCACACACACACACACACACACACACACACACACACACACACACACACACAGCTCAAAATATAACACCCACCACGCGGACGCAGTTTTACAGTACAGCCAAAGGATTAGAGGCACGTAGCGTTCCAGGACACCAGGGTCCATGGTGCCTTTCCCGTACTGCCATCACCTCCACTGCCACTCTTTGGTAGCTACGAGTGAAAAGTGGTGCCAGTGGTTGTGGTGTTAGCAGTAATGGTGGTGGTGACTGCTGGTGGTTGTTGGAAGTGGTGGCAGTGGTAGAAACAGTGGTGGTGGTAGTGGGGGAGGTGGTACTAGTAGTAGTAGCTGTGGCTGGAGATGGTGGCAGTAGTGGTAGTGGTGGTGGCAATGGTGGGCGTGGTTGGAACTTGAAACAGGAACACGGTCACTTTCTGTCCTCTAGAATTACCGTGTGAGCAGCAGGCACTGGAATGGCAATAAAGAGCAGTAAAAACACGGAACTTTCCTTTTGTATTTTAAAGCACTACTTCTAAAATCATCGGTGCCGGTGAGGATGCCTTCACACAGTGGCACTGATAAGACCGGGAGGTGGAGCTGCCTAGGTATACAAACGTCCCTCAAGCAATCTACTGGGTTCACGTTTCAGATGAACCTGGGACTACAGCTACTACTAACATCATCATCACCATCATAATCATCATCATCATCATCATTTTTGTTGCACCTAAAAATGGGGTGATCCACTAAGAATGTACCATAACTCTTTATCTCTAACTCTTTACGTATACTGGGATGTCTTATTAATTCTAACTCTTGCTGCTGCCCAATGGTTCTGCTTGGCTTAGAGTAGACCGTGCAAGGTGAAGTGGTTAGAAATAATCTCCATCAAATTATTTAGCGTTAGACCTTTTTTATTGTTTCTGTGCTGATTTTACTGTAACCTGATCTAAAATTTCTATCCCTGCACCTCCAATGCTGGGCTGCAACTATACATTAACACTAAATAGTATGATGCTAGTCACAAAGAAGTGCTATGGAAAAGATGCAGAGACACAGTATCGTCATTTTCCTCCGTTGTCCTACGTGACCTAAGCTGCAAAAGGACGGAAATCTAGGTCAGGTTAAGGTGAAAAAAAAAAAAATGTAGTACTGCTTGACGATTATTTTCAGCTTAGGGAACAAAAAAAAAAAACTCGTAGTGAAGGAATGACAACAAATATCCAATAAGTTCTACAGTTCGGGTGACACATTTTGTACTGCCATTCTCCTACCTACCTGCAGACGAATTTACTCCACCAAGGGAGAAAATGATATCAGTTGTCAATGGGTCAGTGGAGGCTAATTCTAACCCCGTTACTACAAAGAGTTTCTCTAGAGTTGACAAAACTGTATGCAGAAGATGAAAGAAATTATTTACCTCTTTAGTATGATGAGGTTCTATTAATCGCCCTTGTTACCTCCAGTCGTAGTGCTGGAGAGGGACGCTTTCACGTGGCGGCCCCAATATAACCAGGCAGCTCAACTGCCTGGTTATACAAACGTCCCTCAACTACTTCCCTCTCCCCCGAAAGGAGGATGGTGGACTGCAGGAGGGGAGCTTAAAACTACTGTCCACCAGGCTAATGTTTCAGATAAGCCTGGGGTTGCAGCTACTACTATACAACCACTACTCTCTACTATTAATACTAATACTATTATCACCAATAATAAGAACTATAATAATGACCTACTACTACTACTACTGTACTACTACTACTACTACTACTACTACTACTATTACTACTACTACTATTACTACTGCTGCTGCTGCTGCTGCTACCGTCTAGAATCATTTTATGCAGAATGAGGAAAATGTCTCGTAAAAGTAGTGTCAGTAATTTTTATACCTCTATTGAGAGTACAAGACACGTGATGTACAGTCGGGGACAAAAGTTTGGCTAATGTTTCACCTCTTCTACTTCACACTTCTCCCAGCCAGATAATATTTCTAAGCTGAGAGAGACTTGATATGATCCTACCAGCCGATGATTCTCTCTGATACTCTCTGATACAATGTGTTAGAGAGGAAAGTGACGTGTGCATTATTCTCTCTTGTAGAGGATGGAAAATGAGAGACTGACTAGAAGAATGTATGTGAGTGAGGTGGAGAGGGAAAGGGGGAGCAGGAGACCGAGAATGAGATGGAGGGATGGAGTGGAAAGATATATGTGAGAGGGGAGTGTGAGCTGGAGGGGGAGCAAGCAAACTGCAGAGGACAGGAAAACATGAAGGCGATTTGTCTGTGGCCTCCCTTTACAGGCTTAAGGCGTCTGGCTGTAGATGAATAATGTGCCAGGGAGGAAAGTGACGAACATAATGGTAGTACCAGAACTTCTGACCCTAAGTGTATCACGTAGGGGCGGAGTAAGGATTTTATTATCGGGGGGGGGGGGAGCAGATTTTTGGCTGTCATTATTCTTAAGAGACAGCTGTTTGGAGAGTACTACGTGTCTAAATTAATGAAAAAAAAAAAAAACATGTATCTGGTGTTAAATAATAAATTAATAAATAGGAATAAATATATAGGAATGAAAAAATAGGAATGTAAATAAATGACTGAATTAGTACCTTCATGTTCACTTCCGAGCTTTCTCAACACTTCTTCCTAAGCGACTTATTTTGCCTGTCACACCTTAATACTCCTGTTACTTATGGAAGCTGTGTCGATATATTCAAATTGCATTCAAGGGTACACTTAGTCGCAATACGCAAAATAAATAGGTTAGGAAGAGGTGTTACGACACCTCACGCAACGAAATACAGCCATAAATTACATCGTCAGTATCTTCTTGTACAGTAGAGAGTCGGGGGTGGGGAGGACGGGGGAGCAGATTTCCGTTTTCTATGTCATTTTGACACTACAAGCTATGTTTGATTTTTCCCGGATGATCATTCTTTCTTTTTTTTTTTTACTCTATCTAACTTCAACTAGCCTAACCTAACAGATTAACCTAACTAACAGACTAACTTTACTTGGTACTAGGACAACCAACCTAACCTAACCTATAGTCGTTCCTGGAAAAGAAAAGGTGCAAAAATGGTACACAGAATGGAATTAAGCTGCCACGACCCCTTCCACTCTCCCACGCTACCCCCACGATACCACCTCACACTCTCCATCTACCCCTACCTCTAGCAATCATTAATACCCGAATAAATACACAAATAGGGGGAGTGGACTTTCTGATCACCACCACGTGGTGGTCAGAATCAAGGACCAAGTAAAATGGAGAAATAGAAGGGAAGGACGGGAGGAAGGAGTAAATGTAAGGAGAGTGGAAAGCTTACAAGAGGATGAGAAAAAGGCAGAATAGAAGAGAGAAGTGGAGGAAATATTGGGTAAATACGAACTGGAGCAGATGGGGGAAGTGAAAGGTGTGTGCAAGATATTCTCAGAGGAAATATGTGCAGCATGTGAGGTGGTGTGTGGGGTGAAGAGAAGACGAAAGGGAGTGCAAGGAATAGCATGGTGGAATGAAGAGGAGAGACAGGCTGTGGCAGAAAAGAAAAAAACATATAATGAATGGATGAGAAATAGGGGCGTGGAAGAAGTTGAGAGATGAAAGAGAGAGTTATATGTAGAAAGGAAGAGAGAGGTGAAAAGATTAGCAAGGGAGAGTAAGAAGAGGGTGGATGAGGAATTTGAGTGTAAAGTGGAGGGAATGTAAGAAAATGTTCTGGAAAGAGGTAAAGAGAGTCAGACAGGGTGGCAATGAAGTTAGTAAGGGAGTGAAAGACAAAAATGGTAGATTACTAGTTAAGAAGGGAGAAAAAGTGAGCAGATGGAGAGAACACTTTAAGGAATTGAACATGGAGAATGAAAAGTAATGCGGGTATAAGTGGCTGGGGAATGGCTGGGAGAAGAAGGGAGGTGAGAAGACAGGAAGGAATCAGTAGGATAGAAGTTGTGGAAGCAATGAAGAAAATCAAAATGGGGAAAGCCCCAGGAATTGATGGAGTGTGTGGTGAAATGCTGAAGCATGGGGGAGAGATAGTAGTAGAATGGATGTGGAAGATGTGCAGATTGGCCTGGGAGGAAGGTAGAGTCCCAGATGATCGGAAGTCAGGTATAATTATTCCCTTGCACTGTACAAAGGGTAGGGGAAAAAGAAGTGTGTGGTAATCATAGGGGTATTTGTCTTCTTAGTGTAATAGGAAAAGTATACGGTAGGATACTTATTGACAGAGTTAGGGAAATAACAGAGGAATTAGTTGGAGAAAAACAGGGAGGCTTTAGGAAGGGAAGAGGTTGTGTAGATCAGATATTCATTCTTGGATCTTTAGTGGAAAATTGTCTAGAGAGGGGAAAGAAGTTGTATGCGGCCTTCATGGATTTGGAGAAAACATATGACAGGGTGGATAGACAAAGATTGTGGAAAATATTAAGAATATATGGAGTAGATGGGAAGTTGTTGAATGCTGTGAAGAGTATGTATGATGGTGCTAAGGACGCAGTGCTTGTGGATAGTGAACTGAGTGAGTTTTTCTATTTGAAGGTTGGGTTGAAACAGGGATGTGTCATGTCTCCATGGTTGTTCATTCTATATATGGATGGGGTTATAAAAGAGATACATTTAGGGCAGTGGATGTTGGAGTGGCCCTAATGAGAGAGGGCAGTATTTGGAAACTCCCTGTACTGTTGTTTGCTGATGATACTGTGTTATTAAGTGAAGACGGAGAGGAGATGCAAGGCTTGGTGGATAAGTTTGAAAGAGTGTGTAAGAAAAAGAATATAAAGGTGAATGTAGGGAAGAGTAAAGTTATGGTCTTCGAGGGAGGTGAAGTCAGTGAATGTACAGCGAGGTTGGATGATGAGAAAATGGAAAATATGAGTACGTTTAAGTACTTGGGTAGTGAAAGGAAATGGAAAATGTGAGTACGTTTAAGTACTTGGGTAGTGTGATGAGTAAGCATGGAAGTTTGGAGGGTGAAGTGCTTGAAAGGGTACAACAAGGAAGAGAGGTTGCTGGTTCCTTGAAGGCACTGATAAGAAACAGTTAAGTGAGCATGGATGTGAAAAAGTTATTACATGACGGTGTGATACCAACTCTGACGTATGGAAGTGAAGCTTGGACGTTGTTGGAAGGACACAAGTCAAGAGTGAGAGCAGTGGAAATGAGTTATTTGAGAGGAGCCTGTGGAGTCACATGGAGAGACAGACTGACAAATGAGGATGCGAAGGGGTGTTGTGGTGTGGATATAGATGTGTTAGGAAGCATTAGGAGAAACACACTGATGTAGTTGGCCATGTGGAAAGGATGGAGAGTGAGAGACTGACGAGGAGAGTGTATGTGAGTGAGGTGGAGGGGGAGAGAGGGAAGGGAAGGCCAAGGGTGAGATGGAGGAATGGAGTGGAGAGGTATATGAGAGAAGGGGATGTGAACTGGGAGCAGGGCAGTGAAATGGCGGGGGACAAGGTGACGTGGAGGCGATTTGTTTGTGTCCATCCCGTATAAGGGATTAAGGCGTCTGGTAATAGATAGATAGATAGTAAATGGCTACCTTTTCGCCCAGCATATTATTTTGGAAAGCATTATAACAGTACCTGGATTAATAAACAATATATTTAGTGTTAAACAGTAAAGGAATTAACACAGGAAACAGTCATTAATATCTGAATTAATGCATAAGTAGATTACTAATGGGTTACCCTCCCATTCATCATATTATAGAAAATGGGGGACCGGACCTTTCTCCCTCCACCCCCCATCGGCTATGGCCATGTTACAAAAGTTAGCCGACACTTCTATGGCAGCTGTGGCAGTGGTAGGTATTACATGAACTATATCAATGTGACAGCAATATGAAACACAAACAATATAGTATGAGAAGGAAGGATTCTCCCTGTTGTGTGTAGGAAAGAGAAATATGTAAAGCAGGAAACAGTGCTGGTAAATTATTGTCGGCGAACCTTTGCTCATGGCTGTACCACCTCTCACATGCCTTCTCTCGCCTACCTCAAGAGAAAGACGTCCCGATCTGGCATAGGGAAGGGGAGCGGACCGAACAACGGCCATCACCAACACCCGCCCTGCTCCCCTCGCCACACCCCGCCCACACGCAGGCGCGGTACCCTCCGTTAGGCTCCTCCGGCCACCAAGCTTCCGTAGATATCGGCCGACCGTCAATCCACTGTCTGCTTCTGGCGCCGATCCACGCCTCTGATGGGACAAAAATATTAAACTGCTTATGCCTATGATATATGTTTAATTGGGCAAGCCAAACCTCAGGAGGTTATTTTTAGATCAGCTTTTTTTTTTTACTTAAATTTTTCCTATTGCTTAGAAAATCCATATGGACTCAATCAATTATTATGATCAGCGCTCCCACTCCTCACCCACCAAGACCTTCCCACGTCTAGTCACCCGTTATGACTTGCTTTGTTTACTTCGTCGAAAATCATCCTCACTGAAGGCAGCTAAGGTGGCCCTCCTTTGTGGCCAGGCAGCTCTACTTCTATAGCACTTTGAAGGGTAATGGCTGAGTTATTTGTAATGTTGGGTACCCTGGTGTTGGGGGCACGTCAGGTACTGTTTCCAGACACTTGTTCAGCCGGAGTGGAAGTCACTTGTGACCTCCGACAGTTCCTGATGACCTTTGGCATAACATTAAATAGACGAGAGCCTTTTATTTTTAAGCAACTGTGCATGGTGCTTTCCGTCCTCTGGAATGTGGCCTCTGTCTTCTTGATGTAGCAGCCAATCTCTTCTTGGGTGAATGTTTGTTTTTTCAGTGTTAGGAGTAATCCTTTCCTGGATCTTTCACACATATATCACAAAGATAATGAATGTTCTTGACTTCTTTGCAGAGAGCATAGTTTCAGTTTCCTCAGCCTCTTCCAGAAATCCATGTTTTGCAGACCCCAGATTCTACTCGTGGAACTTCTCTGTAGGACTTTTGTCTTTATGATGTCACCTCGTCTGTAGGGTGACCAGAGTCGGCAGCAGTATTCCAGCCTAAGAAGGACCAAAACTTTTCAAAGAGCCAACGTGTAGGACCCCTCACGTGTGTGGAATGTTCTCAGTTAGTCTTCTGGTTGTTTGTACAGTTAATTTATATGATGAGTAAAAGATGCATCTGCACTCATGGCTACTCCAAGATCCCTCATGTTCTTTTGATTCAGTGTTTAGCTCAAAGGACCCGGTAGCTGGTGGCATGTTTGATATCCTGTAGGTGTTCATATCTCATCAGTTCAAACTTGTCCTCATTTGTCCTATGTTTTATATATCTGGCCAGTCTTGGTCTTCTTGTATCAGGCCCACATCATCATCTGTCTCGATCTTCCTCTTGATCCTAATATCCTCAGCAAAAGAGGTAGCTTTGGAGTTGTGGAGTTCAGCTTCTATGTCTCCAGTCATAAGTAAAGATAAAAGTGATCCCAATACGAACCACTGCGGAAGTCTGCTTTCTACATCAAGTGGTTCTGAAAAGTGACCCAGGACTGTTACCCTTTGCTTCCTTCCCTTCAGGAAACTGTGCATCCACGTCCCAGGATTTTCTCCGATGCCGAGATCCTGGCATTGAGAGGGGATGATTCCATAGTCAACTTTGTCGAAATGCCTTAGCAAAATCTACGTAGATGACGTCGACATTTTTGTCCTTACTGACATCCTTTAGTACAGCCTCTTGGTGTGGGGGTAACTGTGACAGGCAGGATCTATCTTTTATGAAATCATGTTGGCATTCGTTAAAGGCAGTGATCTCCAGATGTCTTGGTAGTCTGTCTCTAGTGACACTTTCAGGTATTTTCACAAAGTGAAAGGTCATTAGTGTCACAAGTCGGTAGTCCTTGGCCAATCCCTTACTACCCCTCTTTGTAGATTGTGGTCACTATTCCCTCCTTCAGGGGTGTGACTACAGTGCCTGTGTAGCCGCCACTAATTTCGGTGGTAGGGGCAGCTCACTTTTGCAGGCTTTCGAAAATGTTGTACTGAAGCCATCTGAGCCTGCTGCTGAGTGTGGATATACTGCATTAGTGGCAAAAAATTTTCATCTGTTTCCGGCTCGAAATTTGTCAGGATCGGAATTGTAAGGTTTGCAGTTTCTTGAGGAAAATATCAGCTGGATCACCCACTACCCTGTCTGTCTGAGACACTGAAAACATTCTCATACTATGCCTCAAGTATCTGTTCCATTTTTGCTGGTTCTCAGAATACCCTTTACCATCTTCTTGTGTACAGATAGATGATGCAAGTAGCCTACAGTCATTCACGTCTTGTTTGCATGAGAAGTAAAACTTTGATGTTTCTTTAATACTTTGACTGCCTGTAAGTTTTCTCTTCTCTGTTCTTCAAGGGACTGGTTATATTATATCCATTTACCCGAAGAGCCTAATACTGTATGTTTTGACAGCTGTGTGTGGGGGAGGCTTTATGGCTAGTTCGGTCTTGCAGAGGCTTTTCTTCCTCATTAGGACGCGTCTACATTTTGGCATTTGCCTTTTTTGTTTATATATACACTTTCTGGGTACATCAGCTTCACATATTTCTTAGTATCCGTCAATGATTCTTGTCAGAGTTCCTTCACAGTCTTTATCTTGGAAAGCAGATGCCCAGTCAAATTCTCTTAATTCTTTCCTTTGATATCACAAGCCAATTTATTTCTTTACTATGGAAGTTGAGGTGTCCCATTCATGAAAGGATTTTACCAACATGATGTGTAGGCTAGAGTTAACTAATAAAGCATGATGTTGAAGAAGACACTTATATTTTGTGCATACCTTTTAGATATTGGTGTGTGTCACCCGGCGAAGTTTCATACAAGTCTCTCCAGAACTTCTCGTTCAATTCCTCATCCCCCACCTCCACCCCATAGGATTTCTCCCCTACAAGATCGTTATTATTATCTCTCGTTCGTTTATGCGAGATTGAGAAGGTGAATTGACATTTTCTTTCATGCAGAAATGTTTGAAGAAAACAATAAATGAAGGGCCCACTCGTTCAATCTTCGTAACTTAGGGTTTTCAATAAGGAAAGGCTTTTGATTCCTTGTTTCTCATCCTACATATTTTGCACCACCCAGGGATAAAAATACCAACTAAAAATTATTCGATTTTCTTCATGCTTATGCATCAGCTGGACGACAATAAGGATGAATGAAATGGTTGTTTGTCACGTTCTCCCACATCCAGGTTACACAAAACTTTCCAAAATGCAGATTTCTCAAATCTACAAGTAACTGAAGTGATAGTTTAAGTTACATCGCCCTGTAAAAATGCTGATACAATAAAGACATTTTCTTTTTTTAAGGAAAGTTCTCATTTCAAAAAATCCCATACATCGGATAGTTTCATGAGAAGAAATAACTTTACATACGGTATAATATATATATATATATATATATATATATATATATATATATATATATATATATATATATATATATATATAAACTTCATGTCAAACTGCAGAGAATAACACTAGAATAAAACATTGGCTGGAATCATTGATTACAAATAACTCTCTTTTTAGCAAACATTTTACTAAAATCTGTCCCACGAGGTCTGACTGAACCTTCTTCCTGCCTCCAGATGATTTTATGCATTTTAGTCTGTTAAAGAGGTTTCATCTAACCTCTCCAGCTCTAAAAATCCCCAAGAATATAGCCTCCAAAGATAACAAGAATAGTAGAGAGAGTCCTTGGATGAAATGGGTTAAAACGTTTAATGTTATGTCTTTTTTTTCTCCTTATTGCTATTAGCTGCCAGTACTGTTAA
The DNA here is from genome assembly GCF_032717465.1 of Coenobita brevimanus. Taxonomy (NCBI): domain Eukaryota; kingdom Metazoa; phylum Arthropoda; class Malacostraca; order Decapoda; family Coenobitidae; genus Coenobita; species Coenobita brevimanus. The sequence continues at coordinate 44,857,134 of NC_137057.1, forward strand.
GTCAGGAAGAGACTGAGGGGTTATCAGGGCCGAATCCAGCACTTTGAATAAAGGGCGAGTGATTCCTAGCTATATTACTCAGATTTAAATTCATGTTGACTCTTAGCAAAATCCTCATAACTTTTCTTTTCACAGAAACGATTCTTCTTTTCACTGAAACGATTCTATGAAACCCCCCCCCCTCCTCCCTGGTGTGGGGTGGAGGAGGGAAGAATATTTCCCCAGTATCCTAGCCTGTCGTACGAGGAAACTAAGAGGGGCCTTTCTGTCTCCAGTCTTTCTCTCCTTACTGTGCTAATCTCATCTGTCCACCCTTTTTTTTATTTCCTTTTTGCTTCCGGCCTTTATTTTCCCTCCGTTCCTATATGGCATGGATAGCTTAAGGGCCTCCCATTGACACTGGCCTTGTCCTCCTCTCTGTCCTTCAACACCAAACAGTTTCATCACCACGCCGCTTCATCGCCAAAACTTTCACCTAACTTTTCAGTTCAGTTGATGACCAAACGTGTTGCTACAAGTCAGACTCAATGATGAGTCTGACTAGTAACCAAGGAGACTCATTGCCACCATAAAACACAGGCTCATCGAATTTCATGCAACCACAACTTAGTATTCAAGCTGTGAGAATCAGTTCCCTCAGAGAAAACAACGGTAGAAGCCTTACCACTGACACTGTGTTCCCTTAGGTACTGCAGGGCGCCACTCAGGTCCCCAGCCACGAACAAATCACCTCCGTTTTTCCGGCAGTTCGTTCGAGCGGCCGCCCACGTCAAGCGAGTTGGTTCGAGGTGAATGCACTTCTTCTTGACTAGCTCAGAGAAGCACACGTTGGGAGCCGAGATACCTGGTGGGGTTTAAAATGCAAATGCTTTTATTCCTGGAACTTTCAGACGACTTTACTCAACTTACGGCGGAGATGGAGAGAGGCGCCGTCATGATGATGCCGGACATATTGCGATCAAAGACTTGGGGTCGTAGGCAGGGGGAGAGACAGACTGGGGAAGACAGTGCCAGAGTTTACTTGTGTGTAGGAAAGACCAAGAATGACGATTATTTTATGTCTGGCCAGAAAATGGATAGATCTATGTGAAAAAGAAAGGGGGAAGGTGCTGCGTGCCCGCCGTGACGGGGAAGGTATTCACTCAGGGCTTAGGAGTGTCCAACTGAGGTACGGAAAACATAATTTTAAAACGGTGGCGGAAATCAGTAACAGAAAGAGAGAGAGAATGATGGTAATAATATGGGTAGATGACAGTGATGATGATAATAATAATTGTGGTGTTAAAAACGACAGAGAAGGTGAAAATATACAGTACATAATGATGATGATGATGATGATTCTTACCTTGGTATGGCTGTGGTACCCCTTGTTGGCATATGCTTATACTGCAGTTGGCATTTACGATGAGATCACCGTTCTTGTAAAGTCTCCCTGCCATATAGCATCCTGTAACTAAATAAATATATAAATAAATAACGAGGAAGTAGAAGAAGAAGAAGAAGAAAATAATGATGATGATGAAGAGGAGGAAGAAGAGAAGAAAGAAGAAAAGTGACGAAAGAAAACGATGATGATAATGATGATGACGATGATGATGAAAACCGCTTTTTTTTTTTTTTTTTTTTTTTTTTTTGCTGTCTCTAAACGATTTATTTATCTTAGACCAGTATGCTTAGATTTTAAAGAGTCTGGCCTGAAACGCGAGTGGAATTCAAGTCAAAGTTGATATGAAGTCAAAGAAAAAACACACCTTGACTTTGAGCGTCTCGGCCTACTTTGACTTTGCTGTTGACGAGAAAGTGCCAATTTTTGTTACTGATTAGGTTACTTTTCTGTCTATCTATCTATTGCCAGGCGCCTTAATCCCACAAGAGGTGGCCACAAACAAATCGCCTCCATGTCGCCCTGTCCCCCGCCATTTCACTGCCCTGCTCTCAGCTCACCCCCCCCTCTCTCATATACCTCTCCACTCCAACCCTCCATCTCATCCTTGGCCTCCCCCTCCTTCTCCCCCTCCCCACCTCACTCACATACACTCTCCTCGTCAGTCTTTCGCTCTTCATCCTCTCCACATGGCCACTTTCACTGTTACTTATTATTCATTGTGCTACTGTTCTTGTTCATTAAGTTACTGTTACTTATTATTCATTGGGTTATTGTTACCTTGTAGTGTGTTAAGCTACTGTTACTGTTGATTAGATAACTTTCACTGTTATTGTTGCTGTTGATTAAGTTACTGTTGCTGATAATTACAGTGGTTACTCATTGTTGGTTAGGTTATTGTTACTCTTGATTGGGTTACTATTACTGGTTTTTTTTTTTTAGAAGATTAACAGAGGAAGGAAAAACAATTAAAAAAAAATCCATACACCAGATTACAGGTGTCCTTCATTCATAAAAAATCTGCAACAGTTGGACTTGAACAGCTGTAGGTTGAAGTTTGGGGGGAATACACTCTGGGGAAGCGAGATCCAAAGAGATACAGTTCGGGGAATAAAAGAACTCTGATAGGCAAAAGTTCTGCAATATGGTTGTGTGGCATTCCAGTCATGAGCGCTACCAGATGCCCGTGTAGCGCAGGGGAAGGAATGGAAAGGTGGCACAATGGATGCAACTTCGTCTGAGCATCTGTAAAATAATGCAAGGGAGGCAACATTCCTTCTTACTTGTAGGGGAGGTAGTTCATTTGTAGTAGTAGGGTTATTAATAATTCCAACACTTTTGTTCTGGATTCTGTCAAGTTGTTTTAATGCAACCTCTCCACATCCACTCCACAAGGGTGAGCAATATTCAAGCTGAGAGCGCACGTGACTCTTGTAAATTATAGCTAACTGCTCGTCAGTGAAGAAGTTATGGACTCTGTACAATAATCCAAGTTTCTTTGAAGTGGTTTTAGCAAGTGATCTGACATGAGAGGTCCACCTGAAGGTATTGTTAAGTGAAACACAGTTTCAATAGTTTTAGAGATAGGAATATTAGTAGCTTTGAAGGTAGGAATCAGGCAATATCTGTCTATAAGTAAATTGTTGATTGGGTTTGTGTTACAGTTGGCTGAGTTACTGTTATTGTTGACTGAGTTAGTGTTACTTTCCTTCCAGTTACTATTGCTGTTACTTATTTTTGATTGCATTACTATTACTGCTGATTAGGTTATCTGCTTACACTTGATTAAGTTCTTATTATTTTTTTATTATTTTTCTGCTACTGTTGATAAGGCTACAATTAGTGTTGATGTTACTTGTTACTGATGTTACCGTTACTGTTGGTGTTCCTGCTACTTACTGTTGATAAGGTTGGTGTTGAGTTCCGTCATGGTGGTCCTCAGTTCCTGCACATCCTTCACCAGCGCCTCATTCTCCTCCTCTGAGGAAATCCAAGAGTACGGCTTCAGTATTGACGGTTAGCACTTCTCCACTACGAATACCTGATTTATCCGGGGAGGAGGGGATCCATAGAACAAGAAGAGGAGGAGAAGAAGGAGGGGGAGGAAAGTGAAGAGGAGAAGGAGGAGGAAAGAGAACAGGAGAAGGAGGAGGAAAGAGAACAGGAGAAGGAGGAGGAAAGAGAACAGGAGAAGGAGGAGGAAAGAGAACAGGAGAAGGAGGAGGAAAGAGAACAGGAGAAGGAGGAGGAAAAAGAACAGGAGAAGGAGGAGGAAAGAGAAGAGAAGGAGGAGGAAAAGAAGGAGAAGGAAAAAGAAGAGGAGAAGAAAATGAAGAACAATACACCATTACAAACCCGGGTTGCAAATAAGTATGAAAAAGAATATTATGTTTTTATTGGATCTTAAAGTACTGAAAGTAGTAAATGCTAAATTGCAAAAGCAGTTTAAAGAAATTAGTGATATATCGAGTTAAATTTAAAACTCTTTTCACCTTAACTTGGCCCAGATATTTGTCCCTCGTACATAGGCGTGCGAGGACGGGGTCTGGTGATGCTGCCCCCTCTTCCGCCCAGGACTAGGAAAATGTATCGTGTTTAGGGCAGAACTTTTATTTCAGAGCAAATATCTATCTTTCAGGGCAGATTCTTCCAATGGTGAATGAATTATAGTTAAAAATCTATTCAAATCCTTGCAACATTAAGGTATTTTTCTTTAATGTGTGCTGGTAAACTGAATCAATTGTTTTCGTTGTGTTCTGTTACATATTCATTGCTCTCTGTCAGTTTTCATGCGAACACCGTCTGAACACGAGAGTTTAAGCATATAATTGACTTACATATGAACAATTTTTTTTTCTATGCAGGGTGGTACAGCACATATATTATAAAGCTCCTCTTCCAATCCACTGGGCTATTACTAGTGTGCCGCAGATAAAGCTCAGCGGTATCAATGTCCACCCTGCATCATTTTATTTATTTCCTGCTCCCACTGCCACACTTACTCCCACACCATCAAACTGAGCCGTCCCACACAACACAAAGTACCGTCATGTGTTTCTAGTGAAGGGCTATTTACGAACCACCCTACATACCCGTATATTTGTGTACTATGCATATTTAGTGGTATTTATTTGGAAATCAGGGGAACTTTGAGAATTTTCAGAGCACATCCCTTCCCCTTCCCCAGTGCAATGCCTTCCTGTACGCTTATGCTTTTTGTACTTCCTGTATTTCACACTTTCCATGGCACTTCTTCCTTCCTAGCATCATATTGTGACATGTTTATTGCAACTCAACAGCCAGGTTGGAGAGTTGACAATTTTAGGCCAGGTGGAAGTGAAAAGAATATAGTGTGAGTTCCATTAACCCTGTCCCCTCACTGCACATTTTGATAACTAAAAAGTGAACTATGGTGTAACATGGAAAAGTAATGCTATGGCGATTGACAGCTTTATAGAAAAAGAACTGACGTTGGGGAGGGACCTCTTCATGTGGTGGCACCTACATAACCGGGAGGCTTTACTGACTGGTTGAATAAACGTCCCTAGCTCCCTCCCTGACCACGAAAGAAGTAGGATGGACCGTAGGCGTGGCGTAACTTCAACCTGCAGTCCACTGGTTTCAAATTTAGATGAT